>NC_089889.1:11628333-11932500 GCF_040182565.1 Anser cygnoides
GGGATCAGCGAGTGTGTAAAGGTAGTGAAGTGTTTGTGCAATCTGGAAGCTATTTCAGCGAGCGTTTGAAATCATTTAAATCCTGATGTGTAATGCAGTGGGGCTAGGTTCCTTGTGCATGTTGTGTACTGTCCTGCGTTGTGTTGGCAGCACAGAGGCGTGCTGTCACGGTTTCTCGTCCCGGTTATTTCTCAGCACAGAAACACGTCTCTCTCTTCTCCCAGGGTGTTCGTAACGTTGCCAGCGTCTGCCTGCAAATTGGGTACCCGACCATTGCTTCTGTGCCCCACTCCATCATCAATGGGTACAAGCGGGTCCTGGCCGTGGCGGTGGAGACCGACTACACCTTCCCGCTGGCCGAAAAGGTAACGGCAGCGTCCGCCCCGCAGCCCAGAGCCTTGTTAAAAGCGCAGCGAGCACTGCACAGAAACACCGTGCCCGCTGCCTACCCTGAAAGGACTCAGAGCTGCCTCTGAGCGTGAACTGGACGGAACCATGTGTCCTGCGCAGGGCGCTTGGCTCTGTGCGATGAGCACGGAGGCAGGAGCCCCGTCCCCTGAAGCCCTGCCTGCCCAGGGCTGCGAGACCTGGGTGCAGGGGGCAGCCAGCTGCTGGCAGCCCCGCAGCGACCCCACGGGCACGGGAGGAGCGAGCTGGGCCCTGCCTGCCCTCCACCCCTAGGGCAAGCGCCTCATTCAGTGCCTGCCGAGCTGCACAGCCGGGGTTCGGCCCCTGGGCACGCTTGGCGCTTCCCCCCGTTACGTTACCCCTCTCTCCCCCCGCAGGTGAAGGCCTTCCTGGCAGACCCCTCGGCTTTCGTGGTGGCCGCCCCGGCCGCAGCCGAAACGGCCGCACCCGCCGCAGCCACCGCCGCCGCGCCGGCCAAGGAGGCGGCCAAGGAGGAGTCGGAGGAGTCGGACGAGGACATGGGCTTCGGCCTCTTCGACTAGCGGGCGGGCGCGGGGCGCGAATAAAGGCTCTTGGACCCTGCGTGCGCCTCTGCTGCCTGCCTGCGGGGGGGCTGGGGGGGGTCGGACCCCTTCGGGTGGGCTCGGAGTGGTTTGGGGGGGGGGGTTCGGGGCCGTTCGGGTGGGTTCGGAGCGGCTCGGCAGGGTTCGGAGGGGTTCGGAACGGTTCGTCTCGACTCGGCGGGGTTCGGCTGCGTTCGTCTCGACTCGGCGGGGTTCGGCTGCGTTCGGCCCGACCCGACGGCGTTCGGCTCCGCTCGGCTGCGTTCGGCTCGCCTGGCAGCGCCGTCCCCATGGCAACGCCCCCTCCCCCGCCGGCAGCGCGTGCGCCGGCCGCCCCGGAAGCGCCGTCTCCTTCCGGGGCACAGCGGCGCCATGGCGGCCGACACGCAGGTGAGTGCGGGCCGCGCCCGCCCCGCCCGGCCCCGGGCGGCTCCGCGCCGCTGCCCCCGGCCCTTCCCGCGGGGCGACGCCGGGGCTGAGCCCCGAGCCCCCGCTGGGCCTCGGAGCGGGGCCGGGCGGCGAGGCCCGGCGGCTGCGGCGCTGGGGGCCGGGCCCCTTCCCTGCGAGGAGCCGGCCCGGGGCCCGCGGGGGTCCCGGTACAGGCCGGGGAGCACGGGGGGGGCCGGGGGAGCCGCGCTCCGCGCCCTCCCTGGGCAGCAGCCCCGGAGCTCCGCCGGGGTTCTGGGTTCCGGCGGTGCAGGGGTAGCTCCGGCAGGTTTGTCCTGTCCGCGTCACCTCGCCGGGGGCTCAGCGGCGTGAGCGAGCGCGGCTCGCACCGAGCCTGCGGGTGGTGGAGGCAGGTAATGGGAAGGTGTTAACGTGTGGGTCTCCATCGGCTGCGGTGGCCGGCATCTGATATCCTTGTTATACATTTATGAAGGTGCTCGGTGTAAGAGGTGAATTTCAAAAGCCTTTCCTGTAGCCTTGTTCTTTTGGTTTATGTAAATACAGAGGACGCCTGGGTGTAATCCTGCCTGAGCCCTGTTCAGGCTCCACAGAGCTTTTTGTGCACTTTTGAAACTGGAAAGTTCACTGGAATGGTTTCCAATGTACAGGTTTCTGAAGGAGCAGGTCTCTGAGAACACACAGTGCTGAAAAAAATAAAAAAGTTTATCTCACCATCTCCATATCCCTTGAAAACTGACACAAACTATTTACAGAAAGTAAACTTGGTGGATTTCAGGCCCTTTTACAGCCTGCAGGTTCAGGCAAGTGACAGACACAGCAGCGCAGGCATGGCAAACACACGTTGCGTTGCGTGATCTGTGCTTTTTGTTTTCCTTGGGTAACCATGGGCGCTACTGACAGCACAGGGAAGGAGTTTTATAGCGAGGCATACCCTTTGTAACCTGCTGAGTCCAAGGTACAGAGCCCCTGAGATGTGTGTGCCAGTTCTGGATAAGAACAAAGGCAAGCTGTTCATTTTTTCCCCTCCCCATGCAAGTAATTTCCAGCAGCAGTGATAACCTGTGGCAGCCTGAGACCAGGGGTCGGTGTTCAGGAGGTGAGGTTAGGCTCTGTGCTCAGCCATCGGCAGTTGGTGGGTGGCTTTGGGAGATAACACCCCCTGCAAAGTTCCTCTGCATTCCTGGAGTGCTGGGTTTCTGGCTTTTGAAGGCCCTGTGCTCTAGGGCATTGATTTTACCTTTCACTCTGTCCTCTTTTTGGAAGGGTAAATGTACCTTAGAGAGTGCCACGGTCACAGGTTAACCAACAGAAAACAGTCGTCCTTCAGCCAAAGGGGGGCCTTTTGAGTTTCATTTTGCGTGATGTAGTGACTAGTGACCCGTCCCCACTCAGTAAGACCACAGATGATCACATTTGGCCAATACATTTGGGCAGGTGCACAGGACGTGCTTGCCCTCGTTTTATGTTCTGTTGACATCAAAGCCAGCCTGATGTTTTCTCCTCTGCCTGTGCCTTTAGATTTCTGATACGCTGAAGCGGTTTGCGGTAAAAGTAACTACAGCCAGCGTGAAGGAGCGGAGGGAGATCCTCAGCGAGCTGGGAAAGTGCATTTCTGGGAAAGGTAAAAACAGTTTCGATCACCGGGGTGGAGAGCAACGTTCAAGTGCTTTGTTTAAAAGGCAGAGCGAAACTCGTAGGGTAGGTTTTAGATGTAGTGGGGTGGCAGCATTCGGAGCATGTGCTCTCTTACGGCGTTAGTTCCAAGCGTGGCTTTTGCGGTTACTTCAGTTTCTTACATGTGTGCTTTTTCCATTAAGGAGCTGTAGCACACGTGTATTAGTTTTTCATCAGCATATCAGACACCTCTTTCTCTCTTCTCTTTCAACTCTTCTCTTGGTTTTGTAATGATTCGTGGAGTATTTGTAGACACACGTGTATAAATATATGTATATAGAGAGTATACAACCAGAAGACTTTACACAGTCTTAATAAAAATAAATACATTTTAAAAAATCTTTTTGATATCTCTCGTTCTCTGAAGGTGGCTGGAATAGCATGCATTCCAATTTTGCTGTTATTTAAAAAAATGCATAGAATGTATACACAAAAGAGAGAATTCTGAATGTGGTCCTAGCAAACACTTCCGCATGTACGTATGGGCTGTGGTCAGCTCACTGATTTTAGTTGCAAGGTGCTCGGGTGCATTAAAGACCTCAGTGACTTAGAAAGAAATATGCTGAAATCCAATCTGTTGCAGATCTTCCAGAGGGTGCCGTGAAAGGCCTTTGCAAACTCTTCTGCCTTACTCTGCACCGATACCGGTGAGTAAATTGATGTGGAAAGGCTGTACTGTTTAGTCTCTTAGTAAACCCAGGTTATTTATCAATTAAACAGGCACGGAGCATCTGGGGATGTTACCGTGCAGTGTCCCATAGATGCGTGTGACATGGAAAGATGACGCCTAGTAATTAGGCTCTCAAGTGAGGTTTGACATTAAAAAGTTTCACAGCGTTTACCTTGTGCTTCACTTTTATTTGAAATTAAAACTCGTATCCTGTAGTTCAGTTCGGCAGTGTCCTTGTGAAGCCAGAGCAAGATGCCTTTTAGACTGGGTTAAGCTGTGCCCTGTTGCAGAGGAGCTGTTCAGGACCTGTGTTGTCTTTTGCAACCTGCTGGAGGGCCTCAGTGAAATTTCTGCCAGCCGAGGAGGGGAACGGAGCTTTCTGCCAGAAACCTCCACTTCTCAGAGCAGCAAGGATAAAACAACTCCTAGCTGAAATGGGAAAGCAGAGCCCTTTCTGTGACACAAGGCAGTAATTCGTGCGATGTTGGCAGGGTTTATAACTTCACAGAGATCCATTTTTCCTTTCCGCCAGCGATGCGGCGTCCCGCAGAGCCCTGCAGCTGGCGCTTCAGCAGCTCGCAGAATCCCAGCCAGACGCAACAGCAAAAAACCTTCTGCAGTCGCTTCAGTCCTTGGGGATCAGCGGCAAGGCCGGAGCTCCCAGGTGCGGGACGAGTTGCTTTGTGTGGAATCACTGCTGAATTGCTGGTGGTTATTCCTGCCTTCAGAACAGTTGCTTTGCTGCTGCTTGCCAGAGCTGTTAAAAGCGTTCAGGGATAATGTAATGACTGTTCAAATCTTACTTTTTTAACCTCTTTCTTGTTTTCTATGAAAGCAGAATCTTCTTGGTGTTAGTGCTGGTGGATCGGGCCCAAGTTACAGTTTTATTTTGTTAAGCTTAAGCCTGGAGTGATGAGGAATAAACTCTTAGGAAGAAACAACCTCCAAAGTGGTTAGGAAAGGGGAGTTCCTGCCCCATCCCATGTTCAGCTGCTGGAATTCAAGGCCTTATTGTTGACAGGAAGATGATGAAGTACAGATGAGAAACAAGCTGCTGTTGTATAGCAGCAGCATCTGCAAACACCAGCTAGGGACTGTTTCCGAGAGGTGACTTAGGGTTTTGTTAGGCTGATGGAGGCTCCAGAGTGCCATCCTGCACCTCCTCCGCCCACCTCTTGCCTCCTGGCTGAACAGAGGTGTACCTCGAAGAAAAATACCTGATCTTGGTGTAAAGGTTTGCAGTGACGCAGCATTTACTCCTCAGGTGACTGTCAGTACACTGGGTGACTTGTTACCTTACTTCACTTTGTGAAAGATGAAAATGGGGTGGGGATCCTCAGGGAGCCGAGAGGTGGGATCTGCCACCTGAAGGGGTGGAAGGAGGGAAAGTTGGCATAAATCAGCTGAGTGGTGTGCCGGGGGGAACGTAAGCTGCGAAGTGATTTGGCAATCTCAGGCTGTGAAGCTCTGACAGTAAAGATGATCAGATGAGAAATCTTGAGTCACTTTTTGGGCAGTCTCAGTTGCCGAAGTATTTAACTCATTGCTGTAACGCCGCTGGAACGATCCAAAAATGGTCTTTCACACGCTAAGGTTTCTCATTCCCAGCAGGTGAGATTTAGCCTCCCTTTGCCATTCAGGAGTCCTGAGTTTAAGCAGGAGCTGAAACAACAAACAAAAGCCATCGGAGCTTACAAACACCAATTATTTCCTTTAAAAGTTGAGACTTTAGCTGTATTTTGTCTGCTATAAGATAGCCTCAGTAATGAGGTGGTGTTTTGGGGTGGTGTAGATGAGCCAGTTCTGACTTAGTAGGAGTTGTGTAGTGTTATATTGAGGGCTGTGGATTTACCTGCCTTCTGTTTCCACTACAGTAAGAGCAGTGGGTCTGCAGCTCTGCTGGCCCTCTCCTGGACGTGCCTGCTGGTTCGCACAGTCTTTCCAACGCCTGACAAGAGACAGGGGGAAACGTGGAAAAAACTGGTAGGTTCTTCTTGGTTTGCAGAAATACCCTTTGGAGATGAGGACTTGAATGTTTCTGATGTCTTCAGTTCGCTGAAACATTGCACGTAATTGTGAACGTGACTAATAACGTCACGTTAAAACCCGGGTTCGTAAGATGATCTTTCCTTTCTGGTGCATTTTAACCTCTCCTGTTCTGCTGGGGAAGGCAGGAGATATATAAAGCACGAGATTGAGGCAGTCTTGCACCTGAGCAGACTTGCTCTGCACGCTGTGGTGTATACCTGTGTAGCCTAAGTTGTGCCTCCAAGGTTGCTGTCTGAAGCATGCTGTGAACTCCTTCTGCCTCCCTGCCTTGCCCGTGATGTTCTGTCATGTCGTCTTAAGTAGCCTTTTGCTTTCTTTTTCACCTGTGTTAACAACTTGTCCCTGGGACCATGCTCACAGCACTTTGGAATATAGTTGGAATACACTTCAAGAGGTGTAACTTGATATAAATTACTGTTTTCCAAGTCAGAGTTTCCAGAACTGTTATGGATAGTTCTGCAAAGTGGTACGTATGGGGTGAAAACAGTGGCAGCTCCCTAAATGTGCCTGTTGGAAGAACTTACACAGCCTAAGAACTTCTTCATAAGCAGATGGAGTTAATCACAGGCATCTGACAGTTCTTGTTTGATAATAAGCTCTTTGAGAAGCAGGTTCATGAGGGCTGTCTTGGTTGTTTCCCTTGGCAGGTGGAGGTTCAGTGTTTGCTCCTCTTGGAAGTCTTGGGAGGTTCTCATAAGCAGGCAGTGGATGGGGCTGTGAAGAAACTGAACAGGCTGTGGAAAGAGGTGAGGTATACTTTCTGTAACTTTATTCAGTAGCAGTTCTAGCTTCTGTTGCGTTAATGTGTTTTGTTTTGTTTTGTTTTGTTTTTTTTCTTATTAGAACCAAGATCTGGTGGATCAGTACCTGTCTGTCATTCTTGGTCTTGAACCAAACCAGAGCTATGCTGCGATGCTGGGACTTGTGGTGCAGTTCTGCACAGCCCAGAAGGAGATTGACATCATTAAACGCCACAAGGTAAATCTGCCATACTGCTTTTTTTTTAAATAAGTAGCATTGCTTTTCATCACAGAGAAGGTGGGGGGACAGATGTGTCAGCGGAGCTGGTACTTTCCGTCTGCCTCTGGTTTCATTATCGGTCGATTCAGTAGTAATAGAAATGTGGTTAAACCAATGGGATGCGTTTAAAAAGGGAGCTGCCAGGTATGTGGGTCTTTGCTCTGGCCTGTGCTTTTACATAGACAGCCAACACTGCAGCTTTCTGCCTTCTTCCTTGTTGTAGGAATGAAAGGCAGCAGCTGGCTGGTTTGAGTGGGGTTTGAGTGTTGGGCTGGCAGGTACAGCAGAGAGCCCTGATCTCTGCTCGACCGTCAAGCAAAGCTTCTGCTTGGTGGTTAGGGCTGCCTTCCAGAGGAAGGTGAGGCAGGGTGTCAAGCCTGGCTTGCCAGTGGCGTGCAGGGAGCTGTGTGGGTTGCAGCGTGGCTGTAATCAGTGTTTCTGCTTCTTCAGAGCGCTCTTCTGGATTTCTACATGAAGACCATCCTTATGAGCAAGACAAAGCCTCAGAAACACGTGCTGGTGAGACGAACTCTTCCAGGGCTGTCGATGCTTTTGTCCTGTGTGCGGTGTCCGCTGCTGTGCTGAGTGCTTTGTTCCCTTTGCAGGACAGCTGTTCCCCAATTCTTCGATATGTCTCTCACGCTGAGTTCAAGGACTTAGTTTTGCCAACACTGCAGAAATCCCTGCTGCGAAGTCCTGAGAATGTAATTGAAAGTGAGTCTGTCATCTCTGTACGCTGCTCTGCCAAAGAGCCTGAACAGTTGTTCCTTAGAGTCCTGGAGTCGTGGGGGGTGTGCATCCCTCTGGACTATGCTTATAGGCCTGTGGGCATAGGCAGCGGGATTGTCTGGCATCTAAGGGCTGGATATGGAGAAGCAACATTTGTGGTGTGATCCCAAGTGTCTGGGTATGTGGTAGCTGCAGTTTATGCTGAGGACAGAATTTCGCAGCTGAGGGCTAAGAATAATCCTGAATTAATCTGTTGATTGGGCATCAGTTTCCGTGGTTTTCCTCCCTAGTCCTTACTGGCCCTGTCTGCTCTTGATGTGTACTGTGGGGAAGGAAGTATTAAAATGCTAAAATCGACTTCTTAACAAAATATAATATCACATTATCTCTTCTGTCTTCAGCGATCTCTTGCTTGCTCCTGTCTGTGAACCTGGATCTTAGCCAGTACGCTCTGGACATCGTGAAAGGACTGGCCAGTAAGTACTTAATTCCGGAGGGAATGATGAATTCAGAATAAGGCTTTCTTCACCTTTATGGCTGTATGTATAACAATTTGATTGCTGGTGTCGAGGTTGATTTATTTGGGTGGGAGGATGATACTGTAAGTTGGCACTGGAATAGTTCACATGACGTTCCAGAAGCTGAGTCAGGCCACATGCAAAGATAAATCCTTGTCTCGCTGCTTTTATACAGTTTGTGATAGAGAGCTCTTAGCTCGTGCATCATTTTCTAGGTCATCTGAAATCGAACAGCGTGCAGCTGATGGATGAAGCAGTTGTTGCATTAAAGAACTTGGCTCGACAGTGCAGTGATCCTTCGGCTGTGGAGTCACTGAGCAGACACCTTTTTGCCATCTTAGGGGGTGAGTAAATTGTACAATAAGCAGCAGAGGTGAATAAAGGTTTGTCGGCTGCAAGGAGTTTTGCGGATGTTACTTTCTGTTGCTTTTGACTGTCTGTATGGTAACGGCTGCTCATATACCCCTGGATCAGGGGTATTTTAGAGAAGATACATGATGTAGCACATTGCAATTGCCTGTCTGTGTGTCAGCCGTCACCCGTTTGTTTCTTGTTGGCAGGCTCAGAGGGGAAGCTGACAGTTGTTGCTCAGAAGATGAGTGTCCTTTCAGGTGAGGATCCTAAAAGAAAACTGCTTCTCTAGTGGAGCAGATCCAACAGATGGTTGAATGAGAGGGATCTGTATTTGAGCCTGTAGGAATTCCTGCCTGGTTAGTCTCTGTTGGCTGTGGTTAATGTCATAGAGGGTGCTGGGTACTGCGTGCAAATTCTTGACTTTCTCTTCAAGGGAAATAGTTGGCTAGTAGGCTAAAATGTTTTCTGCGAGGAAGAAGGTGAATGTATCCTGTAACGTTGGTTCATGGTGGATGTGATCCAGATGTAGTGACAAGAAAGAGATGTTTACGTGAGGACTGAAATGCAATTGTTTTGAGATTTTACAGCAAGTGCTGGTACTTTGGGAACTAATGAGAGATGTTTTTCCTTTCAGGGATCGGCAGCCTTAGTCACCACGTGGTTTCTGGGACATCTAGCCAAGCTCTGACTGGAACTGTCGCTGAGCTTTTCATCCCTTTCCTGCAACAAGAAGGTGAGGTCTCTTGCTCTTGTTCTGGATTTGTTAAGCTGCTTTCATCTTGAGCAGGCTTTTCATATGGCCTGTTATTTAGGATAAATCCTGATTCTTGCCTGTTGTGCTATAAAATACATTGCACCGTTCTGAAGAGCAGCCCTGTGGAGCCAACGCTGTGCCTGTTCGAAACATGTGCACTCTTTTCCTTCCTCACCCCAGCATTATCTGCTTTCTGTTTTATGTCTTCCTGTGTTTTATGCAACTGCTGTACTGACGTGAGCTCTGTGTTACTTCCTAGTCCATGAAGGCACGTTGGTTCATGCAGTCTCTGTCCTGGCTCTTTGGTGCGTTCGGTTCACCACAGAAGTCCCTAAGAAGCTGGTGGAATGGCTAAAAAAAGCCTTCAGCCTTAAAACCTCCACTTCAGCTGTGAGGCATGCCTACCTGCAGTGCATGCTAGCCTCTTTCAAAGGTAAAACTGCGCAGCTATTAATAACTCTTGACTGTGTGGCTTAAGAAATGAGTAATCAACTTTTGTACTTGTTGATATAGTAGATAACTGTGTGGGTTAAGAAAGATTTTGTAAGGTGATACCTGTTCATTAACCTTCATCTTTCTCCTTGAAGTCTCTTCTGCTTTCAAGCCTTTAAAGATAGCTTATCTCCTTGTGTAACTATGTATCACCATTCGTTGTGCTGTCTTTTCATATACCCCAAAGTAATTTGGGATTGATTTGGTTTATAGATTGTAGTGTTTCTAGCTAAGGGACCACGCTTTTGCTTCATATATCACCCATAACACTGGGATTGTGGTCTGTGGTTTTGATGCTCAGGAGCTTTTTTTTTTTTTTTTTTTTTTGAAGGAACATGGTTTTGAAATCTTCACAAATTTTAAACTTTTGGTGATCCTTTTCAGATTTGCCTCTGTTGGTTGTATCCCCTGTGACTTCAGCTCTTCGTCTGCAGGTCAATAGGTGATTGGTCTGATCTCCGTATGTGAGATCTCCCTTTCTTGTTGAGGCAGTATGAATCAAAAAGATGGTACACATTTTCTTGAGAGATGGATAACTCAGTCCATTGTATTAGGAATGGATTTGCCATTTTTTTCTCAACATGGGTATGAGTAAAAATAGAATTACATGTTTTTCTATTGTAGCTGCTGGGAATTTCTGTGTTATTATAGGGCTGAAGAAAACCACCATCCACTTTAAAAACTAGTTAGGTATCACAAGAGGCTGGTCCCTTCAGAGAGATCAGTATGGGAAACCTAAAATTGCTCATGCTTGGCAGGGGCAGGGAGGATTACATGTGTGAGGTGTGCAGCTGTTTGAGGGATCATGGCTTAAGACATTCATATTCCAAAGCAATTTACTCAGCACTGGAATGCTGGCTATCATTGCTTTGGCCCAGTCAGTGAAGTATCCAGCTTAAAAAATAAAGATTCTAACTCTTATAGGTTTATGGTTAAAACACTACCTGCAAATACTCAATGTACAAAATCATGGTGTCTTTCGATCCTTTTTTTTTTTTGGCTGAGGTGTTGCTTCTGGAAGTAGCAGGAGCGCCTAGCTCAGTTGCCTTGGAAGCGAGGGTCACAGATCAGCGGGATTCCTTGGCTTCTGAACGTTTGAGATGGAACAGATGGTTGTGGCTTGCCAGGAATTTACTTCTGCTCTCTCAGAGAAACATAGTTTTAACGTCAGACTTCCTGTGATTTGAACTAGTTCCTTTTATGTAACCGGATTAGCATTTTCTTTTGCATCCCATGAACAGAAGCTTGTAGTGGGATGGGACCCTCTTACCTGTGAGGAAAGGACCAGAGTGGTTATCGTCCTCATAGCTAAAGTTTAATCACAGGAGTGACTGGCAGTGCTTTGGGAGTCTTCCCCGTCTGTGTCTGGTTTGCTTCTTGTGTCGTAACAACAGAAGAACCGTTGATACCTTCGGTTTAATGTGTGAAGGATTTTGTTTTGCAGTTTGTCTCTGTCTGTCTCCTCAGGTGACACGTTATTACAGGCAATGGACTTGCTGCCAATGCTGATCCAGACAGTAGAAAAAGCGGCATCCCAAAGTACTCAGGTTCCCATGGTAACCGAAGGAGTTGCTGCAGCTTTGTTGATCTGCAGGATGTCTGTAATTGAGGGACAAACTGGTAAGATCACAAAACATCTTGGCAGAATCCAATATGAACAGGCTCTGAGGAATAACACTTTTTCTTGACAGTGTGCCTCCGGTTCTATTCCTTAATCCATATATTGCTTCTGAGTAGAGAATCACTGCCCTTTGGTAAACCAGGGAAAGATTTATTCTGATCTCTCCCGGTTCTGTCAATGAGAAATTCTTGCTCTTCTGTGGCTTTGCAAATTTCAGCTTCCATTCACTTGGGGCAGTATTTCTCTTTGCTCTGACAAAAAATTCATTCAGACCTTACATGCTAGGACATGACTGAAGTGTTAAAAGTGTTGAAGCATTAAAAGTGTAACTTGTTTGCCATTTATGTAGTATTTTTACAAACTGTCTTTGGAAAACTGCAGGACTGGAATTCTGTTTTCCATTAGAGCATATTGCAAGAACTGTCTGAATTCATACATCTGCCAGGATATAAAATCCAGATGTGTTCTGTCTGTCAAAAGCAACACATCAGCTTTCTCCTTTTCTTCATTTTTAGGGAGCCTTGCCCTATGAAAATTAAGGTGAAACAGATTTTACATTTCACAAGTGTAAGTCAGAGAAATATATTTTTTTCAACAGGTGTTTTTTAGACATGCTTATAGTTCTGAATGAGAGATGAGAGGCTTTGTAAGTGAAGACAAGCAAAAGCTAGAAATAGCTTCAAAAATTTCAGGAGACAGAATTTTACTGTATTCTCTGTAACCTGGTAAGTTCTTACTCATTTTGGTAAGTCCTTGATAGACATCTGTTCTTTTCCTGTCAGAGTCTAAGCTGAGCAGCTTCTGGCAGCTGATTCTGGATGAGAAAAAACAAATTTTTACATCTGAGAAGTTCTTGCAGTCCGCTTCAGAGGAAGGTAAATTATCAGTTATTGTGTATCCTGTTACTGTTTAATTCTATTACTTAAGCGAGCTACTTTGCTGTTAGCCCTGTTCTGTGGTCCTTGGGGATCCAGTTTCAGATTAAAATGAACAATGCTCTCTTTTAGAAGTATATCTAAATTAATTGTAACCTGGCAGTGAATTAATTTATTTCTAATGTTTCTAGCCTATGTTATCAAACATTTACAATTCCAAATCTTTATATTCAGTAAAAGTCTTTCCAATCCAAAAAAGTGTGTGGTGTTCCAGCTTGTAAGTAGATAGTTGTGGCCAATCTAAGGGACATGGATAAGCATAAAACTAGGAAGAAGATGGGGAAAAGTAAAATAAGGTTGGAGAAGAATACATGCAGAGGAAGCTTGTGAGATAATGTGGAGGAAGAGTAGTAACAGATAAATCAACTGGGTTATACATTAGTCTATCCATGCTCTATTTTGTTCTCTTGTGTTTAAAGATTAATTGGGAAAAAAAAGTGCCCCACAGAGACATCACTATCTTTTAAACTGAAAGCCTTGCAAATGAGTTCATGAATCGTTTCTCCAAAATGAGTCCATTTATCTTTTGTACAAAGCTTTGAAGAGGTAAATGGGAACTAGCATAATTTCTTTGCTTGCTGTGATCATTATTTGCTGAAGGCAATGTGTATATCCAGTCATTTTCCTTCCCAAGTCTGCAGGTATCCTGAAACAGTATGATCTGGGAAATTGTATATTGGTCCATTAGGATGTTAATTCCAAAAACTAATGCTGGTAATTTTGAGAGTAAGCATTGTCATGATTTGTTATTGGTTATAAATGAGCAAAAACATCCAGCTGATGTGTTTAACATCCCCAAGCTATCTGATGATTCAAATGTCCAAAGTAACCTGTTATCAAACTTAATACGGGTTATAACCTACTCCACGTTTCAGGGCTTTCTGCTCCTGCTTTTATGATATGGTTGGACATTGGTATACAAACCAAAGGGCCTAGAGACAGTAGAAGCTCAGATGATAGTATGAGGTAAAATACCAAAGCTACTACTCCCGCAGCATTATACACTTTTTTATTAATTCATTACACATTTTATTGTCACTTAAGACGTTTCAGCAGTGCTCAGGAATTGACAGTATTGATGCAGTGAGTATGGTGCTTCTTATTTGATTTGCTCTGTTTACTCACACAGAAATAGGCCTCTCATACTGGTTAAGGAAATTCTGCTGGAATGAAGCTAACCACGTTTCTCTTAGCTCATGGTTCTGTTTCCAGTCTTGTCAGATCTGAGTTGGACTTGTTTCTAGCTTTATTGAGAAGTTTATGTAGAGGCTCAATTTTGGCAGCTATTTTATTATGTTCTGATTGCTGTTTATTCATTCTTAAGTAAAAAAAAATCTCCTTCCTTATGAAATCACATGCTATTTTAAATATTTGTCTTTTCCCACAGCAATGTGTACCGTACTGCAGCTGACAGAGCGTCTCCTCTTGGATCATGCACAGCGGCTCCCTGAAAGTAAAGTTCAGTACGTAGAGTGCTGTTACTGATCTGGGTCCGATCATGAATGTCTATGCAGGAGAGGGTGGGCCTGCAACTTTGTACAAAATGCTGAATGCTTTGTGCTTTTGTGGGCAGGTGGTTTGCAGAGCTAACTCCGTTGCTCAACCTGTTTATTTCTCCATTTTCAGGCAGTATCACCGTGCCCTTATTGCAGTACTGCTGAGTCGGACCTGGAATGTTCGAAGACAGGCCCATCAAACAGTCAGGAAGCTCTTGTCCTCTCTGGGAGGATACAAACTGGCCTACGGGCTCTTGGAGGAGCTGAAAGTGGTTCTCAGTTCTCATAAGGTGAGCGGTCAAGAAGCCTCGTCCCTGCTTAGTTGTTTGTTGCCAATCAGCTCCCTATCGTAGGTTTGCTGTTAACATTGGCATACAGTGTGCTAGGAAAAGGATTCAGGTCCAGCTTAGTGATCTTCTAGAAATGCCACTTGTTACTAGATTACTGCTATTATTTTGTTAGTGTCCCTGGTGTGTGAGGCTGCCTAGTCTTCCCTATATGCACAAAACCCATGTTATTCCAAATTAATCGGGGGAGGAAGCTGCAGATTTCCCTGGTCTTGTATTATTTAAATGCAAGTTTACTCCCCAGTGGAAGACCAACTATGTAGATCCTTTCTCAGTACCCTATTTTTTTGGCCCTGGCTAACAGTTCAGACTGTCTATTTAAAACAAATGCAATATAAATACTTCAGTAACAACTAGTGTCAAAAATGGAAGGGGAAAAGAAAAAGGAAATGTTAAATCCTGTATTATTGGGCATGCTGCTAAGCCAGCACCATGTCAAGTTGCTAAATAGGTTATGTTGCATTATTTAGGTACCAAGGGTGAGACTTCATAAACAATACCTCTATGTCACAGACAAAGCCTGAATAAGGTATTTTTGAAAAGATACTGGGTAAAATTAGACAGCAGAAGCTGGGCGTACTGTTCCTAGCCAACTGGTGAAACCTTTTCCAAAGTCCTCTTTGCTAAAAATGGTAGTTTTAGTTTTATTTTACCCTGCCTTGCCAAATCTAGTATAGTCTTCTGCTCTTAGTCTTTCCATCACTGTCAGCACTCTGTGTGTTGGCTCCATTATCATCCTTTATTTTCTTGGAAAACTTGAGGTTGCTAGCACTTTCAGAGGGAGCTGATTTCTGGTGTTCAGTATGGTGTCCCTGTAGGAAAGTGTGCTCAGGGCTCAGGAAAGCTTGCTATGATGTTTATGACAAATTGTCCCCTAGGTTATGCCTCAGGAGGTCCTGGTGATGGAGTCGGGAGAGTTGTCAGAGCTAGGAAAGACATACATTCCTCCCCGTGTACTTCATGAGGCACTGTGTGTCATCTCAAGTGTGGCGGGGCTGGATGTGGATTCCTTTGAGACGGAAAAGCTGGCTCTGGAGATGCTGCTAGTCAGCCATCATCCGTCTCTAGGTAAGTAAAGGGGTAAAACCACTCTCATGGACAATGTATGTGGTATTTTTTTTTAATTTATTTTACCTTTTTGTTTCATTGTATTAGTAATCTGCTTCATATTTATTATGTTTATTTATTCTTCATGCTAGTGGCGGTACAGCCAGGTCTTTGGCCAGCCCTCCTCATCAAGATGAAGATAGATCCCAAAGACTTTATTACCAAACATCTGAATGACATACTTCCCAGACTCACTGCCTACACTCCAGAGAACCAGGTGATAAACTTCTGCTTTCCTGTTGTTAGTACAAGGAGATACTTTGAAACAAAAGAGTTTTTTGGAGAAGTAAAGTGGTCTATCAGAAAGGAGATGTGTCTCTAAGGTGGAGAAAAGGCAGGTTCAAAGAGAAATCCAGTGGGGAAAAAAAAAAAAAGAGCTGGGATTTAAGGCTGCAGGGAGAATGTGTATCAGCAGCTGAGTAGAATTCTAGATAAGGTTTTGATACCCACTGGATGAGGAATTAGAACTCGAAGGGTGTTGCTCTCAAAGAACACAACATGGCCTGCTTCAGCAGGGCATAGTCTTTTGAAGCAGTATCAAGGAATACTGATGATAGTGGTTTTTCCTTTGTTTTCTTGATAGTCATCCATGAATGCGGTGGGATCTCTCTCCCTGCTTTCACCTGGCAGAGTGCTCCCACAGCTCATCAGCACCATCTCCGCATCAATGGAGAATCCAGCTCTGTGCCAGGTTACTCGAGAGGAATTTGCCATCATGAAGACACCAGAGGGAGAACTGTATGACAAGTCAATAATACAGAGGTAAGACTATCATTTCTTTTTTCTGTGAACATGGGGATTGATTCCTGCTGGCATCTTGTCAGTGAGTAAGTGGGTTTGGGTTTGCCAGATACTCTTTTCTGCACAGAAGTTCCTAGATTTGTATGCTTTCTTCAGAATAGTGCTGATTCTTTGCTTTCTTTCTCAGTGCTCAACAGGACAGTATGAAAAAGGCTAATATGAAGAGGGAGAATAAAGCTTACTCTTTCAAGGAACAAATCATTGAGCTGGAGCTGAAGGAGGTGAGGTGATGGGAACAGGAAAGCTATTAGTGATGGCTGAGACACCAAGCTATCTCATCTGTTTTGTGCATAGCTTCTGGCATACCTGTGTACAGTGTTGGGAAAGATTCTCTGTATTTCTTTGAATACCTAAATATTTTATTTTCTTGTATCTGTGTATATCAGTTTCTCTTACGCCTGTATATGTATTAATTTCTGTTGTATTCTGTTGATTTTTGAGTGCACTTACTAGTTGGTAATACTTGTTTTTCTCTTCATCTCTTGTTCAGTGCATCTTGTGTGAGTTTCCCAGTAGGGGTTGTTAAACGGGTGCTTCCATCCTGTTTTAAAAGTAAATTCTGAAAAGCAAGGTGTCCAACTTATTCCTCCACCTAATTGAGGGTTTAAAGTTAATAGTTACCAGTTAATAATGTCCATGGCTCTCTCTATTTGCAGGAGATAAAGAAGAAGAAAGGAATAAAAGATGAGGTGCAACTGACTAGCAAGCAGAAAGAATTAATGCATGCACAGCTGGAAAAGGAGTCTCAAATAAGGAAACGATTGAAGGAGGCAAGTTTTGATGATCTTTTTTGCCAGCCCTGCAGCTACCAGAGTAATTTATGGTAATCCTTCAAATTGTTTCTCTTACAGCTTGATAATGAACTGGAAACAGCCTTGGGACTCCTGGACACTGTTATCAAGAGAAAACCTCCTGGTCTAACTCAGTACATTCCTGGTCTCATCAGCTCCTTCTTGCCACTTTTTAGATCGCCTTTGGCTGCTCCAAGAATTAAGGATCCTTTTCTTTCCTTAGCTTCCTGTGTCATGCCTGCTCGACTTAAAACTTTTGGTTAGTATTTGCAGATGCTGTTTAAGGGCAAGGGTGCATGACTTTTATGGCAGGGTGGTCAAAATCCTCGCTCTTATAAGCTGTGGATCATGACCGTATACCACAGATAGGTAAGAGGAAAAAACACTATGGAACAGTGTTTAAAGAGCTGACTGCAGTGTCCTAGTGATCCCACTGCTGGACAGGTCTTGGTTTGGGCTGACATCTTTAGAAAAGCTTGGAATTACTGAAATTTCATGACGGATGTTGCAAAACAAGAAGTTTGCTCCTTGTTGGAGGGAATACACAATAGTGTTCATACAGCAGAAAGTGACTCTTCTGAATGGAAATGTCCCCTATAACCCTTAGGGCTGTGCTTCCATCTTTGCACATCTTTTGCAGCCTGGGATGTTTCCTAGAGCTTTGTTAGAATTCTTTGGTCTGTGTTCAGGGGGATTGTTCTCAAGAAATGTTTGGTTTTAGTCTTCTCATATTTTTCTTATTCTTTCGTTCCAGGTACTTTAGTGAGCCATGTGACCTTGCGTCTGATGAAACCTGAATGTGAATTGGATGATTCCTGGTGTCAAGAAGAGCTGCCAACTGCTCTCAACAGAGTTGTTAGCTTGCTGCATGCCCACACCATTCCTAGCCGAACAGGCAAGGGAGAAACAGGTAAAAGGCACTGTAGATCTTAACCTCCCTGCCCCCCCCAAATAACTTAGTTGTTTTAGTTTTCTTGGTTTGTATGTTTCATAGGTGAGACTTCACTTCTTCTCTTTTTAAATCCAATAAGTCTTTTCATAGATATGAAAAACTGTAACTTCCTCATTGATTTTTTTTTGTGTGTGCGGTGGCAGTAGTAGAAAATATATTACAATTACAGTTAAGTGTAAAAATGAAACAGCAATAACTTTTTTCTTAAAATGGTTCAGACAGAAATAATAGTAGTGAAATTAAGACTCATCTTTGCTAAGGACAGTTCTTGCATTTCACCACCACTTAGCATAAGTGATTCAGTGAGACTAAGTGGAAAGACAAAATAATTGCTTGTTATCTGAGATCTCAGCAGAGAAGTGCCTGTGGCGGGTTCTTGTTTTCTACGTAGTACTGCAGTTCATGAATATTTTATTCTGGCACAGTTACAGAAGAAGCAGTTCCTTTCTACTTTGTAACATAAGGGCAAGCACCAATATTTTTATAATTCGAGAGTATGATCTGGGCTAAAATGAACCCAGGGGTTAGTTTTAAAATAGATCAATTCCAAAATCTGCTTTATGATGGGGTGTGCAAGTACTTGTATCACTACATGCTAATAGATAAGAATTCTGAAGAGGTTGGAGAAGTCTGCTTCTTTTGGAGGCAGGGATGACTTAGTCTGTCTTTACAGATGCGGTGTTCTGTAGTGATAGAGGTGGTTCACCCAGGCTTTGGAGCTGATCATCGTCTAGCTCGGTCAGAAACTGCTGTGGTAGACAGTTTATAATTTTTTTAAAGAAATCTAGGATTCCACTTGGTCCCTTACCCCAGTAGTTCAATTCTGCCCTTACAGTTCTGTTGCCAGTCAGATCTGCAGTTTTGTGACTCTGACTTAAATAATCTTTACTGTAGAGCAGGAACAGTTGACCATGTTGAGCACCACTTTAGTTCTCAACGTCTCTGTGATAATTCAGTGTCTCTGTTATGTCATACATTTCCATATTAATTGCAGGATCATTAACATTTGAATGCTTATTTCCAGAAAGCAGTGAAAGTATTTTGAATGTTCTGCCTTCAATATTTCTTACAGTGCTTATTTAAATGAATATCTGATTTTTTTTTTTTTTACTTCTCTGGCAAGAGAAAGGCAGTAGGTACTATAACACTTTGTTGGACAAGTCAAGTTGTATTCCCAAATAATTTTTCCTCAAAGTTCTTAAAATGCTTTTGAGTGCTGTCTTACACAATACTGTTTAGTGGAAGTTAGTTTCTTCAGTTACCATGATACTTAGGAGAGACCACACGTCTTTATACTGTACATGGTAAAATTTATCATTCATTGCTGAAATGCCAAGATACGTTTTAAAATACCAGCTACTCTTTTAACAGAACATTTATCTTCTCAGATAAAGCCTTCTCCTTCCTGCTGCATGTAGAGGGACAGTTGCTTAAGCCTAAAAATATCTGGCCAATAATTAAAAAAAAGCGTAAAATCAGATAGTGAGCAAACAGATAGTGAGAAAAATCTCACATCCGAGATAGCGGGTTTTTTACCTAAACTATTCATGTTAAATAGTTAGGAGCTCACAGTGTGTTTGGTATTTAATATTTCTCTCTTGAACTACTTCTGCAGTATGTATCTATGCCCTACATAAGCTGACTAATACTGCAGTATTGTATCTGCAGTGCTCTTCATCTGCATCTTAGAAATCTAAATTGTGGCATTCTCTGACAGCACAGATAGGATGTTGAAAGCAAACGTTTTCCCTAGATATCCAGTACTTTAGTTTTAACAATATATAAAAGCATGACTCCAGCTAGAGGCCCACGGGCATATGTTCAAGAATACATTCTACACTTAACCATATATATACTCAGCAAGTAAGTAGTGCTGACAGTTTAGCTTGAAACCAAAAAGAATCATTCTTTCTTTTTCTTAATTGTAGCGTTCAGATTTTCTTTAAACTTTTTGCTTTGGACTAACTGGAAGACTGAAACAAGCACTTGTTATGTCCCATAGCCAAGCCCCGGTGAGAAGGAAGAATCAAAGTCTTTAACAACAGGAATCCAAAAGCCTTAATTTTTTCTAGGGGGAAGAGGGTTTGAGCCTTGTGCCAGAATTAGAGAAACCTCATTCTCAAGAATCCAAATGAAGGCTGGAGTGACAGGTTTGTTAGGTTGGTAGGAAGTGTTTAAAGGGAATACAGCTGGCAAATAAGCTGCTAGTTTGGGACAAAGCAACTTTAAAAATGAGTTAGTTAAATAATATCAGATCCCTGTGTGGATCCTGTTGCTTGGAATAAAATTGACCGTAATGTTTTTTTAGTTTAATTCAAGTGAATTCTCAGAGAGTGTACATGCAAACTTAATGCAATTTAAATATTAGATTTTTAATTTCAACACTGATTGTGTAATGATTTAATTTTGTGATGTCTCCCCCATCCCCTGAGTATGGTCTGTATAGACAAAACCATGGTATTGCATGTCCATCTACTTTAATCCATTGAATTGTTTCAATGGATTTTGCTCAGCAAATTGCATTTGCTTTGTGCGTTTTTTGAAATATTATAGTATTGGAAGTAATTTGTAATTCTAAAATGACTTTAATTAAAGCCAGCTCATCGATATAGCAAGCGAGAACATTAGGTAGATCTGAGTGCCAAATGTCAGTGTTGGAGCCCTAATGTTGCTGCCACGAAGTGGCAAAGTGATAGGGACTCAACAGGTGGCAGGCTATGCAAGCTGCCTTCAACAGGCTCAGCGTTGTGTCTGTATGGGCTAAGTCCAGGTACACGAGACATCATCCCATAGACACTGTGTTTTTAGGGGCACAGAAATACTTAGAGTCACTTAACAGGTTTGTATGTAAGATTGAAGCTGGCAATATCTGTTACAACCTACAGAGTGTACATTTTGCATCAGTCAGTATTATAAAATGGTGAGCAGTTGTGCTCACAGGATTCTTTCTCCTTTTCACAGGTGCTGCCCCATTATCAGCTCCAGCATTTTCCTTAGTTTTTCCTCTCCTAAAGACTGTTATGATCGAGACGCCCCATAACAGTGAAGACAAGGAGGAGTTCCTGGTCAAGATTCTGCAGATCCTTACGGTTCACGCTCAGCTGAGATCGTCAGCAAATGGCCAGGCTTTGCTGGTGGATGAGGTGAGAGCTGTGGGGATGAGGTCACCTTCCTCTATGGCTGTAAAGCTGAGGGATGGGATGAAACACCTAATGTGTAAACTGGATAAAGCAGATTAATTCTACTAGTTAGTTAACAACGTACGACTGTTTTCTGTCACAGGTTTTGGCTGTGTGCCTAGACCTAGGTTTTTATTGTGGTTCTTAAATAAGGACGGCCATACACAGGCATAGTTCTTTGGAGTCACAAGACGTGGGTTTTTCTCCCCTCCTCCTCTTTCAGAATGGCCCGGAGTTGCTGCCCCGAAGGGACATGTTGCTTCTGCTGACCCGGGTGATAGGAACAGGTTCTCCACGGTTACAGGTGAGTCCTGGGCTTCATAACCACAGTCAGGATTCTGCCTCAGTTTCATCAGCATCTAACCGAGGGAAATACATCCACCTGGTCCCTGAGGCTGGTGGTTGATATGTTATCATTTGTCTCCTATGTTTATGGTATTTTGGGGGGGGGGATAAAATACCTGTGTCTTTTTTTCCTGTGAGTTTTACGCATTAAACATTCTTCAGTTTTCCCCAGGTGTCATTTTATTCCTTCTCTAAGGCCTTGTTCAGTCAAAGAAAATCTGTAGTCACTCCCTGGAGTGACCAGCAGTAAAGTTTGATCAAAAGGATGAGGTGGCAGAAAGACAAATAGTAACAAAAAGGCACGGGATTGGACTGAACTCTTCAGTTCTTATTTTCATCCTGAAGCCTTGTCTCTGTTCTTTCAGAATTTCTTTGCTTGTGATAGCACTCAATGCCCACCTGTGCTTCCTTTGATCAAATGCAGAGAAGAAGAGGGCAGTGGTGGAATCTTTAATGCTTCCTCTCGGCATTTCAGGTTCTGGCTTCCAACGCACTGACCTCCCTGTGCACGAGTAGCAGTGGGGAGGACGGCTGTGCCTATGCGGAACAGGAGGAGATTGATGTGTTACTGCAGGCCCTGCAGTCCCCGTGCATGAATGTTCGAGATGCAGCCCTCAGGGTAGGTGGGAACAACTCATGGTTACACTGACTTCTTTCATTTTTGGGGAGGTGAATCTTCTCCATCACTGTTGAAGAGAGGCTTCGGCTGTGATCCTAGTCCTTGGGCGATACGTCTGCAGTAGGAGGTTTTAGCTACTGAATGTTAATGCTATGAGTAATGCTTTTTGTGCAAGATTTACCTGGTGGAAAGGAGTATACTCTGGGTCTATCCACACTTTTGTTTTGTTGAAACAAGTGTAATTACAACAGCTTACCATTTTCTATTTAAAATTGCATAGAGCTTAGTCTCAAAGGGAGAAGCTGTCAAAAAATTGCTTTGTCTATATTGGGCCTTGTGTTTTTGGAAAGCTTCAGGCTTAGTCACTTCAAAGAAGATAAAACCAAAAAAACTGAGGGTGCTTTCTTTTTCTTTGCCATCAAACAAATTTCTTTTTAGCTCTCCTGAGCTAGTTTCTCTGTTCTCAGGAACAGAAAAGACTGTAGTCACCAGAGCACAACCTAGTGCTGCACAAGTGTACATGAATTTTGATACTTCCAACCACTGAGAGCTTGACTTGGCAAAAGTTTTAAGTGTTTTAAAGCGTCCGTTTGTAAAATCAGATATTTGCACTGATTCTCCTGTAAATTAATTCAGGGACTGATGGAGCTACAAATGGTTCTACCAACCCCAGACAGTGATGAAAAGAATGGACTGAATCTGTTGCGTCGCCTTTGGGTAGTAAAGTTTGATGTGGAAGATGAGATACAGAAGTTGGCAGAGAGGTGAGAGTTATTCCCAGCTGACTGGATTGTAAGGGGGCCTCTCTGCTGTTCACCTTGTGAAGCTTTATAGGCAGGGGCTTTGCCTCCTGGAGGCGGAGGGCAGGTTTGGGTTATATTAGCCTTATATTGCACGTAGCAGTGGCTTCTCTACCTGAAGGGTGATCTGTGGCCTCTTTGTGCGTGCTGCAGGTTGTGGGAGTCCATGGGTCTGGAGCTGCAGCCTGACCTCTGTTCTCTGCTGATCAAAGATGTCATCTACCATGAAGAGGCAGTGAGACAAGCAGGTGCTGAAGCCCTTTCCAGAGCTGTAGCTCAGTATCAAAACCAAGCAGCAGAGGTTATGAATAAACTTACAGAGATTTACCAGGAGAAGCTCTATGTAAGTACTCTTGTCCCAAAGGGTTGACAGGCCCAAGCTTGTGCTGTATTTTCTATTTTTTAAAGATCATTTTTCCTTTTGTCTGCTCTGAGAATATGCATGAAGCTTACTGTTGCTGTTTGAGCTCATCACAAACGTTAATGTATTGGTCCTCAAGTTAACAGCAAGTAATGGCACCATTGCACAGGTGAATGATATGGCTTAGGTGATACAGGAAGACTGTGGCAGAGCAGGGACTAGAATTAAGTTTTTTTGGTCTTAAACTAGCACTCTGCTTGTTTTTTGTTATGCTCTTCTGCTAGTGGTATCATTACCTCTCTGCAGTATTTTAAAAATGGCATTGCAGGTATGCCTGACAGTATTCTCTGCGCTTGTGTCCTTGGAAAAGGCATTCTGATGAAATTTCCCTCCTTGCAGAGGCCACCTCCAGTTTTGGATGCTTTGGGACGAGTGATATCTGAATCACCACCTGACCAGTGGGAAGCAAGGTACAGTTATCTTCATGTTTATCTCCTCGCTTCCTGTGCATCCAATGCAGTGTTCCAGATTTTTATTTATACATCCAGGCAGTGTTTCTACACTTGTATTTCTATAAGGGAATGTTCAAGGACAAAATAAACGTAGTTATATTGACTTGCTGATTTCATGGTTCCTTCTTGTTAAGAATATTTGTGCCCCTCAAGCAGGCTGGGCACTCCAAATTGAGATGCTCTCACTTCCGTCCAAATACTTGGTGCTATCTTCTCTATGCCCTTCTGTTAAGAACAGGATCTTTCCCAATCAGTCTCTCTGAATCTTGTCCTATCTTAATGGATTCCTACCTCTGTATGGACAAGTGATTGTTGCAAGAGAATCAGGCAGCAGTGCTAGCCCTAATGAACTGAAAAAATTCCAATTTACATAATTACTTTTTGTCTACTTGCATGCCCTATACAGGTCTAATTGGAGATCTTGTGTGCTCTCTTAAGCTAATTTGTTTAGTGCTGATGTACGCTGTGGTACAGCTGCTGTATTTCAGCAGTAGATAAAGTGATCCTGATGTCTGTGTGTTGGCCCAAGTATCTGTAACGCTTAATCAGCATAAAAGGCATTATTTGGCTGAAGGACTGTTGTCCTTTTGGGAACCTGCAGCATGGGGTTATGTAATGAAATGCACTTAGCTTGGACACTGAAGCCCTCTAATTTCATAGCATCTCTCTCTCTTGATTTCTTTAATGTACTGTTGATAGCAGATGTGTTTGAGACCTCAAGCAAATGCTGTCAAAAGTCAGTAAGCTCACTCAGCTCACCACCTTTACAGGTGTGGCATAGCGTTGGCCCTTAACAAGCTCTCACAGCATCTGGACAGTTCTCAGGTGAAGCCACTCTTTCAGTTTTTCGTACCGGATGCCCTGAACGATCGCAGTCCTGAGGTCAGGAAGTGCATGTTAGATGCAGCTCTTTCAACACTCAACACTCATGGCAAAGTAAGTCTGAATGCTTCTCTCTGTAGCAGTGGGAACAGGTGGGATGAAAATGTAGATACCGTGTTGGAGCCCATTTATTGATGTATTTTTCTTAGATGGTGATGTTACTTGTAACAGCTGAAACTTTCATATAGTAGGATTTTTTTGATCAGTGATGTTCTGTTAGTGACTAGTGTTGGTTACAACCATGATTCTGTCATTGATATAAAAAAAGAAATAGCCCCGAATTAACTGGAGTTAAAATGGTATACCACTAGAGTAATAAGAGTAAAATTATACCACCAAGTAAAATTATACCACCAAAGGTGATATTTCCCTTTCAGGCCTCATGGGAAGCAAAATTTGAAAGCTTTCAGATCGTTGGCTTAATGAAACTTCATAACAACTGAAATTATTCCAAGAACTAAGGATCATGACCTTCCTCACAAAGATGTGTTAGATGGGAGAGGTTTAGGGGATGTAAATTGCTCGTCTCCTTTTTTCCTCGTGTGCCAGTCACCTCTTCTGGACAGTCCTCTATATTCCTGTTAAGCTCGGTGTTTCTGCTCTGTTATCACTCTCGTGTCTTGCAACTGTCTTTATGACTTCTCTTGACAGGTGATGACAGTCAGAGTATTTTCATTATTTTGTCTTCCCTTCTGTTTCTTAGAAAAGCAGTGTGAAGTTTGCTTTACCTTTCTGTTCTTTCTTTGCAAATGGAACAAGCAAAAGAGCAGGTGCTCACATTTAGGCTAGCAGTCTTGCTTGGTAACTTGCACTGCTTCTGGCAGAACGTTGTGCTGACAGCTTTGGGGATCTAATTTTTAAGGACTAACTTCTCTCTAGCAGGAAATATTTGTTGCCTGTCAGGATGACACAAGGTTTTATTTGATGTGGCATATTAAACGAACTGTAAATACTGTCTGATTGTTCGGTTTGTTGGCTCAGAGAAGAACAAACAAGTCCACTGAGCATAGCAAATCTCATTCTGAGTGGACTCTAGTGGCAAGTTCTGTGGTTTTGTTTTTCAGGACAATGTTAACTCTCTCTTGCCAGTGTTTGAAGAATTCCTGAAAAATGCTCCTAATGATGCCAGCTATGATGCTGTCAGGCAGAGTGTGGTCATTCTGATGGGTTCACTGGCAAAACATCTGGACAAGAGTGACCCTAAAGTGAAACCAATTGTTGGCAAACTGATAGCAGCCTTGTCCACACCATCTCAGCAGGTGGGTGCCTTCTTGGAGGAGTCCCCATGTTCCACGCAGAGGCAGGTTAACACTGATGTCAGAGAGATGAAAAATGGCTCTGGTGACAGACAGCTCTCATCGTGGGTGCAATCTCAGGGAAAGTTACATTAGTGATCAGTATATTGTGATCTGACAGCTGGTGGATTGTTTTACAGGTTCAGGAGTCAGTGGCAAGCTGTTTACCACCACTGGTGCCTGCAATTAAGGAAGATGCAGGAGGAATGATACAGAAGCTGATGCAGCTGCTTTTAGAATCGGATAAGTATGCTGAGCGCAAAGGTGCAGCTTATGGGCTGGCAGGCCTGGTGAAAGGCCTTGGCATCCTTTCTCTCAAGCAGCAGGAGATGATGACCACGCTAACCGATGCTATCCAGGACAAGAAGAACTTCCGTCGGCGTGAGGGTAAGGAACTTTTCCTTCTGAAAGGCCTTTCCTTCTAAATACTTCACCTTTATCTTGTATCTACTACTGCTATGGTCATGTTGAATGATACCTTGTGCTTTTCTTTACATTTATTTTACAAAAGTTTGCAGCATAGGAAATGAGGGCTGTCTGTCATGAAGCCACTAATTGTGTACAGTGTCCTAAAACTGGTCTGTTTGTGTTGTGGTGGGAGAAGGTTATCTGGTCCTAGACAGTATGTTTGTACTCCTGCCTCCTGTTTTCAAAGGCAGGTGTTCCTAGGTGGGCTTCTGCCTCTTGAGGCAGTACATACTCAGCTGGTCTAGAGTGGCTTTCAGAACCTAGTTCTTCCTTGTGATGCTGGATGTTTCCTGTCCTTATTTCTGTTTACCGAAGCTAGGAGTCAGGACTGTTACATGGGTTTAATGCTACTGGGCCTCTTGCTGTCCTTTCTGAGACCACAAATCTCCACCAGTGTTTGCCACAAGTGCAAGAAAGCAAGAGATTTTCAGGCTGAGATTTGAGGGATTTTGGAGGAATTCTACAGATATCTGGCAAATTACATGTGCTCTTTCCATTCTCTTTAAATGAAGTTATGTTTTCCCTTGACTATCCCTTACGTTTATTTTCCTCTGACTATCCTTTATGTTCATTTAGGGGCTCTGTTTGCCTTTGAGATGCTCTGCAGCATGCTTGGAAAGCTCTTTGAGCCGTACGTGGTTCATGTGCTACCTCACTTGCTGCTTTGTTTTGGAGATGGGAACCAGTATGTGCGAGAGGTAAGAGGCCGCAGATTTCTGACAACATGCAGTTAGGAGAAAACAGAAATGGAATGGATATGAATGCTGTTTATAGTTAGGCAGATTGAGAAGGTGACACATGCCTTGAGAGGCCACTAATATAACTTGGTCTTCTTAAAAACTGAAAGCATTTTATGTCAATGGCCATTAACTGGGAGCTACTTTTGGCTAGCTGCATTGTTGGAGTTAGACACAATTTTACTTGAAGGCTTTGTTCCCATTGAGTCGTTGAGTGAAGAAGGAAAAACCATGTTGTGACTCCTTGTAAATGTTCTCTTCTCCTTGGAGGCTGCAGATGACTGTGCCAAAGCAGTGATGAGCAACTTGAGTACTCATGGAGTGAAGCTGGTTTTGCCATCACTTCTTGCAGCACTAGAAGAGGAATCTTGGAGAACCAAAGCTGGTATGGACCAATATCTGGCTGACATGACTGACAGTAACTCATAGTTACTTTTGCTGTTGTTCCCCTTGCTTATTCGTGCATCCTTACAGATGTAAGGATGTAGGAATAAGCACCTAATAATAAGTACCTAAATAAGTACCAATAAATACCTAAAGGGGGCTACAGGAAAGCTGGGGAGTTGGGGTTGTTCAGCCTGGAGAAGAGGAGGCTCCGGGCAGACCTTATAGTGGCCTTCCAGTACCTAAGAGGGGCTAGAGGAAGGCTGGGGAGGGACTCTGTCAGGGAGAGTAGTGACAGGGCAAGGGGTAATGGCTTTAAACTAAAAGAGCGTAGATTTAGATTAGATATTAGGAAGAAATTCTCTACTGAGAGGGTGGTGAGGCACTGGAACAGGTTGCCCAGAGAAGCTGTGGATGCCCCATCCCTGGAAGTGTTTGAGGCCAGGTTGTTGGACGGGGCTTTGAGCAATTTGGTCTAGTGGGAGGTGTCCCTGCCCACAGTTGGAGTTAGATAATCTTGAATGTCCCTTCCAACCCAGACCATTTTATGATACCTGAG
Source organism: Anser cygnoides (assembly GCF_040182565.1). Lineage (NCBI taxonomy): Eukaryota > Metazoa > Chordata > Aves > Anseriformes > Anatidae > Anser > Anser cygnoides. Next base: position 11,656,164 of record NC_089889.1, read on the forward strand.
CAAATTATCCTGGAAGATGCAAGGGATGCTTTTTATCCGTCTTCTCTCCAGAAGGAGTCCAGAAGCTAGATGTTTCCTTTCCCACCCCCCCATCCCACCTTTCTTTTCCCTGGTACTAAACAAAACAAAAATAGTTTTTGTATTTTAAAGTGCACGGAGTGGCTTAATGGATTTCAGCCGTTCTGTGTTCTCTGCTGAGACCACTTGTAGATTTGAGTTTGAGGTGAATCTTCTCTTATTTCTTCTTAATGTTATGTATTGTTTTGCAATTTTTTTCTTTCTTTCTTTTTGTGTTCTTCATGCACAGGGTCAGTGGAATTGCTGGGAGCCATGGCATACTGTGCTCCCAAACAGCTCTCCTCCTGCTTACCCAATATTGTGCCAAAACTTACTGAAGTGCTCACAGACTCTCACGTGAAGGTGCAGAATGCGGGTCAGCAAGCTCTCAGGCAGATTGGGTCTGTCATCAGGAATCCAGAGATCCTTGGTAAGAACTGTCTGCATCTCTAGTGCCGAACAATGACCAGGGTTTATAATAGCACAGTTTATGTTCACTGCATTTAGGATTAAACGTGAACTTCTGTAGAAATGAAGCTACTTCTATAGCAGTATAACATGAAAGCTTCACAACAGCTGTCTGCTTCAGGGCTTTTTGTGAATACTCCTTTCTGTTTTGTCAGCTAATGTTGTTAGGGTTTTCTCTGTTCTATGCTTCTGAATGCCTTAAGAGGATGTAAAGCATCCTGTGAGAGAACACCAGCTCACTCTGGCATGTGCTTTTGTTTTATGTACAAATAAAGTCTTTTCTCTCCTTTTTAAAAATGTTCAGCGATCACTCCGGTTCTGTTGGATGCTCTCACTGACCCTTCCAGGAAGACTCAGAAGTGTCTGCAGACTCTGCTGGATACCAAATTTGTCCATTTCATTGACGCTCCATCGTTAGCTCTTATTATGCCGATTGTGCAGAGAGCTTTTCAAGATCGTTCCACAGACACGAGGAAAATGGCTGCGCAGATTATTGGGAACATGTACTCCCTGACTGATCAGAAGGTACAGTACTGAAGGAGCTTTCTAACTGTGTGCTATATTTACTGTGTAGAAGCTAAGGGAGAAAGCACGGGGGATAATTTATTTGGTTTGGGGATTTTGTTATTAAGGTAAACAATATTAGAATCCAGGCAGCTTTAATTAAATGTATGTAAACGAACAGGCAGTGGCTATAAAGGCAGTGAAAATTCTCAGGAGCTTGAGACTGTTAGCTTTGCACTTGCCTCATCTAGGTATTACCAGATTTATCCCTGCAAAAGAAGTCTTTTAATTTTTGCCATATATAAAATGCCCTAACAAATAAACAAGCAAAACTACTACCAGCGAAACACAGATCAGTTGTTTACAAATGGATCCTGGGTTTGTTTGAAAAGTATTTGTACAACCTCACTGTAGGCTAAAGAACCGTGTTTAATTTTTGTGCTGATAATCTCTATATTTAAACCTTGTGTAAATGTTAAGTGTTGGATTTTCCTTAGATACAAAGTGCTAAGTTATGGCTGAGCATCAAAAAGGTTTCGAGTGGTTTGCACGGAACTGGTGTTCTTTCTTCTACTTAGAGAACAATCCAGTGTGCTCATTTGCAGGGTTTTAAAAAGAACTGATTGAACTCTCAAGATGTTAAGGGTGATTGCTAATAATAAGGGGCTGAACTGCCCGTTACATAAAGATGATTTAAGTTTTTCTCATTTTGAATCTACTACTTAATCTTTGGGCTCTTTGTTTCAGGATCTGGCTCCTTACCTACCCAGTGTGACTCCTGGCCTGAAGGCATCTCTGCTGGATCCTGTACCTGAAGTAAGTCTTTTTGTATAAATACCATTTCAGTGCATTATGTTAAACTTTATCATCATCTTCTGTAGATCTGTAATAAGGCTGACACATCTCTGTCTTAGTAACTTTGACAGGGTATTTTACAAATCTCTTGTTTCTCTTGTCTTTTAGGTGCGTACAGTGTCTGCAAAAGCACTGGGAGCCATGGTAAAGGGCATGGGAGAATCATGCTTTGAGGATTTGTTGCCATGGCTGATGGAGACACTGACATATGAGCAGAGCTCAGTGGACCGATCTGGTGCTGCTCAAGGTGAGGACAGCTGTGTCTGAATACGGAGCTCAGGCTTTCTCCTACTGAATCAGATTAGCTTTGTTGTTTCTGGCATTTATCAACTCTGTTACTTGCTTTTTTTCTCCAGGTTTGGCTGAAGTTATGGCTGGTTTGGGGGTGGAGAAGCTGGAGAAACTTATGCCAGAGATTGTAGCTACTGCCAGTAAAGTGGATATTGCTCCACACGTGCGCGATGGCTATATCATGATGTTCAACTACCTGCCAATTACCTTTGGAGACAAGTTCATTCCATATGTTGGTCCCATCATCCCTTGTATCCTTAAGGTATGTAGCAGAGACCTAAAGAATTCTATTTGTTAGCAGATTAAAAAATAAAAAAGCCTCCAGAGTATTTTAAGTGTCACTTCCAGTAATTGTGAGACAGGTAGGTATTTGTTCAGCATTGCTGGGCTATAAAAATACATAAAAGAATTTAATTTATAAATGATTTATTCTTCCAAGTTATTTGCTTGCTGTCTTTTGTGGTCACTAGTAATTTCTTGAAATCACGTTTGTCCATTCACAACTCTATGGTTCGTTTACTTTTCATGGCTGAGAGAAAACATCTTTTTGTTTTCCTTCTTGGTCTTGTATATTGTGGTGGAAAAAGAAAACAAAAACCAGGTTTCACAGACACTTCTCTCTCTGTTCAGGCACTAGCAGATGAGAATGAGTTTGTGAGAGACACTGCCCTGCGCGCTGGCCAGAGAATCATAAGTATGTATGCTGAGACTGCCATCGCGCTTCTCCTGCCACAGCTTGAGGATGGCCTGTTTGATGATTTGTGGAGGATAAGGTAGGGTATATCTTATCCACAGACTTTCCATGCTTAGAAAACTGGTGTCATTAAGACTTTGTTGCTTCTCAAGCAAGTTCAGAGACCTCCTATGAAGCAAAAGCAAATGTCTCTTTTTGCTTGATGATTGAGTATGATGCCTTATAGCACCGAGCCTGAGAAGCCCTGCCAGCCATGGATCAGGTTTCCTGGTACCTGCAAAGCATTCCTACTAGATTATTAATTCTGATAGCAACTCTGACAAGCACTTCCAAGGTAGCTGATGTGGCAATATTTAGTCGCAAACATATTGTTTCTCATTTTTCAAAGTGCTGAGTAAGGTATTTTTCGCTTGTGTATGGAAATGTGCAGTGGAGCGCTCACAGCTAATAACAGTTGCTCAAAAATTAGTTGTACTAAGAGGCTTGTGTCAGCTGAGTGCTGATGGTTGCCTTTATCCCAGGTGAATGTCTTTTGGGTTGGCACAGATACTGGCAAAGTCATCTTCCTTTTCAGAATCCACACAATTCCCTGATATATTATTTTGATACAGGAGCTCTCTCGTCCTGTCTGGCTTGGAATTCATTCCTTCCCCTTCTCTCCAGCATGCTTGTTCACAGTCATGTAGGCAGAATAATCTTACATATCAGTCCGTACAGCATTTCAGTGCTGACCTAACTCTTTGCCTTGCATTTTGTTCATGTTTCTATTTGATGTATTGCTGTACTTGGACAGGGACTGCCTGATTACCCTGTTTGTAACACTTGACTTGCTTTCTGTTGCCAGGTTTAGCTCAGTTCAGCTCCTTGGAGATCTTTTATTCCATATCTCAGGAGTGACTGGAAAAATGACCACAGAAACTGCCTCAGAGGATGACAACTTTGGAACAGCCCAATCAAACAAGGTAAAGCTGTTCCTGTCTGTTGTGCTTTTTTTAAAATCAGCTTGGAAAGCCTGCTGGAAAGACATATTGAATAAGCATGTATCTTGTTCTTTTTGGAAGTTTCAGGAGTGGATAATACAATTCTGTGCTGTTTCTTTTCAGGCTATCATTAATGCTCTTGGTGTGGAGAGGAGAAACAGGGTGCTGGCAGGGCTGTACATGGGCCGCTCTGACACCCAGCTGGTAGTGCGTCAAGCCTCCTTACATGTCTGGAAGATTGTAGTCTCAAACACTCCTCGCACACTGCGTGAAATTTTGCCAACCCTCTTTGGGCTTCTGCTGAAATTCTTAGCCAGTACTTGTGCAGATAAACGAACGGTGAGAAACTGAGTAATGCATTCCTGTTACTGCAGACCTTACAAACCAATTCATGAAGAACACAGGATCATTTTTTTATGAATCACTCTAAAGCCATAATGAATTTAATTGGACTGAGAGCGAGTATAAGAGTTCTCTCTTTACTGAAGGCAACTGTGATGGCAGTAAAACTATTTTTTATATGACTACTTGTTACAGTGCTGTTTCCATTGCTACTACTCTGTCTATACCATAAATGGTAGTTTATAGTTAAAAGCTAACTTTTGCTCAAAATTCAGCTGCTTAAGTTTTATAAAACAAGAAAATAATTAATTAATTTTGGGGGCATAGGTTGCGGCACGGACATTGGGAGACCTTGTCCGGAAGTTAGGAGAGAAGATCCTTCCTGAAATCATTCCTATTCTGGAAGACGGACTGAGGTCAGACAAGAATGATGAAAGACAAGGAGTCTGCATTGGGCTGAGCGAGATAATGAAATCTACCAGCAGAGATGCGGTAAGTTAAATAAGGAAGGTGAAATCTGCCATTTCCTAGGTATTTGTTACAATGCTGCTGTTGCAGTAGAGACACAGAAATATAGTGACAGTATTGGACTTCCTTTGTGGACTAAATTCAGGACTTAAAACTAACATGAGTTGCTGTTGAGGCAAATGTACACATTTGCATCTGTTGATATATTTAAACCATCGCACAGTTCTGACTTTTATGAGCTATCATAATAAAAAACATCCACATGGTATCCTTAGAGCACTGTGAATCTTTGATTAATCCTTCTTTTCTTCAAGTATATTTCAAGCAAACAGAAAATTATTGTCTGCTGTGTAAATTCCTGTTCTTAAGTATTCTACTGAGATGCACGTGTCCATTGTGCTTTAGATATTCTGTAATTTTATCTCTACGTTTTCAGGTACTGGTTTTCTCCGAGTCCCTAGTTCCTACTGTGAGAAAAGCTCTGTGTGACCCTCTGGAAGAAGTCAGAGAGGCCGCAGCTAAAACATTTGAACAGTTGCACTCAACAATTGGACATCAAGCTCTTGAGGACATCCTGCCATTTTTGTTGAAGCAGCTGGTAAGCATTACTCAGTGTTAGTCAACAACTTAATGATGTTGTGGGACAAGTTTTGAATGACTAGCTTAAAGGAGAGGGAAGCTTGCATTGGCAGACCCTTCCAGGGAGTGGCATCTCTACATTGTCTCCTCCTAGTCATGCTAGCCATCAGCAGGGCAAGTCTTGTGGCTAAAGTACAAGCCTAAGAATTGCTGCGTCTGGCTCTGCTAGGAAATTGCCATTGTCACCTCCATAAATTGGCCACCATGCATGATATGTCACATCAGAAAAATGTGACGTAAGAGCTTGTTTAGGTTTTAGCTATATAATAGAAGAGCATTTTTAGATAGAAGGACCTGTGTAAGTACTGGTTATATGATCACGTGGTGAATTGTCACTTGAAACAGGGTTTAGCTTGGTGTGTCACAAATCATGTCTCAGGTTTATAATGTTCTTTCTCCCTGTAGGATAATGAAGAGACATCTGATTTTGCTGTGGATGGTCTTAAACAAGTTATGGCTGTCAAGAGCCGGGTGGTGTTGCCTTATTTGGTGCCAAAGGTACAACTGGAAACAAATTTTAAGCTTAGAGCTATGTTTGTATTCTATTTTCTGCCAGATTTCTTTGGACTGATGACAAAATATTTTGAAATTTTCTTCCGATTTTATGCTCAAAACATTGTCACTGCGGTTGTGATGCACTCATACTTAAAACTTTCTCATGTTATAGATGACTTAAAATTCATTCCTTCTGAAGAAACTTCTTGCTTGTCTCATTTATTTATTTACTTATTTATTTATTTTTTAGCTGACTACTCCCCCTGTGAATACCCGTGTGCTAGCTTTCCTCTCGTCAGTAGCAGGGGATGCTCTGACAAGGCACTTGAGTGTCATCCTGCCTGCTATGATGTCTGCACTGAAAGAGAAGCTGGGGACTAGCGAAGAGCAACTGGCAAGTAGCACGGTTCAGTTCTCTGTTATGACTGGTTGCCTGAAGATAGTGCTTTGGGTTTATTTCTCAGCACAGAATCTGTGTTCTCTAGATTCACAGATTGCATATTCCATCCACTAGCTTCTTCAGGCTGAGTTTTCTTGCCTGGTGGCATATTGAGAGTTGAAAAACATATGCTTTCCAAATCCATTTGTATCCGTATGAAAGTCTCTTTGGCCTGCAATAAGATGCAATTCTCAGTTTACTTATTCTTGGAGAACTGCCAGAGTGTCTAGTTAACTTTATTTATTATTGGTATAGAAGACTGAGAGATTAAAGGGCTGGAAGGAGAAAATCTCCTATTTTGCACGCAGCACTCCTTCTTAACTGCTTTCAGAAACATCTGTTATTTGGACTCCAGAGAACATCCTGGAGCTGTGACTGAATATAGACATGTACACAAGTTGGTGAATTGGGAATGTTGGTGATAAAGTCCTCTTTTCTGTCTGCTGTAGATGCCCTTTCACTCAGCTTCTAGATGTGCTTGTAATTAGTATTATGATGCAAAGCCTCAAACTACTTAAATAATAATAAAAAAAAAAAGTTATCTGACAAGACCCATGGTGTCTGGGGGTAAATAAGACCGGGCAGACTGAGCTACTCTAATTTTTGGAAGTTAGCCCCTCTGTAGCTGCAGAGCTACCTGTGCAACAGTTCAGGTCACTTGTTAAATTTCGGGAGATGATTATATACCTGTCTTTGATCCAAGACTGGTGACCCATTTATAGCTTTATTTAACCCTAAAATTTGTCAATAAGTAAGTATAAGGACTGAAATATGAGTGGGAAATTGGTTCTGAATTGAGCCTTTAATGGCAGTGTGACCAGCTATTCCATAAGAAAAGATCAGCAAGTGGGATGTGTTGTAGTATTTATCTAAGAGAGAATGCTCTGGATAACACGGGCAAACCTGGTGCTAAATCTGGCTTTATTCTATTTGAGAGTTAATGTAAAGTTAATTTGGACTCTTTAGGAGATGGCAAACTGCCAGTCTGTAATCCTGTCCGTGGAAGATGATGTTGGACAGAGAATTATAACTGAAGATTTGCTAGAAGCTACCCGCAGCCCTGAGCTGGGAATGAGACAAGCAGCAGCTGTCATTCTGAATATCTACTGCTCCAAGACAAAAGCAGACTATACCGGTCATCTCAGGAACCTGGTTTCAGGCTTGATACGACTATTTAATGATACCAATCCTGTAGTTTTGAATGAAAGCTGGGATGCACTTAATTCCATCACCAAGGTAAGATGCAGCTTAAAAAGGTTACGGTGGTAATGGCTGGCAAGGAGAAAGCGGGGATAGAGCTGCTAAAATACTGCCTGAATTGAACCTTTTGGTTTGATTGTAAACGCCATTTACATTTGCAAATGCTGCGAAGATTTGAGAGGTACAGGCTGAGTTTGACATCTGCATTGTGGGTGAAGGAGCAGGCCTTTGGAAGAGGCAGGAAATAGCTGCCTTCTCTTGACACACCTGAGAGTTCAGAAAGGAAAGCTGGTTGTGATGTTACCTCATCTTTGTCTTACCCCTGTCTCCTGCAGAAATTAGATGCTGGGAACCAGCTTGCCCTCATTGAGGACCTACACAGGGACATCCGGGTTGTAGGGAACGAGGCCAAAGGAGAGCATGTGCCAGGATTCTGCATTCCTAAGAAGGTAAAGGATCAGACTGAGCATGTGATGCAAAGGTGGAGTCATCACAGCCACCCCCACCTTTTGGGGGTTTGATTGATATGATGTTACAGCTATTAGAAATACTGAAAAAATTCCAAATCCACATGTTGGAGACTTTTTGTAGGCTACCCCTGCTCTTGAATTACCTTGCAGGCAACTCCTTTTGTAACAAAATCTTTGACAATTCTGTTATGCTTGTAAGTCATGATTGCTGGCTGCTTCTTGTGGAGGTGTAATGCTGGACTTGTGTGCCAAATTTCTCTGGTTTAAAAATTCCCTCATCCACCAGCACTTTCCTCATAGCAACTGGCTTAGCAAGGCGTAGATGCATGAAATCAAGCTGAATAAAAGTAGCTCTGTAAATGTGGAAGCAGGCAGCTGAAGGTCAACAGGAAATTGAGAGAAACTCTCCAAGCTTGTTCATCTGGTGTATAACAGGAGCAAAAATAAGACATTTTTTGCATCAAAGCTTCTGAGCTTTCTTATCTAATTGTCATGACAGGGAGTGACTTCTATACTCCTGGTGCTGCGGGAAGGTGTTCTAACTGGCAATCCAGAGCAAAAGGAGGAAGCAGCAAAGGCCTTAGGGCTAGTTATTAAGTTGACTTCTGCTGAAGCTCTTAAACCATCTGTGGTAAGCATTACTGGACCACTCATTCGGATCCTGGGAGATCGGTTCAGCTGGAATGTCAAGGTGGCTCTGCTTGAAACATTAAGCCTTCTTTTAGCCAAGGTAAGATTCAAAGTAATTGACTCTGATTTGTGAACATATACCATGATAACCTTCCTAAAATCTGCTGCTCTTCATTTAAATATAGCTAGGATAGCTGCTGGTGTAGATCTGATATTTAGGAATGGCTTTGGAACTGGCCAACCAAAAAAAAGCCCCCAGTTTTTGAATCACTAGGCCTCTTAGACATATTGCTAAATGCTGGTCCCACTTTCACATGATTAAAAATTACCATGTAATTAATTTCCCTCCTGCATTCTCCCATTTTGTGAAATGTTAAGTTCAAAGATGATAATCTCATGCATTTGAACTGAGCTGAGCTTTTATTCAGTGCTCTGTACAGAAAAGAACATTCATGATGGCGTAGAAATCCTTTAACACTTCCCTTGTATTTCAGTCCACAGAAAATAAGGTTAGATTTGAAATGAATAAACATTTCGTGGTAAAGCACTCTTTGTGTTCTTCCTGTTTTAGTAGCCTGGCAGATCTGAGTAAGGGCTATTAGCTATTGTGATAACTGACTGCTATAGAAGTCATGCTGTTTACAGGCCTTGATTTCTAGCCACTCTTTCAGACTTGTCTGCATCACTTTTCCTTCTTTCATCTCTGGTATAGGTTGAGATTGCCCTGAAACCATTTTTGCCTCAGTTGCAAACAACCTTCACCAAAGCTCTGCAAGACTCTAACCGTGCTGTTCGGCTCAAAGCTGCCGATGCTCTTGGCAAACTCATTGTTATCCATGTAAAAGTGGATCCTCTCTTTACTGAGCTATTGAACGGAATTCGTTCCAGTGATGACTCTGCCATCAGGTAAGGTGGAGGGGGTACCTCAGACTTCGCCGCTTATTAGGGATAAAGGAGGGCTAGAATGGCTGAGCTACTGTAGCTGTTTGAGTAGAATTTCTTCCCTCCCTTAGTTCTGAGAGTAAGATTTACTTACTGTTAATCAAGACTTGTAAAACCAGGGACGTGGATGATAGGTACTTTCTGGGTCAATAGGCTAAGCCCTGATATATTACATCAGGGAGGTGTTACTTGGCATCTGCTCACTTCTTCTCCCTTCTAAATCACAGAATGTTAGGGATTGGAAGGGACCTTGAAAGATCATCTAGTCCAATCCCCCTGCTGGAGAAGAAACTCTGCAAGCCCCCCCAGCAACCACTGCAACCCACGTTCAGATACAGGACTGCATCAGTTGCCAGTTTGACCTAAAGTAATGCAGTTATTCTTGTATCCTAAGTATACAGATCCCTAACAAAATAATTTCCTGATTTATTTCTTAAAAATCTTTGAATAGTCAGAAGATACTTATGTTGTAAGAGACAAACACAAACATGGAAATATTCTCTAGTGTGGAGCTCTTATCAGCGGAGGGAACATCAGTCTCCTAAACTGCAGGGCATGTTAATCTAATTGCTGCATGAGAAATTTTTACGGGTGTCCAGAGCTCAGTTTATTCTTTAGGGTGAGGGAAGAGGCAATGTCTGACTGTATGTTGTTATCACTTCTAGGGACACGATGCTGCAAGCTCTGCGGTTTGTGACACGAGGAGCTGGTGCAAAAGTAGATGCTACGATTAGGAAGAATATCAGCACGGTGCTTCTGGGGATGCTGGGACATGATGAGGTATTGCTTCAGACAGCTGCAAAGGATCCACGTGGTGGACAGTCTTATTTTTAAACTTACCATCTGAACTTTCTAACAAAATTATTTTCTAAAATACCTTCTGGGGAAAGAAACTTACATAAAGAAGCGTTTTAGTTGGGCATTGCTCACCAAACTGAACGCGGTCTGTAAAATCAATCTTGTTGGAGCCTTGTACGGTTAACTGGGAGCCAGGTGCAAGAATTGGAGATCTCTAGCCAGTTACTTTTAACTCTGAAAACCTGTTAGTTTAATGTTTCCTTAGCAACCGTATATGTGGGTTTGACCTGCAGTTCCTCACTGACATGCTTGAGAAAGATCTGAAGTCAGGATTTGCTTTTTATCTCAGAGAAAACCTGCAGTACCTTCGCTGCATGCACATACATGTGTCTGTAGGCTCTCAGGTGGGGGTTGTCATTTACTGTGAGGAATTCTTTGCTAATGACAGATTTTTCTCCAGTAAATAAGAAACACTAAGTTTAATAGAGCGTTTTCTGTATACGACAGCAACAGTATCATGTGTGAGATTAAAATAAATAGGGTTTTTTTTGTGTGTTCTAATCTTTGCAATGCAGACATACAACTATTGTCGTGCTAGAAACAGAAAAACAGAAAAATTCCCATTGGATTTTATGTTTCAGGGTGGAGAATTGCAGTGATGATATAGTTGCATAAGAAGCCAAACCTACAAAAGTCTGGAAGATTTAAATTTAAAGTACTATGGGTTTATTACAGAGATAAGCTTATCTAGAGATGGCTAGAAGTAATGCTTATTTTCTAGACTGAATCAAAATGTGTTAACATATCCTTTAAAACTTTCACTTTCATCTTTATGACTTTTCCATTTAACGAGTCAGAATTTACGTGAGACCTCTAATTCTTCAATCTCTGCTGGCTTTTTTTTATTTGACCGTGGAAGAGGCTTTAAACTCTGTTCCGTACAACAAACCTCATGAACTGACAGAAATCCACAGGTATCAGGAGTGAAAGGGTGCCTACTAGTATGTTTTGCCCCTTCTCTTTTTATTTCATATCATCCTCTGTCGCTTGCTCTTCTTGCTCCTGATCTGTGATGTACATTGAGCCCCACCAGCATTACTCTTTCCCTCCTTCCCTTGTTAGGATGCCACCCGCATGGCCTCAGCTGGCTGCTTGGCAGAACTGTGTGCGTTTCTGTCGGAAGAGGAGCTCAGTACTGTTCTCCAACAACACTTACTGGGTAGGTGAAGTTACTGTGACCAGAACTGAATCTGAAAAGCAGGGGAAGATACCTTCTTAGCCAGCAGTTTGGGAAAACTTTGTGACTAGTGATTTAGGTTCCTCCTCCTGATCTTAAACCTGAATCTTGAGATTTCCTTGTACTTTACTTGCTTGTGGCTGTTCATGTGTACACTCTGGTACACTGCTGAGCACAGGATAGTGGCTGTAATTCAGGTTTACCTGTATTTTTTCTGGATTTGTTTTCAGGTGAGTTGATGAAAGTACCAGCATGGCCAAGTAATTGCTTAGTGCTGACGCACAGAGGATGGGAGGTGACAGCATGTTGAGGAAGGGTGGAGGGACGGTTGTCCCACCTTAGTTGATGACACTGTGATCTTAGATTGGCTTACGCTTATTGCAGACCAAATCTGGTGGCTTCAGATGCTTTTGGAAAATTAATCTTTCAGTTAGACAAATGCATGAATTTTGTAGGAAACTCTAGGTTGGGAGTGCTATGGTACTCTGTGGAATTAAAAAAAGGGAATCTGTTACCTGGTTTCAAATTACGTATTACTTTTACATTTTTATTAGTGTCAAAGCTTATGTAATTCCAAAGGCAAGTTGCTTCATGCACTAGGTGATGTGGGCCTGACTACATGTGACTTAGAAGACCATCAGAAATAGCCAGGTTCAACAATGCAGAGTCGTTTCTTTGTGTCAGGTTTCCATGTCTGCCCAGAGGGTGTTCCTGTCTGATAGTGGTGGTGTGTTTTAGCACAGTTTGTAGCTCTTTGGGAGGAGTGGAGAAAGGAAGATGCTGCTTTAGATGCTGTTAATTATTTAATTTTATGTAAGAGAGTTGACAAACTGACAAATATTTTCTCAGATGTAGCCTTTTTAGAGGTAGATTTTTTTTTTTTTGTCATTTCTAGCAGATGTCTCTGGAATTGACTGGATGGTGAGACATGGACGAAGCCTGGCTCTCTCGGTGGCTGTAAACGTTGCTCCTTACAGGCTGTGTTCCCCCAAATACTACAACAGTGTTCAGGAGATGATCCTCAGCAATGCCACCGCTGACAGGGTAAGCACTACCTGAGGGTGGGCAATTTCTGTTCAGGTGCTTGTGGGAGTAGTTTTAAAAGGCACACAAGTCCACTGTAATACCAAAAAAAAAAATGGAACAAAAAATTCCCAAGTGCACTCTGAATGTTCTCCTTTGACTAGATGCAGTTTTATAGTGAAATGACATGAGTGTCCTAATTCTTTGAGTTCTGGTCTCTGTGGAGATGAAGATTAAATAATCTTCAGCTGTGGAGCAACTTTCACTGGGAATAAATTACACTTCTGCTGTCCCATTATAGTTCTCATTCATGGGCCAGGTTTACAAGAAGTGCAAATATTTCAATTTAGGAGGAAGATTTTAAAAATAGGGTTGCACGAATAACTTAGCGTTGAGAACTTGTGGGCCATGTAGGGGCTGCCACCGTATTCCATGACGATTTTTATCATCATATTCCATCATGATTTTTATTGTACTTATCCAATAACATTACATTGTTTTCATGAGTTGCATGCTACCGTTGTTTTAAAGATCTGTGTAGCCTTTTGCAAAAGCTCACCAGTCTGTGGGCCTGCAACTAGTACAGACTCCACAGAGTCTGTAACTATGGGCCTAGTTATGAAGGCTGTTGAACTCTGCTGTTATAACACCAGTTTCTGTTTTTATGTTGAAGATACCCATTGCAGTTAGTGGCATCAGAGGGATGGGCTTTCTTATGAAGTACCACATGGAAGAAGGAGGAAACCTGCCTCCAAAACTTTCCAACCTCTTTATTAAGGTAAGACCATTTGTGCTACCTGGTATTGTTCTTCTGGGATCTTAACTAGTGTCATATGATCTTTCTTTCAGCTAATTCATAGGTGGTTTTCTGTATAAAATATCTGTATTGTAACGTAGCATTAAAGCTGAAACCTCAGCTCCCATATTTTGGGAAGCTCTAAATCCCTTGATGCTTGGAAATCTAGGTAAGTCTTTTTTGTAGCAAAGCATAGACAGAATAACTTTACTAGCCTACTTTGCAGCTGCAAACACAATACCACCATCTCTGTTGTAATGTGGTAATTTGACTTTTGTTCTGTGTTCATTGTGATTTTTTTTCCTTTGCAATAACAAACAGCTGGCAGAGACAGAAAACTGTAGCAGGGGAGTTGTCAGTTTGTTTTTTAAGGTTGCTAACGGATTTTGTTAGAAAGGTACCAAATACCAACTCCTTTCCTCCGCTGGTTTTGCTGTGGTACTTTTCAACTTGTTTTTTTTCTTTTGGAAGGGAGTAGCTCCTAGAGCCTGGAAGAAAAGTGAATATTGAAGTTAATGCTTTTTTTCAATTCATACCTATTTAAATAATCTACCTCAGAATTCCTTTCTTTCTCTGATGTTCTGGTTTATTTTTTTCCCATGAAAGTAGAAAGAATCTGATTTTGAACGTTAGAACCTCAGGATCTTTTTTAATGTCTTAGAAAAGGTAAGGGAAGATAGAGTGAGAAGTAGTGCTGGAGCAGGTGAGCTGCTGTTTTTTATTTTGTCCATTATCTTTATTGTAAATAAAAATGTGTTACATTTTCAGGTTTTACATTTCAGTCTATCAAACGTGCAAGTTGACACGGAGGCTTTAATTCTTCAAAGCAATCTTTTTGTTTGAAATTCTACGTCCATACATTAATTTGTATCATAGAATGATGTTAAAATATAAGTATCAAAATTGTCACAGTACCTTTATCACAGTACTAATTGTTGACATTTAGATGTTAGCTTTCATGTTTTAATATGTTGAGATTAAATCAAAAGTAAGCATCTCTCAATTTTTTATTTTAAAACAAAATATCCTATTGAAATGCACCTTAAACGCCAATCAGAGATTGACCGGGCTGTTTCTGCTAATTGAATGTATTTTATAGATGTCCTAACACTGTCAGCTTTTGCTGCATTCAGTGGTCACTGTCATTTCCTGAGACTGCTGAAAGAGAAGCATGTGACCCTGCCAACAACCGCATTTTAAGAAGCTTTCTTTCGAAAAAGTATCTTGTTTAATCTTCTCTTACTGTTATACATAAGTTTAGTAAAAGTTGTTTATAACTAACGTGTTTCTCTCTTGTGTATCTGTGAGTCTCTGTTGTGTATCTTTGACTGCTTGTTTTTCTTGTTGTAGCTTAAGATACTTGAATTAGAAAAAAGGTAAACATGTGCTTTAAGTGCCTGTCCTTGGTATGTCTTAATTTAAGACCATCTTTGTCTCCTTCAGTGTCTCCAGAACTCATCCAGTGATATAAAGTTAGTCGCAGAGAAGATGATCTGGTGGGCAAATAAAAACCATCTTCCCCCACTGGATCCTCAGACAATAAAACCAATTCTCAAAGCACTTCTGGACAACACAAAGGACAAAAACACGAGCGTAAGAGCCTACAGCGACCAAGCCATTGTTAACCTTCTGAAGATGAGAGCGGGTGAACAAGTTCTTGAGGTATGAGACAGAAGAAAATGTAACCACCAGTAGCAGGCTGTGTCACGTGGCTCTGCCTTTGGTTGTTTTAAGTGTTGGGCCTGGAGTCTCAGAAGGTGCTGGCAGTCTCTTCTGGAATAGATGGTGTGGGATGTTCCTATTTGCATTTAAGCCTTCATCACTATTCTCATGCTAAGCTTTGAAGAAATATGCAAGTTATCTGGTACTGTACAATCATACTGTGCAGTATTGCGAAGATCAAGGTGTTTAATGAACCCTTAATGTTTACAGCAGTAGACTTGCTTTCAAAATGCCTGAAGCCTTACAGTGCTGTAGTTACCTCAGCTAGAACTGGTAGTTTATTGCTGTTGTCACCTGTATAATCCTATTGCAGCATTAGTGGTGCTAGAGAGAGTATTTTTAGGATGGATGGAATGAATACCCCTTTGTTATATCCATATCCAGACCTCTTTTCAAAGTCCTAGCTGGTTTTGGATAGTTCTCATGTTTGGAATCATAAAACCAGATGAAGGCTTTGGGCATATTTGAAAAATTGTAGACAAATATACCTGGTGAGGCACTTAAATCTGTTATTTTGAATGGTGTATCCTAAGGAATTGGTAATTGGTGTTGTCTTCCTTCCACAGTCGGTTTCCAAGATTCTGGATGCTGCCAGCTTGGAGCTTCTCAACGAAAGCTGCAGGCGATCTCTTAAGAAGCTGGCTGGCCAGGCTGACTCTGACGAACAGATAGATGACACTATACTGACGTGATAATAAAGCTCGAAAAGACAAGAAAACACTGAACCAACCGCTGCATCAGCATTTCAACTCAAAACACCTATTTTAAATGTTTTCATTTTTGAAAATGTTAATTCTGATGGGATTTCATGAAAAGGACTCCCAGAGAGTATTTTAGTACCGAATATACCAGAATAGCCTTAATTAGACCCACATTAGCTGAAAATTGAAAATTTGGTCCCCTTTTTGAAACAGATAATGCGCAAGAAACAGATATACTAATCAATACTGGTAAATTATGGCCAATTGTGAGGTGTGGCTAGAGCACATCAGGCTTAAACTCTGGTGATACCTATTTCTTTTCCAAGGTCTCTGCAAAAACTCCAGTATTCGAAGTACTGTTGGTCTTTTCCAGAGACCCTGTGAAGCTGGAATAGAACTCAGTGAAAGTTCAATCGTATTGTTTTTGTGTACTGCTAACTTGCTGCTTGTGACGGTTCTGAAGACTGAAAATCCCTGTAAAACACAGTATTTAAAACAGCCTTAGAAATCACAGATACAAAAGGGGAATTAAATGCAGTCTGTTTAAAGAAGGAACATTTAATAAAGGCTTTGACTTTGATCCTTCTGGTGTAAACTGTTCTTTTTAGAAATTCATTTGTCAACAAACTAATACTGTGATTTACTTTTTGGACCTGCTTTTTCTAGGGCATACGGTTTGTAGAGTGGGTAGTGCTGCAATCTATAAAAACCCTTTTGCAAAACTGAGGAGGCTAGGGTTTAAAACCAAGCCAGAAGTGACATTTAATGAAATTTGTAATTACTCCTGTTCATTTCCAAAGTATTTTTGACTACATCCAGCTTTTTGTTATTTGACTTGTGAAAAGTCCTCTATTTTTGTCTTCAAAGGCTTTGAAAGATACTTGGCACTTCCAACACACAGATTTTTTTTGTTAATGAGTTGTACTGCCCCAAGAAAGCAGTGTTTTATTTTACCTGGCCAACTATGCACTTGTGTGGTTTCTTTTTTTTTTTTTTTTAATTGACTAATATCTTTAATGCCACTTGATGTAAATAGTGAAAAATTGTGTTGCAAAATCCCAATTTTTAGAGGGAAAATTTGTTTTGCATTCTATGTAGAGTACTAGTTAAGCGAGCTGTATCTATTTAATGAACCTACAGAGCAGATGGCTGCACCTCAGAAGCTAGAGCATTAAGATCTGTAGTTCAAAGGGGGGGGATTCAACTCTGGATGGCTCAAACCATGATGATGGGAGAATACAATACTATACATCATAAAATTTGACAGCCTAAAATGTAACCACAAGGGATCACACACTCTAGTAGAACTAATTTGCTGATTGCTGTGGCAGTAGCAGCAAACAAAAACATTTAATCTTCACCATGCTAATTCCTCAAATAGCACGATACAGTCTTGATTAGGTATTTGGGAGTGCTGTGTTTTGTTCTGGTCAAAAGCCTGTCAAAAAGCTTCTGATGTTCTGTCAGCTCCCAAACCTGTGGTACAGGCTGCTGGCAAACGAGTGATTTGCTGTAGAAGAACTATTGGAAGTGACTTGGGAAAGTCAGCTGCTTTACCGCTCATCTAAAATAGGCTCAGCTCTGACTGAACCGTTCCTAATTGATTTCCATATAATTGTTCTTCTACAGCATTGTATGATGGTGATTCTATAACTCGTCTGTGCCATCTATTTCACTAGAAGCACTTTCAGACTGTCAGAGCTTACTTCATGTCTACCAAAACCTTCCTTGCTGCTACTTGAGTCCATTACTGCCTGGCCCATTCCCGCAGGCATTGAGAACAGTTAATTTGTGCAACAGCCACATCATCCCTGCAGTGTTCTCATTCCTGGATGAAACAAGGTTGGATCTCTTAGGTTTCCTTGTAGATCATGTTTTCTAAACCTATCCTGTTGCCCTTCGTATTTGTTCCATTCTGACTCGTAGTTGTCTCGTGGTGTCCACTGCTGGACCAAGTCTTCTAGTGGAGAATATTACTTTGCAAGTCCTACGTAAGACGCTGCTGTCTATCCCAACATGAGGTTTGGCTCCTTTTTATTTTATGTCAACAAGTCTGCTGTTAAAAACATTTATAGTTTGTGATCAGCTTAGAATCCAGGCTTCAATATTCCTTTTTGGCTATTTATGTCCAATATTGTATTTATGTGGTTGATTATATCTACAAAATTACACTGGTTTCCAGTTGGTCTTACTGAACTTCCAGACTACTTACTTCATAACGTTTATCTGCATTTTGAAGGTGGTTTTGAACTCAGAATTTGCCTTCCAAAATACTTGCAAAGCTGTTCTGCTTTCTGTTATCTAAAGATTAAAAAAAAGTATTCTCTATCCCTTCATCCAGATAATTAATGAAAGTAATAAGCAGAACCAGTCATGGGATAATTCACTGTAGGAAGCTTGCATGCTGTTTGACAGTGAGCTATGAGTACAGAGTAGAAAACTTCCAAGTATATCCCTTGGAGTAGCTCAATGTAGTTTATATGTCATTACTTATAAAACTGTCGTGAGCAATCTAAAGAATACTCCACCTAAACATTACGGTAGTTTTAGGCATCAAAAGCTTCATATATTGCTTCTCTCTCACACCCACTCCTATATTTTAGGTGGGAATAATATGTTTTAGTATACTTCTAATAATTAACTGGTCAGTAATACCACAGTGGATCTTTCTTCCTCCTCTAAAGAAAAATACTGTGTTTACTATTTTCTAGGCTCCTAAATCTCAATTCTCATCTACAAGATCTTGAGGATGAGTGGTAATAGACTAGTTCATCTGTTTTATTTTTAATTTACTTTCCTTTAAATCTTAAACTCTATTTTTTTGTGATGAATTGATAATAATCAGAGTGAAAACTCAGCTAAAAACGCTCTTAAGGATGTGGCAGTCTCAGTGTACTGTGATTAATGTCACCTATAATGAATGAACTGTGTTTTGGGATAACAGGAACAGCAGTTAAAGCACGCAATGCAAAACCATTGTGCACTGAAGCAGATGTAAACAGAGTTTTATACTATTCAAAAACTACCGGATAAGTGGCAAACAGCTCAGTGTTTGTACTGAAATTGCTTATTTCACTGATGTAGGCAGGAAACAGGAAAAAATTGCAAGTTTTTCTAAAGAACAGTAGTTTGAGCTCTCAGTCACAGACAGCTTGGCTTACTTCTTTTCTCTAGGATTTTACCTGATGCTCTGCTTAAATGTGTGAAGGAAAATTACAGTTAATAGAAGGCTTTTTTATTAACTTATTAATTTTAGCCAATTGCAATCTTGTTGTTGAAATAAGGGTCTTTTGAAGATTCGTATTTTAACCTTGTATAATGTGAAGTGGAAAAACTCATTCATCTTTCCAAATAGCAGCTATGTCTACACTCAGTTTAGTTGTTTCCAAGAGGGAGGAGTGAAAGGTAGGAGCTCACTTGCACTTATTGAGAATATGCTGATTTTTCAATTACAGCGAAACACTGAATTTGGATTTTGATAGCTACTTTTCACTAAACTATTTATGCACTGCAATATAATACATCAGAGATAAAATACCCGTAATTTTTGCCACAACGTGAGATCTGATAAATTGATTGTGCCAACTTGGAGACTAAGGAATTAATTTTTTTCTCATTTCAAATGTCTTGAAAATACCAGTTGTCAGTATAAGATAATTTTTTCCTACAACTGACTGTAATAACATCTTTGAACTGTCAAGCAGCTGCCTCTGAGTGACAGCTGAACTGTGTGTATTTCAATAAGATCACAAAATAATTTGAGCTGTATTTAAATTTACAAGGTGTTAAAAATTTCAATGGAAAAGAGATAAATGTGAAAACAAAATATAAATTTTCCTTTTTTTTGAGTCACACAGTTGTGTATGGTCCATTTTATTTGGCAATGTGACCTCATCTTATGCTTTTCACATGAGGTTTCATAAGCTTAAAAATAAAGGTAATGGGAGCACTGTAATTTTGGGGTTGAGCTGGTGTTTTGTATGATGGATTCAAGAGATCTCCCTGCAATGGTGCAGCCCCCTCGGCCATCCTGGCACTTGGGGCACACGTTAGGTTATACAACGGGCTGCCCAAGTGCTGTGCTGCAGCGGGTGGAAGGCAGGGGTGTTCCTTTAGCACTGGGCTAGGTTTGGGCTAGCTACAGACCCTTTTCCAGCAGGGTTTCTGTGAGCATTGGCTGGCAAAATGGTACCCCCTCATGTCTGGTAGTGCTCCAGCCTCTTTCCTGCTCCTCAGTTAGCTACATCACACATCTGAGGATCACAGCAAACGAGCTAGAGAGCGTGGTGTTTAAATGCATGAACTGCAGAGGCCGTGGTGTAGGAATGTGAGATGGAGGTCACCCAAGTGGATTTCTGGACGAGAAGAGTATGCGAGGGGTGAGCTTTTGAAGGACAGAACATATTTTGAAGGTTAAGATTAGGGAAGGTTTGTAATTAAACACACAGGCATTAGCTGTGTTTTTGATCAGAAGTATTTAAAAGGTGCAATTTTATGTGCTAAAAAAAATCTTCACCCTAGACATGCTGTTTTAGCCATACTGGGTTGGCTTGTTTCCAGATATTTCTAATGAGTTCCATAAGAATAACAAAAATATAACAGTGGAACCATACCACAGTATTCTATGTAGAAGAAATAGAAAATAACTCTAGAATTGAGTAGAGACAATTGCCTTAAAAATATTCTATTTCTCCTAAACAAACCTTATTGTGTAAACCCAAAGAAAAGAATCTACAGCTTTTGAGTCAGTTTTAAGGGAGAAAGCAATACCCCTACCAAATGCCTGTCATTTTCTAAGAAACATTCACAGCTTGCAGTGTAATTTTGGCTGGAAGGCACCTCTGGGGTTCAGCAAGTCCAGCCCCTGCACTCAAAGCACAGTTGGATAGAGCAGGTTGCTCAGGGTGGGCGACGTGCAGGCAGGCAGAACACCACCACCTCTCAGGGCAACCTGTTCTGGTGCCTGAATGCCCTCCGAATGCTCACTGACATGGTCTGCAGGGGTGCTGTTTCAGTGATTTCTCTTTCATTTGAGCTACCAAAAAGATCCTCAACGTAGGTGCAGCCTAAGTATCTTTAGAATAACTAATTATATTGTAGCTAGCAAAAACATTATGGATTGGGTTATATTTGGGTTAATTGTCCTTGATTTCTGTGCCATCCTCACTTTGCCTATCTGTAGGCTCAGCTGCTGGTAGAGGTCTGTGCTCTTCAGAGCCAAGACGGCTCTTCCCACTTGAAAGACCAAAGCGTGGTAATGAGACACTTCTGTCAATGAACTGTAAGCTTGTGTTTAAAATAATTAAAAACCACCACAAACCTCGGTTTAATTAAATAATGTCAGTATTTTGGTTTGAATCTGTGCTAAACAAAAATTAGCGGTGACATAATTACTTTGAAGATAGATGCAATGACTAGCACATTTGGGTTTGTTATTTTTAAGCCTTAAAAAATGTGAAGAAAAATGAAGTCCTGAATAAATGAGGTATTCTAAACCAAAACACTGCATTGTCAAGGAGTTCGAATGCCAACAAGAACAGATGTTTTGGTAGGAGAGCATCCAAAGAGAAAAACAGTGCTTTTCCTGTGCTGTATCTCCACCTAGAAGGGGTCACAGCTTTGCACAGTGTTTGCAGCCAACACCTGTGTGATGGCAGCAAGGAGTGAGCGATGCACGAAATCCCTCTGGAAGTGGGAAATTCCTCTGGAAAAGGGAAATCCCTCCGGAGGTGGGACGCTGGTGGAAGTGGGACACTTCTGGATGTAGGACACCACTGGAAAAGGGAAATCCTTTTGGGAGCGGCACACCTCTGGATGTGGAACACTTCTGGATGTGGGAAATCCCTCTGGAAAAAGGAGATCCCTCTGGAAGAACACCCTTTAGTGCACTCTGAAACGCCGGTGTGAGGTGATGCAGGCACAGCTGCCCGCCTGCGCCGTGTCAGAGCCCCTTCGTACCCCAAAATCAGCCAGCACTTCGCTTCAGCCCCCGACACCCCTCCCCGCGCACCCCCACCGCCCCGCCCCTCCCCTCAGCGCCCCTCCACCATCATGGCGGCGGCCTGAGGGGAGCGGCGGGAGGGGGGGCGCGGACCAATCCCACCCGGCACCGGGCGCGCTGTGCGCATGCTCCGTGCGCGCTACTCCCCCCCCACCCTCCCCGCCCCGGCGGCGCGGCGCATGCGCAGCAGCGCGGCTGTCAGTTCCGGCCGCAGGTCGGGAAGTGGGCCCGGGCCCGCCGCCGCCCCCCCTCAGCTCCGGTTCCCCTCCCCCCCCGCCTCCCGCCCGCCGCCGCCCCCGGCCATGGCCCGGGACTACGACCACCTCTTCAAGCTGCTCATCATCGGCGACAGCGGTGAGGGCTCGGCCGGGTCCGCGCCCGGGGTTGGGCCGCCCCTTGGGGCCTTGGGGGGGGGGGCGCGGCAGGGCCGTGAGGGGCCGTGAGGTGGCCCCGGGGGGCTGCCGGGGGCGGGGAGCGGCGCCGGGACCCTCCCGTGAGGGGACCGGGCTGAGGGGACCCGGAGCTGAGGCCTGAGGGGGGGGCGCGGCCCGGCTGGGCCTCGCCGGGGGGTGTGGTGAAGGGGGGGGTGGGGTTAAAAAAAAGGGGGAAAAGGTAAAAACGGGGGGTGTGGGGAGAAGGGGCAGCGGGGGGGCTGCTAGGGGGTGTGGGGGGCGAGGATGGGGATCTCGGGAGGTGGCTGGGGGGGGGGGGGGCGCGGCGGCTGCGGGTTGGCCTCGTAGCGGCTGGGGGCAGGGGGCTGGGCGCCCCCACATCGGGTAGGGCTCGGGGCTGGGTGCCCTGCTCCCCAGACTGGGCAGTGCTGGGCTCCCCCAAATCCAGCAGAGCTGGGGGCTGGGTGCCCCCACAAAGGGCAGAGCTGGGGGCTGGGCACCCCCAAATCCAGCAGAGCTGTGAGCTGGGCTCCCTGCTCCCCACATCACCTCTTAACCCTGCCCCAGCCTGAAGTGTCCCCTCTGCAGGTTGTCATTATTATTTTTTTTTTAATCCCCCCCAAGCTAGTGGCGGTGTGTGTTTTTAGTTGTGGTCTAGGTGTTTGCACCCAGGCTGGCTGTGGAGAAGGGGCAGGTACACAGCTTGCAAATAAATCTGGAATGCTCCTGCAGCACTTTCAGAAACTTCTGGAGGGCTGGCATGAGAACTCAGCCTGGGTCTGCAGCTTAGCCTGGGTACGTGAGAAGCGGGACGGGGACGATTCCTACCCCAGTCCAGCTCTGCCTTGGTAACGCTCCAGCAGCTTACAGTTAAATTTCCATAAACTGGAGTAGATGGCATCCACCCTCATCTTTTCGTAGAGGTGTGGTCCATGAGGCAGCAGGTCCCAGCATGCAGCGAGGCATGGCTCTTGGGTGAAAGTGGAATGCTGCTCGATCTTGGCAGTTGTCACCTCCAGGAGCTTTTGCTGTATGTGAAGGTATTCCGTTCTATACTGCTGTGTGTCAGCAAGAAGGAATGGGCTGCTTAAAAGACAAGTCTGAAAGGAAGAGAGAGAACGGGACGAGAGCTTCAGAGCAGCTTAAAACCCTAGGCACTTCTGGGAGCCTGCGGATTATTAAAACCAAATGCTGCGTTCTGAGCAAAGCAGTAGCTCTGTTGCTTGCTGATGAGTTTCAAAACTGTTCAGGCAAGATAAACAGGATGGTGAAAACTCTTAGGGAGACTTCTCCTTGTTTTGAACAATTAAATTAATTTTTTCAGCCGAGTTGTGTTGAGCAACATCCCCACGCTGTTATCCAGCGAGAGGAGGAAAGCATTGTGAGAACTGTCTGCGGTTCTCTGTTGTTGTAATTAAATCTCACTATTTAGTTTGGGGTATTGATTTTCTTTTTTGTTTTTTTTTGTTTTTGCTTACCCCACCAGGAAGGCTTTGTCCCTGCTTCCACAAAACAGCTTGCTTGCCTTGTTTATTGATGTTTAGAGAAGCCTTGCGATAGGAAGTGGACTGATAGGGGCTGGATGATTGTTTCATCTGCTTTCCCCGTATGCAAATACGTCCGAGGGCAGTAGGTTTGTGTGTTTTTAGAACAGGTCATCTCAAGAAGCTGCTGGTTATCTCCGCTGTGCCAAATGTTTAAAAATAATACATATGATCTGTGCTTTGTACGTGCTGCTTCAATTTACTCCTGCTTTTTGAATTCCCCTCGCCGTTTGGCAAGATATGGGTTTAGAAACTGGAAGGGCACAGAAATTTGCTTTTAACTTTCATTTTGCCAAGTCAGTAGGCCTTCCTCGGTCTGTTTCGGTTTGCTGCCTGGAATGAGCCGAGAGCCCTGCTAGCCTTCTCGCTTCAGATCTTCAAATAACTCTGTGTAGGAAGTGGAGTATGATGAAGAGTCTGGTTTCTCTCGACTTGCACAGTGAGGGTCAGAGGCAGCGTGTGCTCGGTGACACTGCCGCCAGCTGGAGCGTGTTCCAGGGTTCAGGGGCTCCTCCTGCCGAGCAGCCAGCCGGGTGCTGAGGCCAGGACGGTGCTGGTGCGGCGGTGGTCGGCCTGACGGAGCCGGGGTCCTGTGCAGCCCGGGCAGTTTTGCTCTGCAGGGCAGCCTGAGGCCGGCTGGCTTCTTAAGCAAGTGCTGTGGTCTGACAGGTCTGCGGGCTCCAGCATCTGCTTGCTTTCTGTTAAGCTGGGGGCCAAGGCTGTTTGATCAAAAAGCAGAGTACCTGCTGAAGACAGTTCCTTTGTTTCCTTATTTTTAGCTGACTGGCATTGTGCATGGGTTTGCCTCTTGCTAAACGAACAGCACTCTGTCCAGTTTTGGGAACTGCTCTGCTGCCTTTTTTGAGCTCAGAGGTGTGTTCAGTGTACGCACGCTGTAGCTTTGTGGTTTATTTTGTGGCTCTTTCTTTTCCCCTAATACTCAATGTGAAATGAGTCTGGCTTCTCTGAATGTTTGGTGACTTAACTCCTTGCAAGTGAGATGTGTTTTACGGGTATCATGCTGATTTTAGTGGGCGTTGGTTTATATTTTTGCTGGTAGCTGTCTTCAGATGCAGACGGCCAAGAACTATTGGAGGTCTGTGTAGCCTTTACTTGTACCTTTAAGCGTTCTTCTGTTAAGAAGAATTTGTAAGTTATACATCACCAAAATAAAGAGCTTAAATAACTTCTACCTGCAAAGATTTAATAGATAATCACCCCGGTGAACTTGAATTTCCTCTTCGTGCTGTAGCAGGTCGTTTTGTTTTTTTTTTGGAGGGGGATGAGGTGGAGAGGAGAGGAGGGGACAGCAACAACAGAGATGTGATATAGAGATAACAACTCTGAGGCATTCTGATCCCCCAGTTCCCTCGGTTGGGTGTGCAGGAACGAGCTTCCTATGGTTTGTGTTCCAAGACCTGTGAGAAGTGCTTCCACGCAAGAGGGTGTGGCCTGGGTGCAAACAATCGATTAAGGAAAGCATGGATGCAGTGCTCCTCAAAGCACTTACATAAATAAATGAATAAATTTGTTTCATGGAACGTTCTGGCAGAAGGTACAGCTTCAGCAAGGTGTGTGTCCTTCCTGTTAGGTGTAGAGCAAGCCGATTTTGGATGCTTGAGAACAAACAGCTCCTCTGTTTGGTTTAGGTTTCGGTTAAACTGTGGCCATGATAACGTAAGCTTTGTAAAACCAAACCCTAGTCTGATTGTCTAAGTAGTCCAAATTCCACTGCGGTGCAGCACGGCGCAGATGAATGGGAGGTAGGCAGTGGTGCAAGCTGATGTGCAAGTGGAATTCAACGGGAAAGCTGAGAGCAGTGCTCTGAGCACATCAGCAGGACGTACCCAGCTTTGCATTTAGTTCTTGCTGCCCCGAGACCTCTTAGAATGAGTCGCAGACTGCAGAAAATAGCTGGAGTTTGCTGAGGGCTTGAAAAGGAGGGGCCAAAAAAAAAAAAAAGATGACAATCCTGTGTTGCTCCAGGAAGCATACCAAGTCCTGGAGTGACGGCAGTGTGCCACTGGGCACTTGATGAAATCTTCAGGAAGAGTACCGAGGTGACTGCTCGGGGTGGATGGTACTGAGTTAGCAGCCGAGAAAGGTTCTGGTTAGAGTTACAGCATGCAGCGAGTGGCTAAGGTACTGCTGTGTTTCCTGATATCCACGATGACTGTACTCAGAGATGTCTTTATTTGTCATAGGTGTGGGCAAGAGCAGTTTGCTGTTGCGCTTTGCAGATAATACCTTCTCAGGTGAGTATTTTGTTTACTTCTCTAAGTGAAACGGTCAAGGTCTGCTCCACTGCTCCTGGTTGGCAAGGAGTTCTTGCACAGCACTTACAAACTGGTAGCAGTACTAGGAAGGTGTTTCTGACTCTGCTTCCCTCAGTACGAGCCCCTCGAAGCCATCCTGTTGGATCTTCACTTACAACTGAGAGTACCACAGCGTTTAAATACTGACGTGGTTCCAGAAATAGCTTAGGTTCTTTAGCTTATGCTGTGCTCTGTGCAGACTCCCCATTAGCCCTTTGGGATTTGGGCTGATTGAATATTGTAGCTAAATCACTTACATTTGTGACATAACTAATTTATTGGGAGGAAACTCGCAGAACAGACTGTATTCAAAATAGGCGATTGCATTAGCATTTGAGGCAAAGCTTTGTCACAAAGCTTTCACATGTGGAATACTTGCGTAGTTACTGTCCATGTCTTAAGATACTTGAGCACTTACCCTTGACCACAAGTGCAGTAGAAGAATAATTTTATTTTTCAGCAGTGTTTTAACTTTTAAGGATAGCGTGGGAGATGGGGCTTTATGGCTAGAAAAAAAAATCTATTTGCTGCAGATAAAATATGCAGATCAACATAACCCCAGAGGGCATTTTAAAAGATGAGCAGATGGGAGAAAGTTGTCCCCCTGTCCAGCCTGAGAGCTACTGCCAAATGGGGTTTTGAGCCATGCAAAGTAAACAAGACGTAGGTTCTCACTTATCCACACTTTCCTTTCAGGCAGCTACATTACCACAATCGGAGTGGATTTTAAAATCCGGACGGTGGAGATCAATGGAGAGAAAGTGAAGCTACAGATCTGGGACACAGCTGGACAGGAGCGCTTCCGGACCATCACATCAACGTGAGGATAACTGGGCTTTGTGACGTATAGCTTTGTGAATGGATCTTGTAGTTTAGATATTTTAATGGCGCAGTTAATTAGCTAACGATAGCTGTGCTGTCTGTGTAGTGGGACTTCTCTCAGCTGACTGAGAACAGACAGGGGTGGTGTTACTGCCGTTAAGTTTGAAGCTGGGACTTCAGATCTCCTCAGTCTTCTGTGCATTTCCATGCTGGCTTTGTCTTATTACTCTGCTTCTAGTTTCCAAAATGGAGTTATTTCACTCTTTTGCATATACTAGAAAACTTATCTTGAGAACCTGCCCAGGAAGATCATCATCTGATCGGATGTACGGCAGGAGCGCAGGCACAAGCCCTTTGTCTGTGTTGTATAGCTAACGAGTAGCTCTAAGAAAAGGTCTAAGAATAGGGTAACCGCCGGTTAGTTTTCTTTTAGGACAGAGGTATTTAAAGGCCATCTTTGTGTTGAATTCTGGTGAAGCAGACACCCACACAAAGTTAACCTTTTCCTTGGTCCGAGTTCAGTTTCATGCTCATTGTCCTTTTGAACAGTGTGTGCGCAGCTTTTCCTGTTCCTGAAGAAACCACACCCAGAGCTACTGCGATGGGAACTAAGAATAAAACGTGCTTGTAAACCAAGTGCAGTAAATGCTGGAGTGCTCAACGTGGCACTAGGGGAGTAAGAAGAAATATACTAGGAAAATAGAGCTTTAATACACAAAGGAAATAAAAGAATAATAAAGAAAAGAGTTCGTGTAAGATCCAGGTGTTTCACTTGGTCTTTTATGACTGACTTCTCTTCTGGCTCCAGTTTGAGAGGAGAGTCATTTTCAGCTGATATATCGATTAAATTACTCAGACACGAAAACAGTGGGGCTGGTTGCATCCGTGTTGTGCCTGAACAGCCAGAAATGGCAGAATCGAACCTGTGCCCCGCCCCTTTCCTCTGCCCTTCGAGACGGATGTTACTGGATTACTTCCATTGTTTCCGAAGTGTTTGGCTTGAAAAAGCTCCGTTGCCTCTCGTAGGGTTCCTGTGCGTGACATCACTTCTCGTTGGAGCGCGGCAGCCAGCTTCAGGCAGGAAGCGGCGAGGGGGAGGCAGCAGCGCAGCGCCACAGCGCGTATCAGCTGTGCGGACGGGCGAGTCCGGGTGCCCCAATTAGTGCTGAGTCAGCAGCGGCCCTTCCTGTTTGCAGATTCCCTGACACAACTCGGAGCTGCGTTAATGAGCGTTGGTTCGTGGGGCTGAGGGGCTGATGCCAGCTAGTTTAAAAAGCCCTGGTATCTGCCGCTGAATGGGGAATACCAGGAAAAGAGGCTTCCTTTTGTGAGCAGGAATAGCTGCAGGTCAGACTTTGCGTGGTGTTTTACGGAATTTTTTTCTTCAATTACAGTAGCAAATGGAGAAGCTGAAGTGATTGGAGGCATTTGTGCCATGACCTGTTTGAACTCTGTTGTTCCTCTCTTTTGCGTGGCTTTCTAGCATAGCGAGTACAAACCTCGTGCTCTTGGGGAAGCGAAGGCCCCGATTTTCCTGCCTTAATACTGGGAAAGCAGCTACAGAATCTTGCATGGCTGGGGAAAAAAAGAAGAGTTGAATTTTGTGCAGCTTCGAGCAAAGAAGTGCCAGTGCCTGAGTGCGTTTGACCTGTTGAGGAAAACACCCTGTGAATGCTGATGGCGTTGGGGGCTTCCCCTGTTGCTAGGTGGGCTGGCTGTGCCTGTCCAGCATTCCCTGCTGCTTTTCCAAAGGCACCCTTGACCTGGACGTACCACCTGTGAAAACAATAGGTAAACAAGGTTCTGGTTTTGGAAAGGGTTTTGTCTCCTGTTGTTTGGCAAAGGAATGCAGTAGCTGGTTCGCCTGGAACCAAGGAAGCCTCAAACTGAGGTACGATGTTAGTATTTGTGAAAGGGCTCGGCTGACTGCATCGTGGGTGGAGTGGAGTGTGGGTGCACGGTCAGCAGAGGGATGTGGAGTCTTTGTTACAGTGACCACTTAGATTGAGGTTAAGAACATAAGAAGGTGTTACTGCAGTGATATTTTAGGGCAGGAAGTCCCTCCTCAGTTAAAGGTAGAGTTGAGATTCATGTTGAGCCAAGCCTGGCAAGCCAGCCTGAAATTGGAGCCCACCTGGAAATAATATAACAGGTTGGAAGCGCTGCAGCATAAACCTGGGATTGCAAAATGGCTGAGGTGGAAGGAAGTTAACAGTAAAACATTGGGAAACATTAAAAAGTTATACTGTTTTGATTGTACTTTACCGCAGGTACAGAACTGAAGAACAAAATAAAACTTAAGGAGGAGAAATCAGTTTGATCAGGAACATTCTACAGGAACTCAGGAATGTCAAACCAGATTAGATTTGTGGACTGAGGAGCATAAAAGCAGCTGTTTTTACTGTCCACTAGATGTGGAAATACTGGGATAACTGGTACCTAGTGGGAGGAGAGGCTAAGTTGTAGTAATTTGGTTGGCATGGAACATCATCCGAACTCCAATTTGATTTCAATTCACTGAAGAGGTAGCAAGCCAGAATTCAGCTGTGTTAACAGAAATACTTGAGCTGTATGAACAGGCAGTTCCTGTACTTGATTTGCTGGTGTATGTAAGGACTCCTCTATCCTGATTCAGGACTGTGGGTTTAGGGTTTAAGCTTTAGGTAATAGTTGTCAGATGTTAGCTCAGGATGAACAGTAAAAGCAGAGGAACTTCCTTCCATGCATTTATACGGAATGGCATGCTCAAGAGAGGGATAAGCATTCGGAGAGGATGGAATTGCTCTGTGTTGTAAACCAGATATGATGGTCAAAAGACTAGTCAAACAGACCTCTGGCTATACAACAGATGTCTTTTTTCAGGTGCCTTGGAAGCACAAGTATGAAAATAGATTATTAGAATTCTTTGGAATCGGTTAGAATTCTAGAGGAATGAAAAACAAGGCAACGTGCTACAAACAAGTGAAGTGTTAACAAAGATGCTAGATTAAACCAGTGACCTATCTTTCAAGTTGGTCTGTCACTGTTTTTTTTTCCCCTGGAAAAAAGAACTTATGTTCCATACTGAACTGATGCCATCAATGGGACCCATCTTCTAGATCCTGCTTAGCTGCCTTCAGACTTGGTGATCTTCTTATTTTGGGAAGCATTTACTAGGGGAAATCTGAGAACTTTCTCACTGGTATCTTGTAGGAAATGCAACAATGGAAGGCAAAATGTTCCCTTCTGCTCAGAAAGGTAGCCTTCAGAGATCAGGGGATGCGGGTGGCTGAAGGATGTGTTCTGTTTGGTTGGCTAGTTCTGAAGATTTTCTGTTTTAAGACTGCGGTATTAGTGGGTAACGTTTTCAAGGGAGTTTTTAATATTTCTTTAGGTAAAACAAGTCACTTGGCTACTTCTGTACTAATTTCAACTTAACTGATATCATTCTGAAGCCTTTCCCACACCAAAGCTAAAGTTAAAGCCTGGGTGACTTTTCCAACCATATGGAGGATCGTTGCCTGCTACCAAGCATCCAAAGGCATACGCGTGTGGAAATAGCTTAGATCTGGTTGTCTTTCATCTCAATGGGATACTTGGGCACTCTGAAGATGAGTAACTCTTCTGTAGCTTCTTGTTTGCTGTGGTTTTTTAACGTTTATCAGTGGGAGCAGTAGCAGGTAGTGACTGTTGAGGTTTGTAGGGTAGATGGCAGACCTCCCTGACAGAGGACAGCCAGCATCAGTCGTTTAGTTCTTGAATGGGAGGGCGAGTTTGAGAACTTCATTCCTCTTCTGCTCTGATTCCTATGGTATCCATCTTCCATGAAATGTGGATGGGAAGAAGCTAGAGCTTCTTTCTCTAGTGTCAAAGCCTCAGCTACCTCTTGGTTGCCAAAAGCATAAAACTTACACCTACCTCTCCTTGAATGCCACAAGCCCCATCTGTTCTCTGCTCGCCAAAGCCTACATTCCTATAAAAGCAACTCTGCACGGTATCAGTCTGAAATTTGAAGCGCTGATCAGGATAAACCAGATTTTGGTCTTTTAGTACTGTCCTGCACTTGAGGTTACAAAATCTTTGCTGTACTTGTTAAGGCTAAAATGTTATCTAGGACATAAGTCTGTACCTAACAAATGTGAGAAAACAGCACGGCTAGCTTTTTTTGTTCAAAGTGTGTTTTAGGAGGCTAAAGAGTTAGAGAATAAAAGGTAGTCGGTCTTATCTCTCAGGCTGCTAAAAGGTAATGTCAGCCAATGGAGAAAATGACATTTTAGTGGAGATGAGGGGTTGGCAACCTTTCTAGAATGGTGTGCCAGACAATTTTCCCTTCCAAAAATAGAAGCAGTGTGTGCTGGTAGGAGCTCCGCAGGAGTCAGGGGTTGCTGTCTTGCACAAAGGAAGATATTTCTGATGCGCTGGTTGGCAATATTACTGCTTTGTGGCAGGAGCTCCCAGCTCCCGCAGAGCTTTGAATGCCATAGCGGTGTGCGCTGCGTGCTCCAGCCCACAGTCCTTATCTCTAGGAGCAAATGGCAGCGTGTCGGGAGGGGGACCTGTATGTGCAGGGCGCGTTATCCTACTCCCCGACATCATTTGCTGTTGCTTAGAAGAAAACCGGGATGCGTGGGCAAGGTATGAGCTGCAGGATGCTCCAGTGGGTCCTCTGATGACGGGGATGGTTTTATGGGGAGCGCGGCAGAGCGAAGCAGCTCTGCGTTGGTGTAACTGAACCAAGGCTTGTCTCCAAAGGATGAATCTTGTTGCAAATGTAATGCTCAGTGTTAGGGAGGAAGTGGTAGGTCAGCCTGAGGGTTGCTGAATTAAAGGACTATTAAGTGATACAGGAGGGTCATAAAACAAGTATTCATCAAAAACTGCAGTATGTGCTGCTGTCAGGAGAAGATTTTGCAATGTATGGATTCAGGTTGCGGAATATTTTTTCCTTTAAAGGGTCTAAGTTGTAAAATAAAATTGAGCTTGTAACTAAGTAAAGCACAAATGCAGTGCTGTAGCAAGTTTTAAAGTGTTAAAGGAGCTGATTGAGAAAGGATTAGAGTATCTGACAGTGCCGGGTTTGTTACTGACTGAGAATAAAAAATAATTCTCACCTGAGTTAGTTCTTGCCAAGGCAAGTGGATGTACAAGCACAAATTACTGGTAAAGCATAGCATGGAAGAAGTATTTGGCTGTCTTCTGAAAGCACCCAGGTGAGCAAGTGAAGTGGGCTCTCCTGCTGCTGTAGAGTATGTGTTGTATCACAGGGAAGCTTTGATCTGCAGTGACGATCACTACAAAGCCGTTGTGAGAGGAAAGGGCTAGGAGGAGATGCATGCGCTCGCCAGAGACGGGCATGTATCACATCCGAGTCTTTCTTGATGGCTTGTAAAGGCAGCTGCCTTCTGTTAAAGGAGGGATGGTGAGGCCAAAGGCGAGGAAGAGACAGCGACTTACTCAACTGCATCAATAGCAGAAGTGAGATGAGACTGAGGTCTTCTAAGAAGCAGCACATTTGATTAGATTAAATGGTTTTGAATTTCAAACTTGTGTTCGCTGAGTTGGAATAAACTATCAGAGAACCAGGGTGGTCACAGCACGTGTCTAAAGGGCAGCCAAAGGGGGCTGCAAGAGGTACTCATGGTGTGGAATCTAGCTCCAGAAATCTGTCACAATTTAAGGGAAATTCCTCAGGTTTGGTATGCTGAATTCTTGCATTTGTGTTAATAACAGATCTTAATATTAATCATAAAATTATAGAGATCTTAATATTGATCATAAGAAAGAGGAGGTAGTGAACGGGGGAAAAAAAATAAAGCTACTCAAAGTACAAGAACTGGCTGCTGGTGAAGGCCTTGCTGTCAGCTGTTTATATTATATATATTTTTTTTGGGGGGAGGTGTCAAAGCTGCCTAATTTGCAGCAGAGAAAATACCTGGTAGCCCTGTGAATGTGGCTGAAAACTGAGGAGGTGGAGCTTGCTATATTTATGTAGCATTCTTGTTGTGCCCATACTGCCTGCCTTCAGTAGCTTCGTGCATGTGATGATGTTGGAATTTGAATTCAGCTTTTTTCTTGAATATCAGATTAGTTTCTCTCTTAAAGGTGGTGATTGTCCAAGACTAATGGGAATAAACTGAAGCAAAGCTTATTTTTAATGGCTAAAGGTAGCAGAACGCACTGAGTGTGCATATGGAGTAGATCTGTTGAGTAGGAAGGTGTGATCAGAGCGCAGTCGTTCAACAGGACAGAAATTTTTGTGAGCTCTAGAGAACTGTGACTGAGGGTTGAGTATATTTGGAGATCTGCTGTGAAATTTTAGTCTGTAAGTAAACTTCCATAGATAAGGGAACTGATGCAAAGACTCGATGTGGCTTGTGCAGTGGTAAGGTCCACAACACAGCGGTGCTGAGGGCTTTTTCGGGGCACCACCACCTTGTGCTCACGTTGCTGGAAGACGTTACTCATCTTTGAGGGTTTTGGCAGCCTGAACAAGGAAGACAGCAACAGTCTTTGGACTTGGAAACCTCCTTGCATGGGTTAAGTGAGCAGGGAACTCTGTAGGTTTAGAGGAGCAGCTTGTGACCTAAATGCTATAGAAGAATTAAATGACTCCCATCGGAAAGAAAATGGGGGCACCTGATTGCCTTAACTTGGGGATCGCTGTGAATCTTGTGGAAGCTGAGTGCAAGAGAAAGAGCTGGGAAAGTGAGGCATAACTTGAGTTAACATTTGTTGTCTTGTCCTGCTCCGTAGGTATTACAGAGGAACGCATGGGGTCATTGTTGTCTATGATGTAACCAGTGCAGAATCT
This sequence comes from Anser cygnoides, assembly GCF_040182565.1. Lineage (NCBI taxonomy): Eukaryota > Metazoa > Chordata > Aves > Anseriformes > Anatidae > Anser > Anser cygnoides. The sequence continues at coordinate 11,689,779 of NC_089889.1, forward strand.
TTTGTGAATGTAAAACGGTGGTTGCATGAAATTAATCAAAATTGTGATGATGTCTGCCGGATACTAGGTAAGTTATTGACCAGAGCTTTAGAGCATCTTATTTAGCAGGCTGACTTACTGAAGTACTGTACTGACTTTTTTCTTCCCTTTTCTAGTGGGGAATAAAAATGATGACCCGGAACGAAAAGTGGTAGAAACAGAAGATGCCTATAAATTTGCTGGGCAGATGGAGATCCAATTGTTTGAGACCAGCGCCAAAGAAAATATTAATGTGGAAGAGGTAATATAATATGCAGAACAGAGTATGTATAGAACTATTTGGAGATAATGGTTTGAGGAAAAAATAAGAATTACATTATTCTTGCTGAGGAAGAAGGATACTTCATTGCAGATTGCATGTGAGAAGGTAAAATGACAAGAGGCTTCCAACCACCTTTGGTTGTGGTGAAGTGAGATAAAGGAGGCCTCATTGCATTTCCCTAGCTTTTCAGGGCTAACCCATCAGGCATGTTCTCAGGAAAGGCTCCTCGCTGAGCAGGATGCTTGTAGGAGGTAGAACTGCTCAGTCTTCACTACAGGCCTCAGCTGCCAAACTGACCTCTTTGGGAAAGGGGATTAAGGCATCACTGATTTAGCTTGGAAGCATCTTTGGAGGATGCCAGGTTTGAACTTGGCCCATAGTGGGTTGGGGAAGCGTACTGAACTGTTACTGAAATATCAAGAAGAGTGGATGCTGTTCTTTTAAAGCAGCTCCCTAATGGCTAGCCGTAGTTCTTTGGGTGGTCTGATCTCGCTTGTTTCTCTTGCAGATGTTTAATTGCATTACAGAGCTAGTTCTGCGAGCAAAGAAAGAAAACTTAGCAAAGCAGCAACAGCAGCAACAGAATGATGTGGTGAAGCTAACGAAGAACAGTAAAAGGAAGAAGCGGTGCTGCTAATGCCCTTTCCCTGCTGCAGAGACTCTGCTCTGACAGATCAGCCCCTCCAGCTAGACTCGGGCAATTCCACTGGGGCAGGCTTTGGGAGGACTTTCTCAGTTTTGTGCCGTTATTTAAAGATTATTTTCTCTCCATGTTTTCTATCAAGAGGCGCTGGCACCTTACCACTTCAGTGCCAAGAAGGTATCGGATGGAATCTTGCCCCCCTCTCCTCCCCTGCTCATTCCAGTGCGCCTTGTAGACAAGAAAGGACGTTGCCTACCAAGTGGACTAATTAACCCAAGAGTTTGTATATAATGTATATTGCTTTAACCAGCCTCGCCTCCCTGTTGTCGCTTTGGCTTATGCCTTCTTAATGTCAACCAATCATGGACTGCAGAGTTCACCTTTTTAAAGAAGTAGTACAAAGTTCTTAATTCGAGTCGGCCCCAGGCTGGCAGGAACTGCTTCCAGGGGCCTCTGGCTTCATTTCTGTTGGGCTCCAGGCTGGCAACTGGTGCCCCTGGGGCCTGTGGCTTCACTTTGAGTTCCAGGCTTTTACTGGGGCTCAGGCTTTGTTTTTCTAGGTACCAGGATCGCAGGTGTTGCTGCTGGAGCCTGGGGTTTCACTTCACCAGCCCCTGGGCCGGCAGCTGGTGCTGCTGCTGGGGCCTTGAATTTCAGTTTGCCATGGTCCAGGTTTGTGGCTGCATCCTTGGGTTTCACCTTTTTGTGCTGCAGCCCAGCCGTACCTGTGCTCTCCTTCAGTTTGTATCAAGATACTGAAAAACAAACCAACCTGCAGAAGTGGGATTTATTTGGATAAAACTTTTTTTTTAAGGCAAAATTAAACTCCTTTGACCTCTGCTTTTGGTTCTGCCACAGTCCTAAGTGAGGGTCCATTTCATTTGAGAACAAAAACCTTGTGATTCTGCCAAAAAACACAATACCCCTTCTCCTCATTGCCCTGTCAACGAACGAGATCTGAACTTGAATGTGAATTTTGGTGGCAAAGCTGTTTTTGAGAAAAGGTATGAAAATAAATCCAGCTGTTCTAGATTGGTGTCTGAATATGGAAACTGCTGCAGGATCATTCCCAGGATTCTTCTAGTAGAAAGGAGGACCGCTGTTTAATGTGAGGAAATGGAAAGCTTGCTTGCTTGGGTTATGTGGTGGTGGAGAATCACCCCTGGAAACAAACTGGTCTTGCTGTGCTCAGTAATGTTTTCCTGGTCCTTGTTGGCTTCTCTGGGAAAACGAGGGCTCAGTTCATCGGCTTGGATAGGTATAGGTAAAGGTGGAGAGAGTATGTGTGTGTAACGAAGACATCAAATGTCTGGGCTGAATGTACATGCTCAGCACCTGAATAATTGCCGAAATAATAATTAAACAAAATCTTTAAAATGACTAAAAGGCATGGAGGATATGACTTCCTTTGAAGATGGACGTACTCAATTTGTCAGTGTGAGGCCCTATGGAATTGCTGGCCTTGGTTTGGTAGGATGTGATTCACCAATGCCCATGAGCCCTCCTCTCTCCCTTCCTCCGCCTTGCCCCAGGAGAGGCTAAAATTTAGTCACTTATTTTGCCTACATTCTTTTTTAGCTTTTACGGGTTGTGGTAAGAGTCCTAATCATACAATCACATCACAATCAATCACTTTAAGGACCTTTTTTTTAAAAAAAAAATGAAAATGATGAATGTGTAACACGTTTTTAATCAGTTCAGGTGCTGGGAGTACATTTCCAGCTGCCTTCACCCATCTGTTTCCTTCACATATCTTTCATTGGTAACCCAAGAATAAGATTGAGCTGGGATGCTAGCGTGAGCTCTGGTATTTGTAAGACTTGAGCGGCTATGGAAAGTGGCAGCTTAAGTTGCACCAGGTGTCCATCCTGTCTGCTTTCTGATGTTGAATGTGGTGTATGCACAGGGAAGGAGCTCTGTCAGTCCTCAAAGCCTTCCTGTTGAAATGGAGCTGTCCTGTGACAGTTACCACTTCCAGATTAAAGGGCCCAGCTGCATTACTTTGGGACCCTTGTGGTAGCGAGTCTGCAGGTCTAGGAGGGAGCAACTTCGTACAGGCAGAAAAAGTACAGAAAATGTCTGAATTTACTGGAATTGATGCAATAAAATGAGGAAATGGTGCACCCAAGCCTGGAGTGTTCTCTTATGTGGAAAGATTGGTCCTCTTTGAGTCCAGGTCTTTGTGGCCACAATTTGAACTCTGCCAAGCCAGGTGTCCAGCCTCCTGGCTTGAAGTGGGATTTTTTTTTCTAGTGCTGGCTGTAGAGGAGCAGTTATATCTGCTCTTGCCACTGACTATTCAATTGGAAGGGGTGGGGACTGCATCTCTAGTGGTGTGCTGATGTGAAGTTTCCTAAATGTCGAGCAATGGAATGTCTAACTGGTTTGCTAGGATTATTTCTGTAATGAAAGTTTCTAATTATGCTTTTTAAATAATTTTAAAAAACTAAAAATAAAGGTTACAAGCTGCCAAATCTTTTTCGAGGCTCTGTTTCCTCTGCAGTCCAGCATCTGGAGGTGGAGGGTGGCAAGCCAGGGATGAGCCTTCTGCTGTGCGTGGAGGGTTTTTCTTTCTGGCAGGGGGTATTGGCAAAACAAAAATTCATGCTTTCAAATCCTTGGTTGCTATTGTAGTTTTAAATGTGAATCAAAGTGTAGATTGGAACTGTTACCCTTATTTCTGTGTGAGAGGTGCTAAATGATTTTGCTAGAATCTTTGTTCTACAGAAAGTGTTGAGAGAGCTTGAAAGCATTTCATCCAAGGCAGCAGGGGTCAGACCCCATGTGTAAAAAGCATCTGGAGTCTCTCCTTGCTTTCACAGGGGTTTCTGAACATTTGTGTTTCTGTACAGGAGCTATGCAACTATCACCATGTGCTTGCTGCCAGTTTATCGCTCCCTGCGCTTGGCACAGAAGCAGGCTACTGAAGGCAGGTCCTTGCTTCTCGAGAAGCATGATGAAAATTTGCTGTGGAAAGATGCCTCTTCTGCCTGCACTGTCCTGCTGCGACCGTGCAGACAGGGGAATCCTCAGAACACAGATGGTCAAACCCCAACTGGGGCAAGCTGGGTGCGTTTCATTGTCGCTTGTGTTTTGTCTGAACCCGTTAAGTTTGAATATCCCTCCAGATAAAGGCCAGTGATACAAATGGCTGGATGGTGGTGAAGACTTTGAGCTTGCCTTTCTATTTTCCTGTGCAGCAGCAGATGTGCTTCAAATGTTCTTTCTCCAGGACCGTTCTCTTCTGAACGTGTGCACGTTCTTTATGTGGGTGAATTTCTTTGGGTGATGAGGTACTAAGGCTGCTGCTAGGTGTTAAGATGATGGTTCAAGAAGTGACTTTGTTCTGCAGCTAGGTAGGATAAGCAGTGACTTGAGCTGAGACGGTATCGTATAAATGATCTGTTTTATTCTGAAGAGAACTATTTACAAAAGAAGTAGAGCATTGTTTTTACTAAAAATATGCCTTTATAGATTTTTATAATATGTATCTTATAAAAACCATACATTTATTTACATTACTGCTACATACAAAAATTACAGCACTGTGGTTTATGTACATATCTATAGATACATTCTTTCCGCTTGTCCCTGCTGTGTGCTTTTTCCCTTTCAATCAAGGGAATTGTTCCTGCAGCACCCAGACGCTTCCTTTCTTGGCTTTTGGTTAAAACAATCTTGCTTTTTATAGCCGAGTGGGGAGTAGAGAGTTTGCCTGCTGCAGAGGCATATCTGGAATTTACCATCCTAAGTAGGACAAGTGCATACAGCTATAAAGTCCTTGTGCATGCAGCACTGCCTGTAACCTCACTTCTCACTGCTCTGTGCAAAATTATTCTGTTGTCGTTAATTGATCTAGCATCCATCTTGATGGCAAGTTGCTGATCTAAGTTTATATTAAGATAAAGTGCTAGTGACTTGCCTTTCATTTGCATGTACATGTTTCTTGTTTACCATTGCTTCCCTTGCAGTTTGCTAAAGGGAGATTCATCCCCTTTCCCTTATGCTAGCATAGTCAATGCTTGCCCAGCCACCTGTTACTTAACTGTGGGAAAGTTCTTTGTAACCCTAATCTCAGCAGGCATCTTCTCTCTGTGCAACAGGGACTGTGCAGCACGACTGGTTTATTAACCATTATCTCAAAAGTAAGGGTGAGTGCTGTGTTTGGAGCTGCTGATCCCACTCTTAAAATCTACTTCGGGATCCTGAGTACCTGCTGGATTAATGCGCTCCCTCCATCTCATTCACTGGAGCTGATGTTTCCTTTTTGTCATGTGTCTTAGAAGTATCAAGTATCACAAGTGGAGTGAGTGACTCCTAACCCAACACTGCAAGGACAATTCCAGGTTTCTGGCCATTACAGAATGGGGGTGAGTGTTTTAACAACAGTTCAAGGTGAAATAGACGGGACCTTGTTAAAACATGACATGACAAATGAGAACACGAAGGACTGCACTGATGAAGTTTTTAAAAAACAAAACAAAACCTAGCTGCTATGTTAAGGCAGTTTCTGTTCCTATTGAGTAGCAGCTCAGCACAAGGAGGTCTCCTTTGGTCTGTTGTCCAGTTCATTAAAACCCAATTTTCTTGTATTTCTGGGTTTAGTAGTGCAACTAAGTCTTTCGGATTAAGGGGTTAGTTTTAAGAAAGCACATCCAACTGGCACGTTGGAACATTCTGACTTTCTTCTTGCAATCTCTTCCATCACTGTTATTAAATAAATAAAATTTCAATGGGATTAAATAGGTTCCTCCTTAAATGAAGAGATGTGCTGTGCATTTCAATTGCCTACTCCTGCAACCGAATGAGTCACTTTCCTCTCAACAAACATGTAGCAGAAGGCACCTTTCTTCATCTCATTACTGCATCTTCATTGGATAACTTAAGGCCCTTGCCTTAGGATTGCATACATACACACAGACAGACGTCCTCACAAGGACAGAGTCCCACACAGCTGCTGGGTTTGTGGTTTGAAGAGCTGTTGGGGCCCAGGAGATGACAGCTGACAGCAGAATAAAAGAGCTGTGAAGACCAAGATGTTCACATGGCTCTCCCAAAAATACGCAGTGTCATTTCCACAGAAACACTGGATGACAACTGTTCACAGGTATCGCTGGCATCCATCAGTCCACGCCTAATTCTGCAGGTATCAGTTTGTCAATGCCAATGAGCATAACTGAGTCCTGACAGCAGGAGATGCTGAGCACATGCCTCGTGTCTCTGCCCTGTTAAGAGTCACAGCCTAGGTACGATGGGACGATGAGGGTTCGCCATCCTGAGAGCACGCTTGGCACTGCGCTAAGCCCCTTTCCTTCACTTGCACAAGTGGATACAAGCAGGCACTCAGTGGAAGAGAGACAAAAGATTTCATTTTCTTTCCTGCTAGTGAGGCTACAGACTCTCTAAGCATCAGACAACGTTGGTGGTGCTTTACCTAAGAATTTCCTGGAGTAGGTTCTAGAATCCAGGCTTCATTGCTTTCAGGTAAATGTGTTTTACCACTCAGGTTTTTATCATCATTCTCAATCCCAAAGAGTACTCTGCTCCTTGCAGAATGGCCCAGTGGCAGCTTCATACTAATAAGGAAAAATGGGAACGCACAAATCTTTGTAGGCAGAAAGGATATTTGTACTGAGGTATTATGTATGCCCTATGCACTAGGTAAGTTAAATAGTTTCAAAAACAACCCACCAAGCTCTTACCTGCTTCTTAGAAGGAGGTGTTCAATACCTAATTCTAGCAGAAAGCCTGTGACGGTAAATACTGAGCAGAGATGAGCAGCTTCCTGTAGGATGGTGTTTTAGCACCTAAGTTGCTGAGCAGGGCAGAGCTGAATGTGTACGTCGTTCCACCTCCTGTGGGACAGCGTAGGGGGCAGCCTCCTCAAAGCAACAGGGAAACAAATTGGGGGCTGTGGGTATTGTGAGTTGGGAGAACGTGTGAAAATTGCATAACAGCAGCAGGACATCTCTGAACGTGGCCTGGTGTAACTCACTGTTTTATGAAGGTAGACTGTGTTAAAGGGAAGAGCTATAAGGTGCCTGTCCAGTGCGTAGGGAAACGTATTGCAGGATTTCCAGCACCACTGTGTGCATACACCAAATAAGCTTTTTTTTTCCTTCTCACTGATCAAGTCTTGGTTACAGCAAAGCAGGCTCTGATCATCTTCAGTTAAAAGGAGATTTGGCAACCTGCTTGCCGAAGGGTTGAGTAGTAAACGACCCACAGGAAGAACAAATGCTGTCCATTTACATCAGGCCATAGCTAATAGTACCGTGTGGGGGCAAAGAGCAAGCTACAGGATCTCCAGAGCTTTGTAGGTGCCCTAATTGCCTGTGGTTTAGTGAAGGTAGGTGTGTGCATGATTTCTAAGGATCATGTCTGCCAACCCAGCATCGGTAGGTCATAGATTTCATTACGGGTAGGCTCTCGATGAGTTCTTTTTTGGGGGGTGGGGTGGCTATCCAGTTAAAATAACAGGTTTCTTAGTTTGGGAGGGGTACATGGCTTTGGGGAAAGGCGTGTGACTTGAAGTTCCACAGCTACCTTTGCTATCAGTGGGACAGCAGGTGCCCCAGAACTGAACATCCACAATATTACTCAGTTTGTAGTCTGTTGTAGATGGTCAATCTTCTGGGGAGAAATCCTTAATATTTTTGTGCAACTGCAGACTCTGCAACTCTCCTCTCTGTAACAGGAGGGAGCTGTAGAAGACGGTAACATCAGCAAGCTTACAACTGCCCTGATCTGCAAGGAGCCTGGCTTCCCAGTGAGGGGTGAGGAGCTACGTAGAGCCACAGTGGGGGGACAGTGCACAGGCAGGATGTGCAGTGAGGGTTCATCTTCCGCTGTAGGGAAAGCTTCACTTGTCAAAATATGGCAATGCTGGGGCTGGAGCAACTCCAGTCTCAGCAGGATGGATGGAAGGATATCACAGCTGCCAGGCCTGGAGGGCGGTATAACGAACTCCTCTCTCCTCTTGCGTTCAGCTCTCTTCTCCCCCCTGCACTCACTGTGATGGCAGTTCCCACTCTCCTGCTCTGCTTTGTCTTGGGGCTGCTTATTTCCTTCTCCAGCATGAGAATGCTTTTAAGACAATCGGATTATTCTTCACAGCAGAAACTAAACTGTCTCAAAGCGCCTAAAATATACCCTGAAGTTCACCACTTCGCTTAAAGAATAAGAAAAGTTGCTTTCAATTAGTAGCACATTGTCAATTTGCAAATCTCCAATTCATGTAAACATTTGGTTCAGACCAGGTGCGGTGTTAATAGTGCAGAGTCTCAAGGGTTAACTCCTTTGCCCCCTTTTTTTTCCTAGTGGATCAGTTGGGTCCATCAGCAAATGGGGCAGCTGCCCCCCTCCCCATCTTGAAGCAGGAATTGGTGGAGAGGTTTCTCTTTTTCAAATTAATTTTTCTTGAAAAAAGAAAAAAGACGGTTCCCTTCTGCCCCGACGGGCTCGTCCCCCTGCGGCTCCGGCCTGAACACGGGGGAGGGTCTGGCACTCCGCTTCGCGCCGTAGCCACTGGAGAAGGAATAAGCAAGCTGGCTCCATTCCTTCGGGTGTTTGTCCATCAGCTGCTGGTCAATGACCCTGTGCATGTCATCCTGTGGCGGAGGGAGAGGAGACGGGCGTTAGCGGCAGCTGATGCTCAAGGGGAGCTCGCACAGGGACGCGGCTGACGCGGGTGTGAAACGAGCGGTGATGAGATGAAGGAAGGATGACAAGTGTGGTGACAGCTCTAGCTCCCTGCCCAGTGACAGGTTCAGCCTCGTTTGCCACTGTGAGCTTTTTAGCAAGCAAGGAAGGTAAATCATGCTGTCTGAGGGGTGAACTGCTTGAGCAGTCTCACAGTGGAGCATCGTGCCTGCCTGGGACTCTGACTATAAACTATGCTTCTCTGCTGCCTGTAGCTTTTAAATGTCCCCTTTGGGGAGAGGAATAAAAAAAACCAAATGCAGCTGATGGCAAAGCCAGGAAACATAAGGAGGTCTGTCCTGAGCAGGTCTCTGCACTTGCTGCAGGCAGGTAGGTGCAGCAGAGCCGCCTGCACGGCCCCGTTACAGGGGGTTCCTGGGGGAAGGTGCCAGTGGGAGCAGTGGACCAGGCACGGGCCCACCAGACCCCATGTGGGGTTTGTACCAGACATTAACGACAAAAACTGTGCTCGTCCCTTAGACCAGCTCCTTCCACAGTGCTGGCAGAGCGGGGCGGAGCTCTGACTGACAGCTTGGCACCAACGACTGCAGTGTGGTTTTTTAAACGTACCAGAAACGCTCTGCTTTAATCCATGTTTGCGGCACAGTGAAATTGCTCCACACAAAATAATTAGTCAGCTCTGTTGCTGCTAATGACACGTGCTAATGTGTTCCTTGAAAACCTGGCTATCAATTCCACAAATTTTAAACCTTCAGATCCATTATTTCTGCTCTAATTGCGTAGTTAAACTGAATCTTAGTGAAAATTTGTGTACACAAACTAGCTCCACAGGAAAAGTCACCTATTCTCCAGCGATTTGGTCCCTGATTAGGACCAAGGGCACTGCCCAGAGGGAACAAGGTTATCCTGGGCAGGCTGTAGCAGGGCAGCCCCCTCAGGGCAACACTGAGACAGTCACGTTTTCCTGGGGTACCCATAGACCTGTCTCTCTGCCAACTGGGAGGGTTGGCAGGGTCTCAGCACTCACTGGCATCATGGACCCTGCAGTGAAGACACACAGCCTCTGCTAGGAGAAACCCTTAGTGAAACCTGGTTGCCCCTGAAGGCCACCACAAGCCATTTTCCATGGTCCTGGAGGGCTCAGGTGACCTCCCAGCCCTGCATCTCCTTGGGACAGCATGGGAAATGGGGCTGCCCAGGGCCTTGGGTGCTAGCACCTATAGCCAACAGCTGCTTGGGATCCTGGTTTTGGTGGCATCAAGCTGCATTGGTGGCCTGGAAGCTATTGAGGGGCTGAAATTACTGTCTGATACAAGAAACCTGTTTTTAGGAGCAGAGAGAATTCACTGCTGGAGAAGCTGCAACATGACTGCTATTGAAATGGTCTGAGCTGCTCTTTACCCCTTCCCTCTCTCCTTTGGCTGTTCCTCTCTCAGTTTCCCAGCTGAATTTAGACATCAGACTGGGTGCTGCTTGTAGCTGGGCTGTCTGGCAGCCTGGGGAGGATGGTAGTTTGTCTGCCAGCCAGCAGGCAAGGTCCTGAGCCCTGCGAGTCACCAGTGGGGTTCAGAGAGGAGCAGGAGAGGTGAGAAAGTGCCACCTTACCTCTTGTGACACTTCCAGGAGAGAAAAGGAACAACAGCCATCGCCTGAACCTGAATTAAGTATGAGAGGATTCCCCAGGGGAGCGTTAGGGTGTGGAGCTACGTGGACTGGGGAAGCTTTGGATCTTTTTAGAGCAGGACTAGAAAGGGAAGAGGCAGAGTTGAAGAGGTTAAGGCAAACATCAGCATTAAGGTGAGACAGGTTTCCAGAAGTGAAGCTGCCATGTAGAAATTTATGGCACTGGGATTTTGAAGGCAACTCTTCTGTCAGATGACGTGGGCACCCGGGCTTCAGTATGTCAGGTCTGTGTCCTTGGTTAATCACAGAATGAGGGACAGATTTGATTTTATGTATGTATTATATGTGTGTGTATATAGAATATATTTGCAAATATTGTGCTATTGAGAGTGTTCTGCCTTCTGGCTCCCTGTCCTTGTCCCATCCATGACGGGGGCAGAGCTGTGGTCCCTGCCTTGGTGTGGGGCAGGGGCACAGGAGTGCCTGGGGACACAGCAGGAGGACAGGCAGCAGGGCCATAAAGTGGTCCGTAAAGCTGGATGCCGTGGCACTGGCGTGCTCTGGGCCTTCAGGGCAGGAGTTTCTGCTCTTTTCAGGAGGAGTGAGGCAGAAGGAGGTGTAAGTGGTGTTTATCCTCTTTGTGAGCTGGAGTCAGGCTCCCTCACATGAGATAAGGGCTGGAGCTGCCCAGGGTGACCCCGGGGGCTGGCAGCTGTGCCCATGCAGGCTGCAGCTCTCCGCTAGCGTTGCAGCATTTTCTAACCTAACGGTGCCACTGTTGCTATTGCACTGAAGCCACTGAGCTCTTGTTTCAGAGCAGCTCTCCTCACTTCTAAGTTTGCTCCATCTTCATTCCTACCCCAGTAACCCCTCTCTTGTCCTCAGTCAGATAATGACAAACACCAGCGTGGGTCAGATTAGGCATGGGGGTAACGTCCAAGGCCTCGTCTGTGCTACCTTGTGCTAGGCTTGGACCTGACATTTGACATTTTGCTTGTGGTGTATTTTAGAGCCTGTATGACTAGTTGCTCATAGAAAACTGTAATCTCGATGGTCCCCCGTAAAGTGCAGACTAAAAGTGTGCAAGAGCAACGTTTTGTCATTTAAAGTCTCCATATATGCCCAGCTAAAGCAGCGAATCTCATCCCATTTTACTAGAAACACTTGACTTTGCAAGCAAGTCCCCAAAATAAGTAAATCACTTGGCTTCTTTTGTGAGTCTGTAGCGGAGCTTCTGTTCTGGGGACACCAGGTGCTTGAAAACTATTTTGCTACAGTATAATAGCACTTCAGGTCAGTACGTTGGAAACAACTTTCTGCACTGTGAATGGGCCTGATCCTCATCTCAGAGAGGCTGCTAGGAGCAGGATTGGGGTTGCTGTTTTGCTGTGGTTGGATGACAGTGTGTGAAGACAAAAAGCAAATGCCTATTGTCAAAACTCTAAGCTGGGGACGTTCCAGCAAATACAGATGGTATTAAGCAAGTAGGTCTGAACTGATACCTCTCATTCAAACTGAAGCAGAACTTGCAGAGTGTTTAGTATCACTTACTAGATAATGAGGCTGAGAAGCAAAATCCCAGCCTGTACTTCAGGACGTTTTCCAGATGCTAGATATGCTGAATCCACAGGGTTAATGATACGTTGACCTCAGCCTGGCTTTCCCCATGGTGACCTGGGAGGTAAAGCCTCACTGCAGGGTGCTGCCCCTTTCGCCCTGGCCTGGTGCTGGGGGATGCAGGATTCTGAGGGGTGATGGAGAGCCCCCACTGGCCTCTCTTGCTGGATGATGGTGAGGACAGAGGCAGATGTGGGTGATGGCAGCAGTGAATGGAGCAGGCGAGGGGATGGCAGGTGCTTGGCAAGGGCACAAGGAGCTCACCTCAAAGGCAGGAGGGGTGTACGACTAAAGCTGTTGGTACAGGAACTGAGAAAGGCCACTAGATCAGAAACCAAAGGAGCCAGATAGTAAAAAGCCCTGAGGAAGCAAACTGTAAGCAGGAGAAAGAGAGAGAGAGAGAGAGAAAAAGAGAAACGAAAACACAGTGGAGTTGAAACAGGAGCAAGGTTGTATGGGAAAGGTTTCTACTGGTCAGGCTGGTTGTTAGTAGAGCTGGGGTCTTGCATGGTCTGTGACAAATTACTGTAACTAGCTTGGATCTTTTCTCTTACATCTGCTCATTTTCTGTTAAAGCTACCCTCCCTCGGTGCTAGTTTTTTAGAGGACACAGCTATGTCTGCTGTCAAGGGCTCTCCGTTTTTGCACGGGTCTTTCCCACTGACCCCAAGCAGAGCATCTCTGGGGCAGCTGCCAAACTGCTATGGGTTTGAGATTTGATTTTTGTTGTTATTGATATTTTTCTTTTCTTTTACCTTGGTGGAGAGCTGGGATTTTAGCTTTTCCATCTTGCCAGATCTTCTGAGTGGATGAAAACAGTGCAGCTATACCATGAAACCATCGCCACAACCTTCCTGCCTCCCACCCTTCTGTTTAGTTATGGAAACACAAGGACATGCTGTGTTCACATATCCACAAGGCTGCGACCACCCAGGGATACCTCGCATGGACACCTCCCCAGAGAAACATCAGGTTGTTCTACAAAGCATACGATACCCGTGCCACATGCAACCACGAGATCCAGTTTGTTTCCCCATTTTAAATGGATATTCCTTTATAATTAATTAAAGGGATATAACTGTATAACTAATTAACAATTCACAGCTGAAAGGATTTGAACAGAGGACTGTTCCCCCCTCACCTCCAACCCCCCCTTCCCTGATTACTACGGTATCACTGGCTTCTGCAGAGCTGAAATCAAATGCTCATATCTACAGATGCTCAGGCTGAGAGCACAGTGAGCCCATGGGGAGGGGGAAATGTCACCCAAAGGTGACTGTGCGTCCCCTGGACCCTGCCCTGAGGCGATGTGGGGCTGCTCACCTGCCAGGCCTCCAGCTGCTGCGAGAGGTTCACCTTCTGCTGGATGGCGTCCAGCAGCTGGCTGTTGAGGGACATCATGTCAATCTTGCACTTGGCCAGCTCCACCTCCACCGCATTCTTCCTGGGGGGAGAGCAAGAAATAAGACATTTGACTTACTTTTAAAATTATTTTAAGGAAATGTTAAACATATCCTTGAGGAGAAGTCAACAATTTAGTTATTTGGCAAGTCCCCAGATTCTAAACAGTTCATCTCCATTGGAGGACTGGACTGTCTACTTATCTGAAGAGTGGGCCAGAACTGCAGACATCCTTACTATAAAAACAGCAGATTTCAGGTAAGCACGTTATAAAAAAAAAATAGGAAAAGATATTCAGATATGCTACTGTGCAAATAATGTAGTATGCTTGAATGATGTGCAGGATATGCCTTTAAAAGTGGAGAACTAAAATGAGGTAGAATCTACAAATAATTTTTTTGCATTTCCTCTGTTCACTAATGCATAGGAAATGAAATGGTATGTGTTAAAAAAAAAACAACACAAACAAGAACAAATAATCTTTCTCTGCTCACTCGATCAATAAGTTGCAATATAAAACAAACAAAAAAAACCCTCAGCAATTACAACTCTGCTTTCATTTTCTAGAGATAGGACTTGGATGGAAGGAAGAACCGAAGGAAGAAAGTTTATTGTGCCACTTGCTTCCTGAGAATGAGAAACTGTTAAAATTGTTTGAATTACATATTAAGTTTTAAAGAAAGCTCCCAATTTCAATGGGGATGTGCTGGCTGTCAGGAATGCTGCTGCTGTGTGTTTTCCCAGGCATTCAGTGGGCAGATGAGCCCATGGCTGAGCTCTGAATGTGTGATGGGTGGGATGCTCCAGCTGCCACAGGGTAGTGGGAAGGAGCTGTCCTCTGGGAAGGAGCAATTTCCTAAGCTGCCTGAGCTGGAAAATGCTGCTCACTGTGCTGGGAGAGCACAGGTAAGCGCAAACTGCCTGGCCTTAAGTTTTCAATTAATTGCTGTGTGATGGGAAACTGTAATGTGACTTGCTGTGAACCATTTTTCCTTGAAAATATTTTTGGGGTGAATAATTGCATCTTATTAATTGCATCTAATTCATTGCCTCCTAAGAGCTCCCTCATGCTCCCCTACAGAAAAGCAATTTGGGAATTTGTGTTTATATTCCAGGTAGTGGCTGCTTAACACCTTCTATTATAAGATCCTATTTTCCTATTGCTTCCCATGTTGCCAAACTTCAGCTTCAAGCTAAAAATTTTCCATGCCAGATGTCTGCCTCAGGCAGTGATTTTATTTTTGTTCAGAGGGGTTTTTTTTGGTAGCGCTTCAACAAAAGTGACTTAACCCTTGAGTTGCAGGGCAGGCAGAGCATCGCATGCCTGTCAGGCTGCTCGCTGCAGGGGAGCAGCCCCTTAGTCTGCAGAGGGGTTCTTTCATTTCCAGCAACGAGATGCCCTTGTCTGCTTTCACTTGCAGCTACTGCTCATTAATCACTTGCCACTCAACCATGCACACTTGTCACGTCCCTTTTCTCTGGGCTTCTGCCACTACAGGACAGTCAGCTGTAAATGTTAGTGCTTTGTCCCAGCAGGGTCATTAACCGCTGCAGAGAAGCCGTACCTTTCCACTCCCAGCTATGGGTCTGAGCACCTTAAATAGCTTTTTGCTATGAAGCTCCTCATTGCTGCTTGGATATTACAGTGGGATTTATCACGGCGGCAGCGTGTTGCCATAGCCACGGCAAGAACCAGCAACCCACATGCACGGGAAATGTCAGAACAACCTCTCCGCGCCTGGCTGTGCAGCTGGGATGCTCTTGATTTGTGCCAACAGATGGAGGTGTAACAGAGGACAGTGACAGGAATTTGGTAGCTGGATACACAGGCAAGAGCAGCATGAATGATTAGGTCACGTAAAAAAATAGTATCTGTGCATGCAGACTTAGCCCCCTGCATCTGCAGGGGTACAATGCTCTCACCTCCTCCTCTTTTGAGCACCTGAGGAGTAGGCATGGCTGTAAGGAGATAGACTGGTGGTATCCAGGCCCATCTCATTTTGGAGGAGATTATCAGGTGTTTCCTTTCTACCTAGAGCACAGGGGGGTGAATGTTTCTGTCTTTCTGCTTGGGGAAAAGAGTGCTTGGGGCAGCACTGTTCAGCAATGCTGTGGGGCAGGGCGGCAAGCTGAGGCGCAGAGCCAGGGAAGGGGTACGGGGCAGCAAAACTGCAGAGGTCTGCAAGGAGGAGGACAGTGAAAACAAAGATTCAAAATGGTGGGAGAATCCTGACCAGAGAAATAGAGAATCATAGGACTGGAGATGCAAAAAAGACCCTGGAGCAGGAAAAGAGAGAGAGTGACCAGAGAAACGGTTTAGGGAAGAGGTCTATGCAGGGCTGTAATGGGGATGGGCAGGGGGCAGGGAAGCAGGGCTTGTGTGACTGGAATAACAAAAGAAAAATAAGAAGAATAGGACAAGACCTAGTGATTCCACTTGCTGTGCCTCAGACCAGTACCACAGATGGCAAAACAGGTTCACAGTGTCCTTCTAAACACTCCCAGTCCTGCCGAGAAGAGGCTCCTGAGATCTCCTGCTCTGCTCCTGACCTCCTGGCAGCATTTTCTACCACCAGCAAGACTGAGACTTGCTCCATTGCTTTGTCACAGCTACTGAAATTTCGGGAGGGTGGAAAAAAATCACCCTGGAGGCATCTGCTGCTGAGGAACTCCTTTGTTGCTAACTCAGCCTGGCGTTGGCTGTTCACCCCACTTACTTGGCGATGGCTTCATCTCGGTCCCTGATGGCCTGCAGGAGCCGTTCGCTCGTCTCCTTGTCTTCAGCAGCTCCTCGCAGCCGGTCCCGCTCCTCCTTCAGCGTCGTCATTTCCACGCTCAGCAGCGTGACCTGTGGTCAGAGGGGAGGCATGAAACCCAGGGTCACTAGGACAAACACACCATGAGCAGGGGAAAAAAAAACAAGCCAGGTGGGCCAACCTGGAGACTGAGGTCCCCTGCCTGTAGGAGAAGCTGCATCTGCGAGCAAAGGGCTGCTAGTGTTGGTGCAACCCCTGGTGAACTGTGCTGGCTTGCCTAGGGGTGCAGGCACTGCTGTTCTGAGCAAGACAAGTCACCAGGGTGAACTCGGTCACATTCAGCAACAGCACCAGGAGCCATGCAGCCATGTGGGGCAGGACCCACCTGTGACTTTGTCAGCTTTAAACCCAGTGTGGCACCAGTACTGAAACACCTCCCTCTTCGAGCGGTTTGTCTTGTGCATGCATCCTTTTTGTCCTTACTCAGACTACATTGTTGCCAATATCATCTAGCAGCAAGAGAAACTTCTTTTGGTGGGGGGAACAACGACATCATTGTGTCTTCCAAACCGGTATGAAGCTGAAGACAAAGGACGTGAAAATTCCCTTTCATGCCACAGAAGGTGTTACTGGCACGTCTTAAAATTTAATTAGACTTTAAAATACGTGCAGTCTTAAATAGTCTGAGAGATGATCTGTTGTTTTGGTCCTGTGCAGAGTGAGTTAATAGGGTGTGAAATCATGCAAGGATCGCATTAGCACAGCTCTGCAATATTTCATACACATTTAATTTCTTTGTCTATGGCACACGTGTGCTCCGTTACGCTGCTCCACCACCTGGAAACCCTTCCAGCACCTGACCCACCTCCCTTCTCTGAACGCAGCTTGGTAGTACGTGAGTCCTCAAAGAAATCTTAAAATAGAGGGCAGACAGTCAAAAAGGGCTCATCACATTGAGGACGTGGGAGGATCTGCTGCTAGAACAGCATGGTTGGGTCGGGGGGAAGGCAGGCGTGAGTGCAGCGCGTCTGTATGTATGCAGTGGCTTTGCTGTCCTATGCTGGGGAACGGGGAAACCCTCCCTGAGCCATGCCCTCCTGCAGCCCAGCGTGGGACACACCGCTCAGAGTGACGATGTGATGGAGAGCAGGGGCAGGAGCTGTGTGAAAGGTGCTGAGCACTTCTGCTGACATCCCAGGGTGGTGGTGGTGGCGGTGAGTCAAGAGGCAGAACTGCATTTGGGATAGGTTTGGGGTTTGCAATTGCACCAACGATTGGGATTTGCAGGTAGGGAGGGTCCTGAAGTCCTTCTATGCTAGGGACTTTGGGGAGGACCAGTCACAGCAGAGAGCAATCAAGTGTTGCTCCCTCCTGGTGTCCCATCAAGGGTACATGAGCCTGAGAGCCGTGCTGAGGAGGTGCTGCATCCAGACAAGTGTGCTGGTGTACAGATGTTCACTCAAAAAAAACAAACTGTGAGTAAGCCTCTCATGGTCTGTCAGCATAGCCAGGCTGCAGGGATCAAACCCTTGTTTTCACCATCTCAGATGTTCTTAAGGGTGAGGGAGGACCTGCAGGCGGTGCACAGCAGTCCCTGGCAGCACAGCCAGAGCATGTCTCACTGGTGGCAGCAGTCTGGACCCTTGAAGATGGTATTGCTGAGAGAAGTGGTCCTCAGGGAAGAACAGGCACTAGTGCTGCTTCCTTGCTGCAGTCTGCATCTAATCAGCTGCTTCAGCAGCAAGGCATCCTTGTACATGCACAGCTGTCACTGACAGGAGTATCTAATGATGCTCTTGCTCTTTTTCCTTTGGCACCATGGTGGGAGCTCCCATAGCCCTATGTGAGGCTGTCAGACCCCGGGTTGTGCTGACTTTTTGGTCAGGGATCTGTTTTCTTTTCCCTTCTCCAAAGGGATACAGCAAAAGGGCGATATAGCAGTGATGGCAAAGCCAGCCAACAGTGTTAACCCCATTCTCTGCTCCAATACAACAGGTGCTATGTGAGCAGCTGTGCCAAAGGCTGCTTCTGCCACAGGCTCCAGATCTCCCCTGGCACGTGGAGACTTCTGCCATAGAGACGGGGTTTGCCAAGTGTCTCCTTGGGTGCCTGTCTCCATTTACTGCTTTTGGTATATGACTTTGGATGATCCTGCTGGTCTCAGTGTGGATGGATGCACTCTGATTCAACTCTTTGCGTGTGGAGTTTTGTTTCAGGGTTGAATCATTCGTTGCTGCTGTGTTTGCTTTAGTGTTAGCCAGTCCCTGTTGGCCCGGGGTACTGCCTGGTGTCAGGTTGGGTGATTAGGGTTCTCTGGGTGTGCATTTAGTGAAGCCGCCAGGATGCTGCTGTGGGACATGCTGGAAGGGGGTGAGTCTTGCACCACGTACAGCACAGCAGCACTAGTTTGTTCAGCAGGTGCATCTACCCTTAGGTAAATGCAAATAATAAAATATAAAAGCACTAGGAGGGCTTAGTGCAAGCAAGATGGGTCAGATTGGGTACCTATGGGTTCCAGTTCCCCATATCAAACAGCCTTGTACTTTGCTGAGAAAAGTTTAAGTGAGACAGACTGGCTGCTAAAGCAGATTGGGTGCAAGGTTTAAATGAAGTTTGGCTGCTTGAGATGATGTCTGGGATGGGCTCCTGGGCACTTGCAAAAGGAACTCATCTTACATATGTGAAGCTTCTGCACTGAGTTTAACAGAGAATCCCTCATCCAGCCATAGCTGGTGCTTGCCCAGATGCTCCTGGGCTACTTATGGTGATCTCTTCCATGGAAAGTGTGTCTTGGGGATGAACACTGGTGTTACAAGGCCACCTGTAAAGTATGGGAATCACTAACCTGGCTGTGCAGTCGCTGCAGCTCCTCCAAACTCTGCCTCAGTTTCCCCCGTTCTCCCTCCATTAACTCCCTCAGGGCTCGTGAGTCCTCACTTGTTCGCCTGATCTGTTCCTCCAAGGTGTCATCATCGCTTCGCCGAGAGCTCTGAGAGCAGGAGAGAAATCTCTTGATCGATTTTCATTAAAAAAATTCAATTACATTAATCTGGTGCTTGTTTGAGGTGGAGGGTACTAAAAAGGAAGATGAAAGTGTGAATGTGACTTTGGCAGCGTTTCAGTTTTGTTTCCATAAACCTCCACAGTGGAAACATGCTCAGCCAAGGGTAGCGCTTCTACACATGATAAAAAACATTCAGACATGGTCTCACATCAGCATAAATTGAATTTACTGAGACCTACTGACCGCTTGGTAACATGTGTCTATAATTTCTGTGACTGTAGACCTTTTGCAAGACTCTCTGGTTTTGATTTAACAAATAAAACTTTAAGTCCTTGCTCAGCTTTCTTACCAACTGCTACAGGTACTGAAGGTGAGTGCTTGCACATGGCTCTGCAGTTGCAGAGTCTGTACTGCCTCCATCAGCACGGCCTCTCAAATAAGTCATACTGGCAGTGCACTTAGCTTGCAGGTGATGAAAATAGGCCTGATTTGGAGCCTTTGCAAAAAGCCAGGTGTTTTCTCATAATTTTGTACTCCTGTGGATGCTGAGCAGTCCCCTGAGCCACCCCCTCTTCACTCACAGCACCAAGGCCCATGAACACCACTGTGTGCCAGCAAAACCCTTCACC
The DNA here is from genome assembly GCF_040182565.1 of Anser cygnoides. NCBI lineage: Eukaryota > Metazoa > Chordata > Aves > Anseriformes > Anatidae > Anser > Anser cygnoides. The sequence goes on from NC_089889.1 coordinate 11,709,415, forward strand.
TGTTGATTGATTCATGTCTGGCAGCTCTCCCCAAAACATTTCTATTCAGCCTCAGTTGTAGGGGCAGAACCTATCTACATAGGGTTAGAATGGTTTTACAATATTGCTAATACAACAAGGTTAGGAAAATTGTAACAGAAACAACTGAACTGCAGTGTACAAGCCCATCTGCAGTATTTCCATATTGAAAATCTAGCTTATTGCAAACGTAAAATAAAGTCTACTTTAATTACTTTTCCAGAATGACTCCCAGACTGAGGGTTACTTGAGAGTGTAACCTTGAAACTCATGGGGTCTAACCAGTGCAAGCTGGAATCCCATGTACTGGTTTGGCTCTTGGCTGACCAGTTGAGACACAGAGCCTGTTGTGCACCATGAAAGCCCATCTCTGTGGGCCACGGAGGCTTTCTCAGAGACCAGGGACTTCAGGATCAAGTGGGAGCTTGTAACAAGCTCTCTCACCTTGGCAAGGGGGCATGTGCAACAACGGGCTCTCACCATGCTACTGACTCACCGTGGAGTCTGCCCCATCCAGCACGTTTTGTATCAGTCTTTTCAGCTCGCTGAGAGCTGCCCGTAGGCTACCAGCTGGGACGTCTTTGGCTGATGAGGTTTCTGAAGACTCATCCATGGAGGAGTCTGTGGAGACTGCGGAATCTGCGCTGTCATTTCCTCTGAGATGGGAGCAGAGATATCGCACTTGGCAATATGCTTCCCAGAGCTGCAGCCTCAGCTGGAACGAGAGAGCCTGATGTTAGCTTGGGATGTCAAGGCTGCGGAGGTCCACCTTCTATGGCACGATGAGGTGTGTGATTGCTCACACCTATCACAAATATTCACCTGGATTGCTATGTTGGTTTTGAAATGGATGCAGAGATTTACTTGCATACAGTAAAAGGGTGTTCATACCAGAGCTGGGACCACAGCCCTATTTCTGGCTGTTGGTTCAGCTCCAAATCCAGATTCAATGCATTAAGCTCCCTCTCCCTCTGGGACTGGTGAAGTCCATGAGCTTTCCCAGGGGCAGGAGGGCAAATACCTGTTCTCGTTCTTGTTCCAGCTCCTCTGCCTCCATGCTCTGCTCTATCTCAGATAGCAGGGATGTGCTGGTTGTGTTGAAATTTTGGAGACTTCTCTCCTCACTGAGCTCTTCTACCTTCCCTTGCAGCTGCCGGTAGGATAGCCGCACCTCCTGGAGCTCCAGCTGGCTTTGATGCAGCTTCCAAAGAAAATCAAAGAAGCAGGGAAAAAAATGTTAGTGGAGGTGGTATGGACTGGATGAATCTCTTGGTTTGTGAAGGAGCTGAGAGGGAGGAACAGGTGGCGTGAAAGAGGGCTTCCAGCCAGGAGGAAAGTACCTTTGGCTGTTTTTACTACTTATTGGAGCTTAATAATCTCCAAATGTTATTAGACACTGTTTGGGCTTTGGAATATCCTGAAAGACAAAATTAGCAGTTTAATAAGTGCTAAAATGAGGAACATTGTGAAGAAATTGGGACCTGTGTAAAAAAAAATTGCTAAAACTAACAGAGCAAAAAGTGAATCCAAAAAGAAAAGTAATATAAATACATATTGAAAAAAAATCTATACAGAAATATAAACATACTGATCAGCTAAATCCTAACACACAAAACTCAGATGTCAAACTCCCTAATTCACTGGTTTGCAATCTGAGTTAATGGAGTGTTTTAAACACACAAGATGCAACATTGGCATTGATTTGTTTTGGGGTTTATCTGTGGTCACCCAACTGTATAATTCTGTAAGCACTGGGCTGCAGTTTGCCTGAGGGGGAGCAGCCACTGCTGTGCACAGAAACCGTGCATGGGGCTGGTGCACAGCCAGGTGTCATGCGAGCAGTGGAGCTGAACGCAGCAGGGCTGTGGATGCTGGGGAGGACAGTGCTGTCTGACACATCAGCAGGTTTCTCATCTCTCTAGGGAGAGGAAAAAAAAGATACAGGTTGTTCTGGGGATCTAGGGGTACAGTGGTTGTCAGCTCGCAGAAGAGAAGTAAAATCTTGCTCTCCACTAAGAGGCCCAAAGTTGCAGATAGGTCAACTTGTTCTCCAAAGAGTGACATTTGGTGAGATGGCTTGCTGGGAAACTGCTTGAGCTGTGACAGCCACAGGCTGGTTACTGTTCTCTGAAATATTATAAAGGAGCTTCTTCTAGAGCCAATTCTACTATTAAAAAATTAAGTAATATGACCAGTGCTTTCCAGTTCCTTTTACATTTCCTTCCTTGCATTTTATTTTTCCGGTTGTTCTGCCTCCTAGTTCTTGATTATCTTCCTTGTCAATTTTACCTCAAACCACATCTTTGACACAATTTCCCCGTTCCTTTGCTCCTCCTTCTCCCATTGCTGTCTCCTCACCTGCAGGTCCTTATCATGGCTTTGTCTCTCCAGGATGAGGACTCGGTCCTGCAGTTCCTCCACGGTTCCCTGGAGCAGGTCATTCTCCTCCATCATGGCACTAAGGCGATGCTCCAGCTCCCGCTTTCTGTCCGTCAGCATTTTGATCTGCAGAGGAATGAGAGCTGGCGTTGGACCCCATGCTTTCCAGGAAGTGCAGAGGAGCGAAATCACATTTCCATGAGAGAAATGAAGCAGAAAAAAACAAAAAGTATGTATGTACGTATCCTGTACCTGTGTGTGAAAGAGAAACTGTACCTCTGTGTGTGGTTACTCACTTAGGAAGGGTCTGAATGGAAACTTCTCCTTCCCCACACTGCAGGGGCAGTTCCAAAGGGTCTCACTGTGCATTGGCAGGCCAGGGAGCTGGCAGAAATGTCCAAAGGGATAAAGCGGAGCCTGGTCCCTTGTACCCTGGGAGTACCATGGGAAAAGTTACTTTTCCTGGCCTGTCCCTGACTGAGCAAAAGGTGGGATTTTCTCCTGTGTGAGTGCTGGAGAGCACGGGGAGAGCCTCTGGGCTCTTGCTCCCCATGGAGCTGTGCCATGGCACTGCCTGCACACTTTTTTTAATTGCTGCACGTTCACCAGGCCCTCATCAGGGATTTTTCTTTCTTTCTACTCATAAAGACTCCTTTCTGTGCCATGCTTATTTTTAGTTTTCAGTGTTCGGCTGCCTTTAAAATTGGTTCATTTCTTTTAATTGTCAAGGGCAGCAGTTTTAGGTGAAGAGGGACAATGTGCCAAACAAAACCTCTGTGATTCACTTAGCTGGGAACAGTGCACAGGATGAATCAGCACTAGCCAAGGTCACTTCTTGTTTAACCAAGAAAAAGGAATGTTTTCCCATATTTGTGCACACAGGACCTTTGGGGACTGTGCATGCCATTCACCACTACAGTACAACCCTAAATATTCCCTATGGTCTCCTTTCAACTCCTTTCAGCATGGGCCATAGACTAATTCAGCAAATTCCTACTGCTTTCTTGGCCTCTATGGGACCCTGTCTTTTTGTTGCTTTCCAGGTTGCTGGAAATGTTTGGTTGCATGAAGAAATATTAACAAAGTGTGTGGCCTTGCTATTTCTGCAGGGTAAAGGCTGCTGTAGGTATTAGAAAGCTGCTTTTAGGTGACTAATGGTTTCTGAAATATCTCTTCCCACCACCATCATGATTTGTGTGGGTTGGAGAAAAGGGGTGCGAGAAAAATAAGAGGTATAATACGGAGATTGTACTGAGAGTAAGTATTTGGTATCCAAGCCGGTAATGAACACCCTGAGAATGACTGCGTAACAGAAAACCGTTGCTCTGCTGAGGGCCCTGGGCCATAGGAACAGGGGAGAGGGATTTGGAAAGCAAGAGACAGGAAGAAGGTGAGGGGAGGCATACACAGTGACAGGCATGCATGGTGACGGGGATGCACGCGCGGGCAGCCCCCCTCCAAGCCTCCATACTTACTTCAAGGACCTGCTGCTCCACACCGAGGGGAGGGGAAGAGAAGGCAAGGGACCAGCAGGGAGCAGGTGGGAGCAGGAGAGAAGAAGAAATTGAGAGATTTTAGGAAAAGCTCTTCCTGATAGCTTAAAAATAAAAAAGCGGCAGGGTGGTAGAGTTGAACATCTGCCCCACTAGCTCCAGTGAGTCCCATCAGGGAAGGAAAGAAAAAGGAAGATAATATCATCCCTGCTAATGTACCAGAGCTAAACAGGCAGGGGCTCCTTGCTTTCACGCATGCATGGCTCAGAGGCAGGAGAGGATTGCTGCTTTCTTTGCAAGCATGAGGAACAACAAAAAAACAACCTTGCAGACCTTCTCAACATACCCCTGAGTTTAAGCTGTACAGACAGCAGCCCCACAAGACTTAACTCCACAGTTAAGTTCCTGGAAGATCCTTCCCATCCATTCATTTGCAGGTGTGCTTGTGGCTGAGGCAGCAGTACAAGCTGGCCCTTGCCAACCTGGCCAGCTCTGTGTTGCAGCAAAAGTCCTTACTGGGGGAGTCTTCTGCACCACAGCTATCAAACTTCTTGCTCATCCCAAGCAACTGGGTTTGTTCACCCAGTTCAGAGGGGTTTGTTATATGGGTTAGAGCAGCCCTGGCTGCCTTTCGAAGGAGAGAGGCTGAGCACGAGTTACTCACCTCAGCCTGGAGGCTCTCGAGCCGCACGATGTGTTGGCTGCTGGAGGAGTTCTTCTCCCGGAAGTCCTCCCGGAGGCTGTGGACCTGCAGGGAGAGCTGCCGCTCCACCTCAGATGCCTGCAAGGAGAACACCAGCTGGCATTACCTTGGGGGTTGTCCCATGGCAGTTATCTCCTCCTGTGCAGGGGAAGGTCTGCAGACCTGCCCCTGTATGACTTCTGCACAACCCCTGTTTTTGGCAGAAACTCTGAGGCCTGTAGAGTTTGGACCAGGAAAAAGCTCGTCCTGGACAGAGGCTAAGGAGAGCAGCCACTTAGACCATGTTATTTTCCCACAGGACTGGCACAGGGACACAGCCCACAACTTCCTCCTGCTGCAAAATAACATGATGACTCCTGTGCCTCACAGGGAATTTAGTTTTCCTCATAAACAGTAGCCCAGCTGGGGCTGAGGAGGCGAGCAGGCCGCTCACAAAGGCAGTGAGGGAGCCAATCTCCACAGACCCCAGAAAACACCGCTGTTGGATTTACACTTTCTAAACTTCTGAACAACTTTGGTGCAGCTTTAAAACAAGTGCCCTTTGCCTCTGATTCCTGGCTCCTGTCAGGGCCAGACAGAGAAGCATCCACTCCAGGTGACTGTCAGTGGGGCTTCGCTGGGCTTGGCCCTCTTTCCCATTTTGAAGGAGGGATGCCCCAGTTATGCGGGGTGGTTTGAGGACAGCAGAAAGGCCATTCCTTACCTACAGGATCCAGGCTGCAGACAGGCTGTATAAATGACAGCTTAGACATTTAACTACCCTCTGGACAGTTTCACTGCTGATTTTTACACGGTGAACACACTTGTTTAGGTTTGTAGGAGAACATAAGGTTTTTATGACAAATCCCTAATGAGATAGCAGAAATGGATGGTTCTCTGTTTAATTAGCCTCCATCAGGTTCCATTACACTTAGGCACAGACTTCCCCCCTGGCAGATTAGCTGGAAGTGAATTAATCCCCCTCAAGATGTGGCACTGCCATCCTGCTTGGGGCACAGGCAGAACTGTATGTCCAACGGCAATGCCACCAGTGGCCCCATGCCTCAAACAGGGAGATAAGATGGGAGGGAGTGACGGGGGCAAGGAGAGAAAACCCCCAGCAGGGTCAGCAGTTGTTGGCAGGTTTGGGAGTCCATCTTACGTCCGTCAAATGTGGGTCTGGGCTGACAGGGAGCCCAAGGCAGCAGCTCTACCAAAGGGTGCAATGACTTTGTTCCAACAGCTCCTGACTCAAGGAATGAACACAGATCCAGCCTGAGCTGCCCATGGAGATGACACTATCCCTTTTAAAAATGGTCCCTTAATTTCTGCAGCCTGCAGCAAATGAATCCAAATCAGAAGCAAGAGACAAAAGGCTGTTCCACCTCCATCAGGTGGAGAAACTGTGGCTGCCCCAACACAATCTTTGCAGGGGCAGCAGGAGACAGAAACATGGCTGCAGAAATCAGCCAGGTTCTGACCACTGGCTTCTGGAACAAGAAAGAGTTTCCTATAATAAGAAATAATCTTGTCTACCGATTGATTTTTAGTTCCCTTCCTATCCTATGTCAGCATAACCAGTATTTTCACCTTCTTTAAAGCCCCACAACAGAGGCCTTTGCGTACTCCCCCTGCCTCTCCCATTTATTTATTAAATAAAGCTTCTTTGCACAGGCAGAGCACACAAAACACAGTGACAGCACAGCACTATAGGGAGGGGGTGGTTATTTTTCTTCCCTTAAGCAGCTATGGATCTCAAGGCATCCTGAACTGCTATTAATTGGTGACACTAAAGAAGATGGATGGATTGTGCTTTCTGTGAATGATTCACTTGCATTTGTAGAGACTGCTGAAACATCTTCATGCTGAAATACGCTGCAGGAGCTATCAAGAATGAAAAAGCACCAGATGAAAAGCACCAAAGGATTTTGCCTGCAAGATGCTGACCACACTCCCAAGGAGCACAAGTGGTACCGGATGAGATGATACACCAGTATTTGATGGTTAATTGTATAACACAATTTATATGCTAGAACAATTCTATGTACAGACAGTACAAACATACAACGCAGCAGTAAGAAACAAGGGAATGTAAAGGCATTGTAAAAATCTCTAGTCGGACAACATACAGCTGCTGTTGCTAGTTCTGGTCCCTGTGCTCAGATCAGAAGGGCTGAAAGGGCGATCCAGAGCATGGAAAATCTGTTATATGAAAGGAGCCTAAAAGAGGCTGGCTTGTTTTATCTCATGCAATGACTGCTGAGTGTGGGCTCCCTATAAATACATCGTGGATTAGCACGCAGAAGGGAGAAGTGCTATTTAAGCAGAAGCACAGTTTTGACAGAACTGATGTGAATAAACTGTAAGAGTATATTGAGGCTGGGAATGGGAAGATTTCTAAGTTTCCAAGGCGCTGCAGTAGGATTCTTCCTTCTGCACCATTACAGTAAGAGGAATGGTAGCAAAAATGAATTTTGTGATGGAGCTGGATTACTTTATCACGCAGTTTCTTTCAGAGGACTGCCTACGACAGAAAGGAAATGAATTGACCTCAAAGGTCCTTTCTGGTACTGCACTGCTTGCAGGACTGTAAGGTTTCTATTCTCCAGCTTTAAATCATCATCTGGAATTTATCTACTCGCTGTTCAGCTTACATGCTCACACATCTTATTCCTGCAGTTTTAGCCCACCTGGAGGGAAGAAAGAACTCACTGCTAGTGTTTAGGGCCCTAATGCAGACAGCATGTCACAGTGTCATCTCAACCTACACATCCTATTTATTGCAGTGGAGAAAAGTAAAAATAATATTTTCTTTAGCCTCATACAGTGTAGAATACTCTCCCTGACCAATAGTTTAACAGAAATAAACAGAAATGACTGCATCATGTGTTTCCCTTCACAGGAGAATGAGGAAAAATCCTCACCTATTTTTTTTTCTAGACAGGGAAATAGCTGATGCATTTAGTCTCACCTTTTTCAAAGATACGAGTTTTTGTATGAAAGAAAAAGTCTTCTGAGCTGAGCTACAGTTGGTGCTGTAGAGTTTTCATGCTACATTTGTTTCAGAGGTTATTAATACTGCTGCCAAATTACCCCTTCTAATTGATTATAAAGTCTAGATTTTTATGTAAATTTGAATATTACATAGATAGCCACCTTGACAGTGTACAATATTCTGCAGGTTTTCTGATATATTTTTATGTGGTCTCTGTTTTGTTCTCACACCTCTGTAGGCGTGTGCATACGTTCACATGCATTTTAAACCATAAGCTTGCTACTGATTATTTCAAACATGCTCTTTTATATCATCAGAGGATGTAACCTTCTATCTACATTTTCCATTCATTGCTCAAATAAGCTATGACTTTCATGTCTGCTAAACTGAAGTGGATTTATTCTGCCTCAGCCAGTCTGGCTTTACTCTTATTATACAAACTGTAGTGCTTTCTCTTCCCCATCAGTGTTTTCCTAAACATTAAAAGTTAGAACCTTTTTGTGGTTACATCAACCATTTAGTAATACATTGATTTTGTTAGAGAGAAGTAAAATTCATTTTGGAAAGGCAGACTAATATCGCCCAACATTGTAGCTCTTCTCTGTAGTTGAGAAAGAATTAATTTCCTGGGTATAGGAAAATTAGCCAACACAGCTACCAGGCAGTGTTTGAAACATATCTGCAAAAGCGTAGACATCAATTCACAATTAGATATATTCAATCAACTGTGAGATTTGTTTTCTGGACTTCAGGCAAGGTTTAGATGAGATTTGGGCAATGCAGGAGGAAAGGAAGAGCAGGACACTTTGGTCTCTGCTCTAATTAGGGACTTCTTTTCATTGCAAGGCTGATAAGTTTCTCTCCTTATTAATTCTAGAGTGCTAAAACACATGAAACTTTGTACATATTTGGCAGGAAAATGTGTACCGGATACAATAACTCCATGAGGTTTAACATCTGGAATATATGACAAATAAATAAAATAAATGTAAGTAAACTGGGGCACTGAAGCTCCTGTCAACAGGGGCTCTTTGTAACATTTGGGATGGACTGTGAGAAATGAATAGCCTGCAGGTTAGTTTCATGAAAAGAAAACCCTCTTTTGGAGGAAGATTTGCTAAAGAATTCTAACTGCATACAAAATACCCAGTTACAAGTCATGTCAGAAAGAAAAAGAGAATGCAAAAAGTCTAATGGACTGTAGCTGGGTAAAGAAACCAGTGCTGCCATATGATTTACTTCTACAAACAAGATGATTCAAATTTAACAAAGGATATTGAAGATTTACTTGCCTAAAATAGCTAAGGAAAAGAAACCCTAATTAGCGCTAAATTTGTAACACTCAGGAGAGCGTGTTACCCCTTTTATTAATTTGCTAATAGCTGAGTTCAAGGGACTCCCCGTTCCCACTGTGGTACCATTAACACTTCCAGTCACTAATCGCTGCCTACTCTGGCTCCAGGTTCCTGGATTCCCAGCTCTTCGCAGGGAGGAAAATATATTTGGCTACTGAAAAGCAAGCAAAGGAGAAAATTACAAACATCTTGCTTTAGAGTAATAATAATAATAAAGACCATTAATCTGGCTGCTGAGGGAGGCCCGGGAGGGTTGGGGTCGCTGTCCCACCACCACAGGCAGCACCCTGGTGCCCGCCAGCAGCAGTGGGAAGCCTGATTTTCTGGGCTAACTGACCCATGCCAAGGAAGTGGCGAGGCCATGGCTGTTGTCCAGCTCCTGGCACACCATAAACAGCCATCTATATTTTGCATACCTTGAGGTTGCCCGGTCTGGGCCTCTTTGAGAGATATTTACTGAAGCTTTAAATTCAGGTCAATTTTAAATTGTTATTCGAAGCATTATTCTATCCAGGAAACTGCTTACGTGACAGTGACCACACAGCACTCGTTATTTGTCACCTTTTGAGGGCTCTGGTTTGCACTTGCTGACTGATGTGCACAGAGGGACTCCCTTAGGGCTGGTCCCTGCAATGTTCACAACAGCCCCGTCAGAGCAATGGCGCTGTGGCGGCTTGACCAGACACCCACACAGCTGTTCTCTCACTCATCCTCCACAGGATGGGGGAGAAAATAAGGTGAAAAAGCCTGTGGGTTATGTTATAAGCGAGATATATCATATATATATATATCACAGGTTATGATGAAGACAGGGAGACCACTTACCAGTCGAGGAGATCACTTACCAGACAAGGAATTTGAGGTAAAGGCAGTGACTGGGAGATGGACAAAGCTTGGACTGGGCATAGCCAGGGACAGGGAAAATAGTGGGGATTTTCTTGTTGTTGCTGTAAGGTGGTGGATGGAGGAGGGGTGGGCCTGTAGAGAGCGTGTTCATTGCCCACCTTTGCCATGCTGTGATGATTTTGGTGTGGGGAAACATTTCTGTGGTTGATGACATAAGAGAACGTTGTGAAGGTTGCACGATGAGGGTGGATTTTAATGACAATTCATAAATATGTGTTTCATGGAGGTGAGGGGTAGATTTTAGGAGGCATCTGTGCAGAGGAGCTGACAGCAGGGCTGCAGCGGCAGCTGTGAGGAGAAGTCAGGCCGCCGGTTCCAGCTGGTTCCAGAAGGTTCCACAGCAGCCTCCCCTCAGGGCTCAGCCGAGCACCTCAGTGAGCTGGTGGCACCTCAGAGAAATCCCGGTAAGAAAGGGCAAAAGGCTGCCCAGCAGTGAGGAGAAAAATGTGAGGATCAGCCCTGCGAGCACTGAGGTGAGAAGAGAGGAGGAGGCGGAAGAGGAAGAGGAAAAGGAGAAGGAAAAGGAAAAGGAGGAGACGGTGCTGCAGGTGTTGGGGCCAAGATTCCCCTGCCACCCATGGAAGAGTCCACAGTAGAGCAGGTTTGTCCTGAGGGAAAGGATGTATGCTGGAGCCCATGGGAAAGATGCGGCAGCCCATGGGAAGGATGTATGCTGGAGCAGGGGAAAAGTGTGAGGAGGAAGTGTCAGAGAGGAACCATTAAGGACTGACCACAGCCCCTGTTCCCCATCCACCTGCGTGGCCCAGGGAAGGGAGGGAGAGGAGGTGGGAATGAGGGAGTGAAGCTGAGTCATGGGAGATGAGGGCGGAGGGAACATTATTGCTTTAATTTTGTCTTTGTTTCTCACAATCCAAATCTATTTTAATCGGCAATAAATTAAATTAATTTTCCCCAAGTTCAGTCTGTTTTGCCTGTGGCAGTAATTGGTAAGTGATCTCCTTGTCTCTGTCTCAATCCACAAACTTTTTCATCTTATTTTTTCCCCCCATCCTGTGGAGGTGGTGGAGTGAGAGAACAGCTGGCAGGGCCAAGGTCAACCCACCACAGGCACACAATTTGCTTTATCAGCTATCAGCTTTATTAGCTTTATCAGTAACCTGCAGTTACACACTTTGCACATGGGAAGACATGGCTAAGCTTTCTCTGTAGGACCTCTTCCCTCTGCTCCCCAGTACAGAGCAGGCCATTTGGAGCTGGGGAGTGATGTTCATCATTACCAGGGCCAGCATTGTCCCCATCTCTGCAAAATGACATGGGGGGACTGAACCCTCCTCTCCCTGCCTCATCCCTTGCTCTGCTACTGTCCAAGTTTGGGAAACTCAACCACACAAAGTCTGTAGTAGCTTGGTCCCGGTATGAGAGCTGTTACCACCCAAGTTACATGGGAAAATGAGAATTTAGGGAACTGGCAACACTTCCAAAATATTTTGGTTGTAACCATCCAACAGAGGTTGTTTGCATTGATCCCATGGTATACTTTTTAGAAAATCTGATTTTTTTACACTGTGAAAGTGCTAAGGTATCAGTATGTAATACATACCTATTATATACCCACAAGCTATAAGCAGGCTAGCAGGTGGGTTTGATACTAGTAACCAAAGTGAATATATCTGCTTACATATTGCAGGTATGATTTACTTTCTAACACAGATTTCCTTTTACTCAGGAACCACCTCTGCAACCTGCTGCTGCACCCATCAGCCCACTCCCCATTGATCTTGTTTCTGACCCTCAGTTCCTTCATGTAGGTAAGATCTGCGAGCTGGCCATGGTATGGGCACACGGCATCCAGCCTGCATTGTCCTCACTGGGTCCTGGCACTGAAATCATACATCTATGTGAAACTGTGAACAGAATGTGGTGCACTCTCTTATTACCTTTTTCAGTGCAGTTCAGGCAAACTACTGCATATCTGGCACTTGATAGCTTCATACCATATGCCATCATGCCCAGCTATCTGCAATGGTCTTTATGCCCCAGAGGGTCTCCTCCTGGTTATTCCTTCTCGTCATTCAGAGGAGCCAATAAATCCATATCTGCTTAGACAGAAGGGTTTGACTATGTGGCAGTCTGCCTGACCTCCTCTGTTACGGCCATGCAGGTTGATGCGCCTTCCCTTAACAGACTGATGTTGTAGGGCACAGGCCCACTAGAGTGTTTGAGGGGTCCTATACTGACAAGAGTGGATGGATTAAAGAAGAAATGAGCATTTTTTTAGTACAAAATTGACCTATCAAGAAAGAAGGGAATCAAAGACCTAAAGGATGAGGGTTTGTAATTGCCAAAGCAAGGAGCCTGGTAACCAAGACGAAGCACTGAAATTGCTCTTTTATAAGCATGAAGCTTTGGAGACATTACTGATGAGAAATATCTCTTAGCTGTGGCATTAAACCTACTTTGAGAGGCCTTTGTGAGATAAAGGAGGGCTGTGGCATCCCATGCTCAAATCTGCACTTCTTATACGGTCATGGTGTTTTAGAAACAAGATACTTTATTGCTTGCAAGAAAGTGAAAATTCTTTGCTCCAGATCTGTCCTCTCTTCATTTTTTCCCTTCTACAGGACAAACAGGTAATCGCTCAGCTTGTCCTTTGACATCACTCCTATTTACCTGAGTTTTAAACTAAGACTAACCAAGATTGTGAGTGGTTTCCTTCCAGCACACCCCAGTGATGCAGTGGATGGCAATGGGTTAATACATCATCAGCTCAGATGCTTCACACCTGAGAGGCAGAGGCCAGTGGGGGAGCTGGCTATAAGAGAGAACAGGAGGAAGCTGGTACTTTTTTCTCTGTGGGGTTAGGCTTGTACCTGCCCTTTGAGATAGGGAAGTGTTGTCAGAGCACAGATGTTTAGTTCTTTGGTGACAACATCTGGAAAATGTGATCCTGCTCAGCCTGAAGTTGGATTGCCTGTTCTGAGGGGAAAAGTGCCCATGTTGGCTGGCTTTGGTTGCTTCCCATGTTTCTTGAGGCTGGAGAGCTGGAAGTGCTGCTGGAGATAACTGCTGTCAATGCCCTGATATGATAAGGTACTGCTATTTTTTTTTTCTTTCCAAGTGTACTTGAAAAATCCTTTTAATAGGGATAGTGAATTCTTACTGTATCACCAAGCAAAGTACGGAAGAGTGGACAGTCAAGGGTTTTCTGGCAATGCAGTTCTTTTTAACTCTCCTAGAAGACTACTTGATACAACTAGTTTATAAAGTAAATACCTGTGGGTTTGTTTGTTTGTTTTGAAAAGAGCTCAAGGGAATGAATACAAAATGGTGGTCTTCATCTTCTTTGTTACTGAGTACTAAGATACCTGTTTGGCTGAAGCCAACAACCGCTAGCTTAGGCTAAAGTATCTTATGGGATTAGAAATGGCTGTTCACAGCAAAAACAAAAACAGTTGTGTGCCATATGGGGGCAACTCTGGCAAGGTGTAATGTCTATGTTCATTGTTTGGAAGAAATAGCTTCACAAGTGGATGCAGGTTGTGAACATGTTTTAGGAGGTGCTTAAATATGAGCCTCCCTTTTTTTGTGGTTTATTCTTGACCTAAGCATTTGGCTCTTGTGGAGAGAAAAATACAGTGTGTGGAAAAATGAGTCAGCCAGCTTCCTGTGGGAGGGACTGCCGGAGGCCCGCTGCTTTGAATGCTGTAATAAATTAGCACTGAAGATAACTCAGAGGACAAAGTGTGCCCGGAGGACACGCAATGCTAAGCAGTGCACCCAGTGTGGCTCTTGTTCTCTGTATGCAAATGCTGCTTGCAGAAGAGTGGGAGATGAGACAGCCCTGCGCAGGGGCTCCTGGGGCTGGCGTCTGTCAGTGGGCTCAGAGTGGGGAGCTGAATGCAGGGCTTGCTGGCAGCTGCTTGGCTCCTGGTTGTTGAGAAGAAATGGAATAGTACCAGCAGGCTCTTCTAGTTCTGCGGAGATGCTGCACATGACCTTGACTGAAGTACTTGTTGCACGTATTTGCAACTGGAGGCAGGAAGGCTTACAGCTTAAATCAAGTCCATGACCCTACAGCAGAGCTGAGGGGAACTGTTGCATTAATTTCTGGGGAGCACAGCTTGGGGCTGGTGTATTGTAGTGGGGTTTGGGACACTCAGTTTAGAAAAGTCCTCAAAACCTCACACCGCCAATGTGTGAGACCCCAATTTCTGAAGTCTTGCCTTGATGTAGCAGAGGGAACTAGAGCTGTCTGAATGTGGGATGGCCTGTTTTACATCGATAAATTCAGTTACCTGCTCTGCTAGGTAACTTCTAATGCATTTCTAATGCTTAGTTTCCATGAATAGGTTATTTTTTCCCTGACAAAAGCCATATTTTATCACAGTGGAGCATTTTGGCTCTCTTACCTTGGATGTGGGTTTTTAATCCAGAGTTTTTGAGCTTAATGTGGCTTTTCTACTCAAGCTAAAAGACAAAAAAAAATTTCTTCCAGTAAATTCCTGGTGAGCCGTAAGTGTGGGTCAGGTGATAGTATAATGAAATATAAAATGCATGATTAGTTTGGAAGTAGTTGATGAACTGGAAGCATAAATACTTCAGTCATTAAAACCTCCTGGAATAAAATGGACACTTATGGCTGAGGCAAAGAGAAGTGCAATATATAGTGCTGCTCTCGAGAGGCTTTGCTGTCTTCGCTGGTAGCCCGAAGTCACGATAGCATATCTCCATTCTTGAATTTTACTTCTTATGAAATTGTTTTAGTCTACGACTCTTTAAACCCGGAGGTGTTCAAACTCACATATCTGTGCCTGGAAGCAAGACAATAATTAAGCTTCTTGCAGTCTCTTACTCTGGCTTTAAATGCTCTGACATCTCCTTTATTTCAAAGAAAATGAACTGAGTTTTGTTGAGGATATCTAATATATGATGGCAGTAATATGATGGCAGAGGGAATCCTCACCAGCTTTTGAAATCTCTGCCTTTATAACCTGCTAAGCTTACGACCTACTCTTTACGGATTTAGTAGTAACATGCAAACTAAAAGCTTTCCAATGTGTTTAGACCTGATGCTCAAACTTGCATTTGCAGGCATGTCTGACTGCGTCGAAATACTGGTGTCTATTCCAATTCCTGTGAAATTGGTGGATGCCAAAAAAATAAAAATAAAAATAAAAAATTCAAGTAGTTGGCTTAAAACCCGTTAACTTCTATTAGGAAGCCTTGAGACAGGAAGAAAGCATTTTCTGAAACATAGATGTGTATTTAAACTTTGATAGATTGACCTGGGAGATGTTTTATTAGCTTTTAAATTCCTGTCATATCTGATTCCCAATAACTTCCATCAGTCCGTTTCTGAAAAGCAGTACTCAATGTGTTTGCTCACTTCTTTGACAACTCGTCCAATTTATTTCAAAACCCAGAGGAAGGAGTGTTAAGAAGTCTTTTTTGTTAGGCTTGACTAAGGCAAGATATAAGTTACTCTGTGCAGAAGGCCTATTTATCATAACTGGTGCAGTAAAACTTGTAGTTGATTTCTGTAGAAAAATAAGGACACCCACGAACTATAACGAATATTGGCTAGGATGGAAGCTTCAGCTACAAACTATTAGTTTCAATAAAGCTTTCCCTTCACTAGGGGATGTTTTAATCACTGCTAGGTACACATGCTAGGGTCATAAATGAAAGGAGAGGGACAAAAAAAAGAGCAAGTCTGTCAAAAAGTATCAAAAAAAAAAACAAACAACACAAAATAACCACATGCCAATATGTCACAATTGCAATGCTTAAATAAAAAGGTCCAAATCTACTTTCTTGAAGCTAGTTCTGGAGCTGTTAGGTAAGCTTTTACTTAGGAAATATTTCTTGATCAGCTAGTATTTGATCTGTCACTCTAAACACAACTGAATTGGGCTGGATACTTGCAGACAAAAAGCATCTAAAGATACCATTTAATTTGGCAATACTTTTTTCCTGTACTTCAGCAGCCTTCAGCTATTTCTGAGTTGTTCTCCCTTGCTGGCAGCATAAAAAGATCTCTTTAGAGTATAAGGTCTTTGGAGCAGACTTCTAACACAAGGCAGACCTTGCTTTTGGTGATCACTGACAAAAGATAATTACAATGTGCTAGTAATAACATCTGAGCACTCTGATCTGCCGAAGTAAAATGCAGATCTACACTTTGTGCATTACCATATGTAATAAGTACATGCACACTTGTCTCTCCTCTCAACCCAGCTTTGCTCTGTTTCCACTAACATGGAAACAGCTTATGACTCAGTGCAGCAGATGCTTGAACACAGAAGTACTTGTTTACCTTTTTGTGCAGTGCCACAGATGTAAGTGCTGAGGGGATTAGGTCTTTGTTATAGCTCCTCAGGGAAGGACTTAGCCTTCGGAGCACCTTGATAGCAATATGTAGTAGTGACTTCTAGCATGAGCCAAAAATGCTAAATTAAACCCCAGCAGGTGTGTATTCCAAGTCTAGGATGAAAGTTTTCTGAATAGCACCCATAACCCAGCTTTTGGGAATCTGCTGAGTATTTCTGTAAGCGGTCAGATCTTCTCTCACATGTCAGCCTGGTGGGTGAGGTGCTCCCCTGAAGGCATTCCATGGGTGCTGCTATGGCCAGAGCCTCTCTACAACGTGGGAGTCCAGAAACAAGAACATGGATCTCTTCTTGGAGCCTTGTCCTCCCACAATCTAGTTTTTAAAAAGTTTTTGCATGGGTTTCTTTAAATAACAGCTTTTGGCAAACTCACTGGCATTTTGGTACTTTAAGTCCTACAGAAAGCTGTGCTTGGTGGAGGGGAAAAAAAAAAAAAGCAAGTAGATGCAGAGAGCAAACTTAGCTGAAAAACAAGGCGGGTGCAGCACATGCTGCAGGATGGCATATAAAATACACTATGCTCTGCCAAATCATATGCATGCAGGGGAATGCATTATGAGTGACTGGAAAGAGCCCCTCTCTGAGCGAGTTCCAGGCTTTGCTGCATCTGTGAATATCATTTAAGAAGTAAAGCACGGAGGGACCTGTGTGGGAAAACCAGCTCAGTCCCAAACCCTTCATGTATTCAGTTATCTTTTCTGATGGAAGAGAGGTGAAATGCTGTCAGAAGAGAAAAAGCCTCTGTAGCAACCTCTCAACAGCTGTGTTATTGTAACTGTGTGTGAGCTGGAGTCCACCGAAAATACTGTAGACAAAGGCTCTGTGTTTGGCTGTGGGCCTCCAATTTGGCACACATACTCTACTTAGACTTGCACCTATCGCCAAAGTTTATCAAATGTAGGTCAGGCTTCATTGAATCAGAAGTCCTTTCCCCAGAAGTCTGAGCTGCTGCTTAGAGAAATCACTCCCGCTGGGGTTTTTAGTACTGAGGTTTCTGATTTCTGACAACAGACCCCGTGCAGCAGCAGTGAGCCTGGGCTGGGGCGTGCAGCGGGTGCCAGGTGGACACGGGGACCAGGGTGGACCCACAGCCTGGGTTTCCATGCAGCTGAGCTGTGAGGCTGCTGATGGTGAGCTGGGGAGATCTGTAGGCATGGCACAAGGCCTTAGATTGGAAATGCCGCACTGACAGATGATGTGAGAATTAGCAGCCAGTCCTACGTGTCTGATACTGAAAGGATGCTTTCTCCTGCTGGCTGAAGTTTTGATGGCTGAGGCTTTGCCTCTGCAAAGCAGTAGCATCCTTGGCACCGCTGGCATGAGCAGAGCAAGGGGAGTGCTCTCCCCTCCTTCACAGCCCCTGCCTTTCACCCTTGCTGATGTGGTTCAGAGGGGTGGAGTGGGAAAAGACCTATGGATGTCTTGTGGGAAATGGGGGAATGCTGTTGGTTTTGGCTCTGGTGCTTTTAAACATACATCAGGGCTGCTGAGAGCATTATATATGCCATATATGTGCATTCTGGCCCTAAACAGGTAACAGGAGACCAGCTAAATTGCACCAGGTAAAATGCAGCAAAACTGGCATG
Source organism: Anser cygnoides (assembly GCF_040182565.1). Lineage (NCBI taxonomy): Eukaryota > Metazoa > Chordata > Aves > Anseriformes > Anatidae > Anser > Anser cygnoides. The sequence goes on from NC_089889.1 coordinate 11,727,179, forward strand.
GCAGTGGCTGTTCTTTACCTTCAAAGTCTCCCTGACAGGTTGCTGGGAGTGGGCTTCATTTTGAAAGTCCTGTTTGAGTGTGCTCATACTGTATCTGTGGCTGCTTTGATTTCCAGTTACGTTCTTTAATGGCTCTGTCCTCAAAGGACAGTGAGGGCTGCCTTGTGGGAGCGCATGCTGATTATCCCACACTTGAGTGCAGGCTCATCTACTGCTCCAGTTCTTACGCTACTACAGCAGGGTTTAAAAACGGGATCTGTCCTAGCACCACTGCGTCTAGATGATTAACTTGCTCTTCCTCTTGCTGCTAGAAAGCAAGAATAATGTGATCAGTGTCAGGAGATCACAGTATTCAGCTCCCAGCAGTTTCTACTCTGCTGCTGCAGCTGGATTTCTTTGTGCAGAAGCCTGTGGTAGCAATAGTAAATCTACTGAGTGCCTGCTGTGTTTGGGAGCGTCTAAAAATGGTGTGGCTTAAAATTTCTGCCAGAGCAGAGAGGTATGCAGGTTAGTCAGAAAGACTTAATCCTCCCTGTGCTAAAAACCACCTGCTTTAGGCCACTGACCCTCTTCCCCCCGTTTCGCATGATGAGATGTGCACTGGAGGTGGCAGATGGCTGGGAAGCAAACAGGTCCACAGAGCATGCGAGGAAATCATGTTGCATCATTGCTAATGAGCTTCTGCCAAGCCTTAGATTTGCTTCTGCCTGCCACTACCCTTCCTACACCAGCTTCCCTATCACCCCTTGCCTTGGCTGTTTTGTGACCTGCCTCCTGAATCCTGGAGCCCTTCCCCAGCTGATCTCTCTAATAGAAAGCCACCACAACCTATTGCATCAACACAGCACTGTGCCAGAGATTTGTATATTTAATTACAGAAATTCTCTGATTTCGGCTGCAGTGTATCTGGTTTTGATTTTGCTGCTGAGGGTGATGTTTCCTCTTTTAGCTTCCTTTCCTTGGCTCTGCTCAAAGGTTTTTTTATGTCCTGTTGAATTAGAGCAGATGCTGCCAAGCTGGGACATTATAAAGACTCAAATGGACTGAAGAAGAAAAAAGTAGTTTAAACATGTCACTTGTGCACCATGGGCTGTTTGTCATCGCTTGGACACCTCAGCCCCTAAGGCTTACTTATAATGCGGTGCTGCCTGGCTTCCTGAGCTGGGATACTCTGCTCTTCCTACCTGGGGATGGGGCTCATCATGGCATTAGCCTCGTGCATGGCAAAAGCCTGCTGTGACTGCACAGGCAGGCCAGAGGGGGATCTTGGAGACAAATAACTTTATCACTAGGCCCAAATGTGGTATATTACCCAGAGAAATGCTCTTCACTTGCAGAAAGCAGTGGTGGTGAGGTTGTACCTCTTTGGTGTGATGCTTTAGTCATGTCTGCTTGAGGAGTGGGGGCATAAAGTACAGGCCATAGCTGCTTGCTGGGGCAGGAAGTCTTGATGCAACGGGTGTCAGTAGGCACATGGATTTCAAACGTTGACCTGAATCCAGGTTAGTTTTCAGAAATGAATAGGTTAAAAAAGCATAGCATAAGTTTAAGCTCTTGTGGGGATTTGGAATTTCCCAGCGTGATCCCCACTGGCATCCAGGGACAAAGGAGATAAAGATATTAGAGCCCAAGTTTTCAGCACAAGCCTTCTCTTAAGCACTGATTCAAAATACAGCTTTACTTGTCAAGCTGAGAGACACCAAGTATATCCACACGTCTCAAACTTATTTGTCTGGAGGACAAGACAAATACTACCACTTAAAAAGCCCCGTATTATTTTCCATCCTTACTCAGGTTTACTGAAAGGTTCTTGGATTTAATATTATTTATGGTAACACTTTAACATTGCCAGGAAAGAAGAGGGTTTGGCCAGGTCTCTTCATAGAGCAGGAATTTACACAAGGGTTATAAGGCTCATTGGGGCTAATCCCTGCTAGCATTATACATCATCTGACAGTTGCCAGGGAGACGAGAATAATCTCAGTGAGACAAGATATGTGAGAAGGGTATTTATGGACATTTGCCTAACGATGCTGGTAGAATGCACCAAAAAGCGATTATTTGCGTGCCTTTGAAGTGTCGCCTCTTCTGTGGTAAATCTGGGAGGTGTGCAGCTGCAGAAGCCTCGAATCTCCCTGTGATATTAAAGCAGAATCACTTGGCCCTGAGGTTTCCAACTTATCCAACAGCGGAGGCTTCACCTGCTGTCACACAAAGGGGTGAACAAGGCTGTTGTGGCACTGAGATGGCTGCCCATCTGTCTGCGCTCTGCAGCATCAGCAGCCTGGAGGTATAAGCAAGCCGTTGCAGTCTGCGGTGCTGACACAGCCTTAATGAAAACCGTCCCCTTCACGTGCTTGAAATACTAGCAGGTGCCTCATGCAAATGTCTTGTTTGCTGAGTGATGCGAGGGGAAGGAAGGGAGGAAGGGGGGTGTACGTGTATGTATAGGCATAGACGTGTGTGTACTCTGGCAATGGCTTTCCAGCATAAGCAGCTGTTTTCTCCTTTCCTGTCCCTAGGATGAGCCCAGTTGCACAGAGGCCAGCTGGCTCTGGGTGGGTGTTAATGGCATGTTTGATGGTACGTGGGTCTGAGCAGGCATTTTGGTCAGACTAGGCCATTTGCCCTGGCCTGGGGTGGCTTATTAGATCTGCTTAGGGAGATTAAGGGAAGCAGGAGAGCTAATATCTTCACTCACACAAGCTCGCGCTGTTAGAAAAGGCTTCTGCATTGACTGCCTCACACAGCAAAATATTTTGTCAGCCATGTGCTCCCTGGCCACGAGAAGGGGCAGAGACTGATGGAGGTGGCCAACACTTGGGACCTGGAGCACTAAAGCTGCATGGTCTGGCCCTGTCCCACTCTGGGCAAATCTTCCCCCTCCTGTGAGGCAAGGCAGTGACCTGTAATGAGGGGATAAGGGTTTCCTGTCTCCTTCCTTCACAAAGTGGCCTTTTTAGTCTGATACTTTCTTTTGATGGAGAAATATGGAGGATGGGGAACGGGGGAAAGGAAATTCCCGAGTTTTCAAAGTCTTGATGCAAACGATTTCCTTGGAAGGAAGGAGCCACTGAGAGGCAGCCCTCAGCTGAAGGCCTGTGTCTCGTGGTGCCAGAGTTAATCTCATTAAGTAGCTCTGAGCTGCTGGGTCAGATAATGCCTGGAATGGAGGAGGCCTCTTTAAATGAAGTAAATCAGTCTGCTAATCCTCTGTAGGTGGGTTTTGAGGAATTCTTTTTGATTGTAACCACTGATTTGCACAATCTCAGATGTTTCTGCAGTGGCACCTGGCTTTTCCTTCAAGGGGTTCCAAGTAGTAAAAGCAGATGCTCAGCGTGTCTATTCCAGTCAGTCAAGAAAATAGTTTGTAAGCAATGCTTCTGCTTAACTCCAGCCCTGCTTTTATGTGGAACCATTCTCTATTTGCTTTCTTTGGGGTCTCTGTCCAGCATGGACTCTGTAAAGGTTGGGTGCTGGCTGTGAGGCCTCAAGGTGCCTGTGTTTACTCAGCTTTAAAAGCATCAGGGACATGCAGTTGCCTCTGGCAGGAAAAAATGATGCTCCCAAGTGTGCATCCTCCTCCTCCACCTTTCTCTGGGGTGAGCTCATTCCTCCATACCACAAAAATAAGCCAGATGAGCCTGAGCAGGTTAAATAGCACCTTTTTGGTCTGTCTTGCCTTGACTAAGGTGAGTATGGGGCAGCTCAGTGTGGTCCCTTACGGTGGAGACTAGAGCAACCACGGCCCCAGTGCTTCAGGGACAGAAAGGTCCCAGGAAGAGGAGGTACCACTGCAATCATCAGTTTCATGAGCGTTTGCCTTGAACATTTAAAGCTTTGAATATTTACTAGTTATTGAAGTCCGGTCCCTTGTGCTAAGGTGGAGAGGGAAATAAAGAAGCACAACATTTAGGAAGAACTTGTGCACAATGTGAAATATGACATTCAGTAAAACCTAGGGAAATAAATCTGTCTGGATTAGAGGCAAGGACTACAGAAATCATTTGAGTTAGCAAATCTCTGTGCGTCTTCATAGCCGATCAATGGATGTTATTTGGAAAAATATCACATCATTCAGAGGAGATTGTAGATTTTGGCAAAGTATCATTTCAGACTTTCTCATTTGGCTTCATAGAAACATAAATCTGCTGGAAAGTGCAACTCCCCCAATACCTGAGTTTGTGTTCAAGAAAATGTTGGAATCTACCTCTGAATCTTTCCCAATTTGCATTTGTTTTGACCCCTCTATTTATTGCTTTATGCTTGTGTGGAGGGAAAATGCTCAGTTATTGCTTGTATTTGTTTGGGCTTCTCTGCCTTTTTCCTTCAATATTCAGAAACAGCAGGAAGACCTGAACTCGTGAAAGTTTTCTCTTAAAAAAAAAGATAAAGAAACCTCACATAAAAAAGATAGAGAAGGCTCTTTCAGACTCAATTTTGCCTAGTTCTTTTCATACCAAGGCAAAAACTGGCCAGCCCTGTGTGATGGTGACTACTTGGCCACTTACCAAAAGCCTCCTTTGATGGGTGACCTTGTAACATCTCTGAGCACTCTGTTCTGCTCAGCTAACTTAGATGTTTTCCTTAATGTCTACACTAATTCTCATCCTACAGCTTATGTGTGCTGCCCCATATGTAAGGGGATATGGAGAATAAGGCCTAAATTATAACTAATTGTCTGCACCAATACGTTTTTCTTGGAGTGGTGTACTTCTTGGAATATACTTTCCCAATTTCCTAATCTTACACATTAAATAATAAAAAATTCATCTGCATTCTGTAAGACGAAGACAGCTCAAACTCTTGTGCCAGCTGCTTGCCAATGGAAATGGTGAAGAAATTTTCCTTTGTTAGGGTCTTTTTCCTAGGCTTACCATGACAACTGCTGCCTAGCCTCAGTGCATCAGTTTTCTGGTATCACAAAAAGATCTATGTAAAGCACCTGCTAATCAAGTAAAGTAACAAAGGAAAACTGAAAGTACTTCTCAAAGGCCCCCTTCTGTTGAAACCTGTTTACTTGGTCCTGAAGCACTTGACCTGACAAAAGCTAATGGCTCTGTGCATCTCTTCTGTAAGTGTAGTCCTTTTCCTCTAACAAGTCCTGTGGCTGGCACTTGCCCCATGGCCCTGGTGTGAGCAACAAATCTGCTGGTCTCTACTCGAGTTGGAAAAGACTTCAGTTTTCCTTGCTCTGAGCTTGTAGGCAACCAACTGCAATGGTGCTTTGTTAACAAATAACCATGAACAACTTATGCTAAGTAGTTGCCAATGAAATAGCTTTCCAAAAGAACATCTCCATTATACAAAACGGTGCCAAGTCTGGAAGTGGATTCAGGAACAGACTTTGAGGGATGTAGAGAGCAAGGGAGTAGCAAGGCTAAATTTTCCCTCTCGGTGTACTGGAAGTGGAAGCCAGGCTAACCCCAAAGGAATCAAGCAATAGCATGGTTTCACATCAGCTCAAGGAACAAGACTATGGAGACAACGACCAGCCTAAGGACAGGGATAATTTGAACTCATTTTTGAGATGTATCCAGGAGAAGAGAGACTGAGGTGGGGGAACAACAGAAGGGGGAAGCAATGAGGACAAAACAACATATCTTTTAGGTCAGATAAAATGCAGAGTGAAACCAGTAAATAGTATTTAAAGGACAAATTCAGGTGAGCTGGATGCCTTAGGTGCCCGCTTATTCCCAAATACGCAGCAGTTCCTGTGATAGCTCTATATTTATTACCCATCTGCATTGCTGTACTAATCTTGGTAGAATAATATCCCATCTGAACCTATCCAAGTAATTTTTGCTTTTAAAAAGGCTCTTTACATGCTTCAACATTAAAGCCTTCCAGGAAAGAGTAATTAGGAGATGATGAGAACCATTAATGGGAATGTTCCCACATGCTTCTGATCTTGGCAGTCCCCACTCAGACACTTTCCTGTCTGAAAGAAAGCTGGTGCAAATCTCTGCAGCCACAGAACTGAGCCTCTATAGGAAGCCACCTAATAAAATTGTTTGGCCAACCTGTGCCTCTTCAAAATGAAATTATTGCCTGACCTACTTATGGGCCACCTCTTATCCCCATTCCCCTGCAATGCAAGTTGCTTAGTTTTTGTCCTGGTCTGCCAGTTGCTACCTGTTGTACTCTCACCTCTGGGCAGCTTCTTGTTCCCAGAGATGGGATTTCCCATCACCACGGGTGGTACTGGCAAATACAAGCCTTCTCCGTTGCATTGGGGCATCCATCAGAAGTCAGCAGGAGTCTCACTGATCCCATAACTATGCTTAAAATAAACTGTTTTTTGCTAAATGCAGCTCTAAACAAAACGTTGATTAAGCTCTAGGCTGTTTTTGCAAGGGGCCTCTATGATTTCATGGATAATCAGAGCACCTAATACAGCCTGCAAAAACCCCTCAGTGTAGAAGAGACTTCCCTCTTGGGCTATTGTCTACTAAACTGCACTTAGAAAAAGCAATCACACTTAAACAGAAAAGGATTTTAAAGACTTCATTATAAGGTGCACAAAGTTTATAACCCAAAATGGCACTTTAAAGATCAGATGTTTTTAATTGTTTTTTCTTATGTGCAGATTTGCAAAGCCTTGAGTTGTGTTTAGCTCTGCTTCTAGCTAGTAATGCAGTGGCAGGATGCAAACACCTTCTGTGTCCTACTTTCTAGAATCTCCTGGAGGAAGTGTTTACAGCAAGTGTGAATAAGCAGAAATATTCCTACAAAATCTTTTCTGCCCACATTTCCTTACCTCTGAGCTACTGCATAATAAAGCAGTTCCTCTAAGCATCAAGACCTGGACACAAACAGAATAGCCACTTGACATTTTTAGTGCTGCGTAAGAGGGGAGGAAGGGATTCATTCAGATTTTTATTTCTTCATCACATATCAAGTTCAGTTTCAGTCTCATGTGATTCTGCTAGCAGGAATCCAACTAAGTTGTGAAGGTCTGAAAATCTTTCAAGGCAAAAAGCCTTGCAGAAACTCCTGAGATCTGCTCCAGAGCTACTTGCTAGAGATGAAGGCAGGGCTGTGAGCTGAAGTGCAAGGAAGAACTGTGTATAGCTGATTACCAGGTGCTTAACAGTCATGTGTGTTCTTCTAGATGGTGCTCTGCACCCTCGTTACAGCTGATCTGCCTGGTGGTGGGGACAGGATGTCTGGGCTTTGGGGATGTCTCCTGGGGACGTTTCCTGCTGCTCCACCCTGCACCACAAGCCTCCAAGGCTGTGAGATGAGCTGTAAGCGGTGCAGAGGTGAAGTGGTTGTGACAAATAACCCCTTCTGTTGTACTGTGCCCCCCGAGCTGGACCTGCAGGGAGGGTGCCCAGGATGGTGCCTAGCCGTGGCACAGCCACCCTTGCACAGGCTGGTTCACCTGCTCACACAGGCTCTTCTTACCAAGACAAGAAAACGTTTGCCCCAGCAGCTCAAAAACTGCCCTGTGGGTGGCATGAACAAAGGGCTGCCATGGCCCGGGAGATCTCCAGGGTGAATTTTTTTTGGAAAAATCACAGTGAACAGGGGAGGCAGCGAGGGGGTGAAGTGGTGGATGCCGGGGATATGTCCCGGCAGTGAGCCAAGCCCATGGCCCCCGCCGCCCGCCCGCCTCGGACGTCACAACTGCGTCTCCTTGCGTGTCCGCCGACTGTCCCCGCATCACAAGCAGTAGGATCACACCCGGTCGCCATGGCGACCGGGTGATGTGGTGTACCGTCACCAAGCAACTGCCGAGGGGTCCCCAGGGATGGCGGGGTGCCTGTCCTGCTGTCCTAGGAAGGATGAGGTCCCATCCAGCCCCCAGCCCCATGGATGCTCTCTTTTTACTCCATGAACAGGGATTTGTGTAGTTCTGCTGCCTTCATAGTAGCCATTTTTCACCTCGATAGTAATTTGTAACCCTTTCCTTCAGGAGGGTTTTGCACTGTGGTTCAGTAACAGTCTGTGCCCCTGTTTTACTCTGCATGCAGCTTTCTGACTATTCCCCCAGTGCTCACTAGTTCTTTAGCCAAAGGACACAAGGGAAGGGAAGGATCTTGCCTAAAATGGGTAGGTGCAAAGCCTCTGAGCAACCCCTCTGGGGGGGCGTTATTCCCCCTTTGCTGGCGTGATTTCTTTGGTGTTTGCATTTATGCCTTGGTGTCTGGATGGCCCTGTTCCGGTTGGTTCCCAGAGCTCTAGGTGCCTTGAAGTGGGGTTAATGGGTGCTGCAGGGTTGGTCAGGCTGCCACCAGGGGGTTGAGCCTTTCTTTCTGCCTGTCTTCCTTCCTCCAGATGGATTGGTGAGTGAGCACTACTGAGCAGTGACCTCAGGATGTGTCTTCATTACCTTCTAGGGCACTGAATCATCTCATTGTAGGACTTTGCAGGTGAGAAAATGCAGCTGCAGTCACGTCCTATATTTACAGCTTTAGCATAGAAAGCCTCAGCACTCCAGCCCTGATGTGGCACGAAGCTGAATTATTAACAAGTGCTTTCTGCTAGGGGAGAAGTAGCTGGAGTGAGGAAGCCTTTCCTGCCTGCGCAGGAATCAGTATTCAGCAGGCGACTGGGGATCTGGTTACATAGTGCTGGGATCTGCTGGTGCTTCAGAGGGGCAGGGAGCTGGAGGGTGCCTGGTGTGGTTAACAGGAGGTTTGATAGCTTTGGTGTCTGGCTCTGGCTTGTGCTGAGATCTGCTTCCCACTCACCCCGCCACGTGTAGGATAAGTGTGCCTTGTGCCAGGCACAGAGCTGTGCTGGAAGAGGTGTCTGCCTGCCCCAGGGCATGGGCAGCCCTGTGCTGTGTGAGGCTGCTGTGAGGGAACAGGTACTTCGTCCCCTTCAACAGAAAGGGATGCTGCCTTCTCTTGTGCAGTCGCCCTGCCATGTTGAATTTACACGGCTCAGAGGTGATGCTGATCAAGGTTTGCTCTGCAGGACTCTACAAAATCCCTCTGAGTAGCTCCAGTGAGTGCTTTCAGGTGGGGGAAAAAAAAAAAAAAACACACAACAACAAAGAATTCAGTGGAGTGACTGATATGCACCTTGAAGTGTGGGGCTAGTCAAAGCAACTCTTCTTGAGCTTTGGTCAGCTCAGGATGCTTTTCTGTTTAAAAAATAAAGCCCCAGAAGCAGTGTTTAAGTTGAGCCTGACTTACTCGCCTCTGTGCTAAGCATGGACTTTCTCAATACGCCGTGCTGGGTTACTGCAGACAACTCAATAAACAACTATAAGGAGGCTTGTATTAAGCACCTGTACAGATGAAATAAGGAATTAAAGGCAAGCTAACTCATAGTGTAATGGCTACAGATCTCTGGCACGGAAAAAGCAGTGAATCTTGCCCAGCACGCTTGTTCTAGTAACTTCTTTTTCACCGATTAGTCTGGATTTCTTAAATCCAACGTTGTTCCTATGCTGATAGACTCAATAAACAATGTTCAGAAAAAGCTCTTCAAATCAATAACTGACAGAAGAGCCATCTTTCTTTTCTAGGCATGGTGTTGACCACCAAAGGATGTATTTAAAACACAATTGATTTGGAAAGGAGAATATAATAGAGTTGTTTCATTCTTGAATTAAAATGTTTCTTTCAAATCAAAGTCTGCCTGTGCTGTGAAGCTGTACTGCATGTTACAGCACCGAGCTGGAAACAGATCTCCTTCACTTGCGGTATTACTGAAAGGAAGGTTTGGGGCTAGCAAATCCAGCCTCCTTTGGAGACTTGTGGGTTGGCCTATCATCATCTTGCTGTACCAGAGGGACTGACTGAAACACCTCATTCTTTGTAGCAGCGCACTGGCACTAGATGCTGAGCGAATATATGAACTTGGTGATTGAGGGTCCCTCGGAGGGACGCCGCGGTGGCTGAGTGTTCCTCTCTAAACACAAAGAGCTATTTCAGCAGTGCAAGATGACACGCTTCTTCCTGCCGCTGCAAAAGAGATTTTCATTGCAAAAAAAAAACACCCTACCTGAGTCTGACACTGTGAAATTACCTCCTTATGTGTTGTGCACCATAGCAGAAACCCAACTGAACTGGAAGGATACATTCTCACCCAAGCTCCATGCAGCAAACAGCTATGGGAGCCCAGGGTTGGTAGCAGGAAGTGTGTGGGAAAGCCATCTGGTGAAGCCACTTAGAAACAGTGTGAAAGTCTTTTTTCATTCACTTCCTGACAAAGTAGTAATATGTTGCATCGTTATAGGCAAAGGGCTGCTTGTTATTGTTGTATTCGTTGCTCCTAGAAGCCCAAAGGTGGGGACAGGACTTGATGTGGTAGAGCTGCTGGGAGCACACACAAGAGGAGATCTTTGCCTATGCGGCTCCACCCCCATAATTCTTGAACTTATAAGGATAGAAAGTGTAGGATTTTTTTTTTCAAATGAGGAACTGAAACAGATGGGAGAGACTGAAGGAGCTGGAAACAAAACACATAATTCCAAGCCACGACTTTCTCAGCAGAACTGTGCTTTGCCTCCTGTACTTGAGTGTTTATGGTGAGCAGTGTGTACCTTGGTGTATGTGCTCTGCAGCTCTCCTCTGTAAAATCAGTGTTTGGCTCGGTACGGACGCGCTACTGAGAATTCCTACATGCTTTGCTGTGCTGAGACAGGGGGAGGGGAATCAAATCAACATGCAGAACAGGCTTTAATCATCACTTAGAAAACTAAAAAAAAAAAAGGTTACTGTGGAGATCTTAAACTTGATCTTCAGCATCTGAGTCATGTCTTTGACTGAACTCCCAGTTGATCCCACCTCACTTCCATGTGGTTTAATGCTGCTGTAACTGGGCAGTGTTTCTGCTCTGCTAGAAACAGAGAACCACGCTGAAGACCGTATTTCAAGAGGTGGCAAAGTTCCTTATAACCTACTTACTATTATTAGCTATGTAAAGTTCTCCTATATGATCATCTCATCTGAAGACCTCAAGTCATTTTATAGCCCTTATTTTAGCCTTGTGGCAACTCTAAGGCAAGACAGTTATTGCCATTTTTAGAGACTGGAACAGACTTAAAATCCCTATCCTTGAGTTTTCCTTACCAGTCAGTGCCAGAATCGAGGATGGAATTTTCAGTCCCACGATTGAATTGCAAGGCAGAGCTTTCTGGGTCCCTTTGCTACCCTTGTGTGGGTGTGTGGGAACGCATGCTTGATTGGTTAGCATTTGTCCCAGGTTCAGACTGGGGGAAACAAGTGTGGGGTTGGCCCTTCATCTCTGGGGAAGGTACTTATTTTTAAAAAAAAAAAAGACCACAGGCTTAATTAGATAGCAAAAGAGTATTGCAGCAGGAAGGAGGATGATGGAGACGGTGGATGCTGCCCTGCTTTGAGGTAAAAGGGGCTGAAGCTTGGGAACTCCCAAAGAAGCAAGCAGGACCATGTGGGCTAGTAGGTCGTGAGGCTGAGCCCATCGTTCGACACACAGATCCTCGTGCCAAGGGAATGCCTTCCCCTGGAGAGATGCTCATGTCTTGTGAAACTGGGCCATGAGCTGTTAATTGCTAAACCACAGAAATTCAATTTTAAAGAGGTAGTATCTATCTCATGTAGAACGTCTCATACCAGAGAGTAACGTTTCTCTGTCCTCCTGTGAGTGAAGCCTCTAGCATGGTGTTCAGTGGTGGATAAGGGTAGAGTTGAGGCTTTTGTTGCCTTATCACAGGCTTCTCTTAACCCTTTCCTCCCAAACAACCCACTGAGATGCAAAATGCAGAACCAGGAATGCAGAGAGCATAAAAGCAACATTTCGAAGTTCACAGAAGCCGAAATAGCGCTTCTTTGCAGGGTTTGTCTTCTGCCAGTACTCAGTTCATGATCCTGAGCAAGACTCCAGGCTACGATAACATTGCTGTAGGCAAGTGTCCACACAGCTGTATGTCCTTTTATTTATTGAAAGTCTAAGTAGTAGCAGGAGCCAGAGCTGTGTGGATGGCCAGTGTCTAAGCACTACTGCTGCCTCAAGCATTACATATGTAACATTTTCAGAACAAGAGACTAGACAAGTATGATGGAATTGCACCATGGAGCAGCAAATGTGGATAACAAGCACCCAGTAATCAAGTGCTAATGTAATGCTGAGATTTTTTAACAGCCTCAACCAAAGCCCTGGCTGAACAACAACAGACCATTCCCAACTTGACTTCAGTTTGCTCAGACTCTTAGAGCTCTAGGAAAACTATTTATGCTCCATCTATATCCACTGCTGTGCCTGAGTTAATGGCAATTCTTAGCCAGGTGACAGATTCGGTGAGCACTGATCTTGGCTGAGGAGCCTCAGCAAGTGTAAGCTGCTACCTGTATCCCTCTGCCTTACCTGGCTTTGTGGAACAACTGTCCCCTACTCAGTGCTGGGAGCAGGGTGGGACTGGAGCAGCGAGGGCAGCACCTAGAAGCAACTTTGGGATGCAGTAATTCTGCAGTGAATGGATTAAGATTATTTCTGGCAGCAATAGGGAGCTAAGGGAACAAAAGCTATACTTTGCCACTGCATGCTGGAAGACCTAACTTGGTGGCTCCTTTGCACAAGGCTTTGCAGAGAGGCTCTCTGAGCAGCTGGGCTATGAGAGGTTCCTGCAGCTGGAGTGTCATGTGAGGATAATCCCATGCTGTTTAAAGCCCAAAGCAAGCTGTCTGGTTTTCCTCTTCTACCTTCTAGGCTGGTCTCTAGTTTATGCTTCCACTGGGACCATAAAATCTTACATTTCCTAGGCAATGATGGAAATCGTGCATACACAGAAAATCCCTGAGGGCCACCAAATCTGATGGGAGCCAAGTCCTGAGCACCAGATAAAAATGTAACATAACACAAGGGCTTGGCTTGAACCTCTTACCCATGTTGTACGTGAGAGGTTCTGTCCAGAGAAGAGGTGAAAGATCTCTCTAGCTACACTTGGGAGATAGTGCTTTAAAAGCCCTCATAAACTTAGCAGTTCTCTTGAGCTAAGGAAATATTTTTTGTAAAAATCAGATCCCCAGACTAAGTGACTGTTTTTCAGAGGCTGACAAGAAAACCTACAGCAGACTGAGGGATGGTTTCTTCAAGTGCCAGTACAGAGCATTATACTGAAGACCTCTTCTCTCCAGAGGCAGAGGCAAACTGCACTCAGGTTACGTAAAAGCAAGTGAACAGACCTGTGTGCTAGGCCAGTTTCAGTCTTCAGGTCCTAGTGTTATAACTGAGCTCTTGACCTTCCCTTAAGAAACATCTGTGTCAGCCCCCGAGTCCCACCCCTGACCAAATCTGGTCTGAAATATTCTCTCCTACCATTACATAGGCCTCTTCAGCATGAGTCTGTGGTGCGTGTCTTTGTTCTATGCAATTTAGGGGATATACAACTGGAGAGAAAATGCTTTCATCTGTTGCAGTAACTGTTCTCAAGCAGTAAAATTATGGTTTGTACCGACTGTTCAGTGGGGAGAAAAAACCAAGATTCTTAATTCTAGAAGACAGGTCAGCTTCTGGGGGAGGAGGTAGCAACTGTTAAGTCTTTTGCTCTCAGAAAGAAACCCGTGCTGGAAGCAGCCAGTCAATTAGGCTGATTTGTAGCAGCCTTACTATAAATCCTCTTTCATTCAGAGGCTAAGCTCTTTGCTGAAACATGCCATTCCAAGGAATTTCAGGAGGTTCTCACACATCTAAACATGGTGAAATTATTTGTAGTGACACACCATCTTGGAACAACCCAGTATGTTCAATTTAAAAACTTCATAAACAATGGATATCAAAAAAGGGAGGCCAGCAAAGAGCCTCTCCTGTCACAGATGAGTCTTTTTCTTGTTTTACATTTGTTTAGTCTACTCATAAACTTAGAAATAGATTTGGTAAAGCAGACTTGGATACGGTATCTATGCGTTAAATGACCACTCAACTCCCAAAACATGAAACGCAACACCCCTTAAAGGTGTAAAATTCAGTTTAAAGGCAGCATGTTTTATAGACGCACTGGTGTAATCTGCGTAAACGCAGAACCATTTCCTCTCCCTAAGCAATCTTTCCCACTCACTTGTCAGAAAGGCTGCTTAGAGCTGAGCCACGAGCCCTTCCCGGGGCGGCTGGGTGCCTGCCCTCGCCATGCTGCGGCGACTCACCCTGCTGAGCTGGTCCAGGAGTCTTTGGTTCTGTTCGGAGAGTTCCTGGACAGCCCGTGTCTTCTCACGGTCGGCTTCACGCAGGTGAACCTGCTGCCTCTCTAGCTCATCCTGCAGCTGCTTCACATCGCTTTCCAGTTCAGACACCCTTCCTTCCCATTCTCCTTCCTTGTTCTCAAATCGCCTCCGCAGTTCGTGCTTCTCTTGTTCTAGGTGCTAGATAACGGGAGAGGGAAGAAGAGGTTAGGAAGGGAGGAAAGAAGTGAATGCTGCCTCCTTCCCCTCCTTCGTGCTTAGCACTGCCTCCTTTCCTGCAGGAAGGAGAATGGCATTGTTACACTCTAGTACCATGGAGGTGGCAATCCCATCCCACGTCAGGACAGGTCACAGGCACTAAACTTGCTTCCCATTTCCAGCACGTGGCCTGTCCTTGGCCTCTGTAGATCAGTGCATTGAATTTTTACTGAAACAACTGCCAAAAGGGTAAAGCAGGCTGCATGTCAATAAGTGGAAAATATAGGTCAGGCAGGCCAATTGATTTAGCAGAGCCTACGTTAACTCCAACGCAGTATTTCAGTGGGCAGTGGCATAATTCTTCTAAAAATTGCCTTTATAGTCAAAATTACACAAACTGTATCTTTCCTGATGACGAGGAACCTAGATGAGGCATCCTTCTTGTCATTGGGGTCTTACAAACAACACTTGAATCATCTATCCATTTGCTCCTTCTATTCCTGACCTAATTAGTTGCCTGGTGGTTTGACAGTCCACAGTAATTCTGTTGTTTGATACAGTCCCCTCTGGGGTGGCGATGGATATAATGAAGTAGTTTCATTGCATGTGCTTATTCTGGGGTGCAGGTTTTTCAGGAACAACTCTCAGGTCTGGTGAGTTTAGGACTGGTTGCAATATGAGGGACAGCATGAAGCTGGTGGAACTTCTGGATGTTTTACAGGCTCAGTAAAATGAGGGCTTGACTGATACAGAGCTGCAAATCAGGTCAAAACAGATTTCTTGTGCCCATTTCAAAGAATCTCTGCTCTGAAAATCTGAGCTTGGATTTCCCCTGGTGACTGAAGCCATGTTCGTACTTGTTGAATGGTCACAGACTGGGACATGGCGGTGTCCTAAGATCAGCGGGGAAACAAGAAGAGCAGGAGCCCTCTCCTTGTCATTTGTTTTCTGTCCCCCAGAACAACCTGCGGTTACTCTCCACCAGATTCACGAGCCTTTTAGGAATGTGCCTCAGCAAACAGAAACCCACTGGGCCCAGCACTGGCAGCACTCTCCCATTTTTCTGAGGTTATCATCCCCCAGTGAGCAATCCCCATGATGCTTATGTTAGGAGGGGAAAATAAAGCTGCTAGGAGGGAAGGAAAATTGCACTGCATTTATGTGAAGTGGCTTTTTATTGCCTGTTAGGCTGTGAGGTGGCTGTTTCCCCTGGGTACCTACTGCTGATGACACACAGCCTCCTGGCAGGGTCTCTGTCACCTTCCTGAGCAAGTCTGAATGTCAACGCTCTGCACTTCTCCAGCAGCCTCTGGCCTGTGCCATCACTGATCGTCTACCTCTTTTGCCCTGCAGAAGATGCCGTGTTCCTTGATCTTATCCCCAAAGCTTCTAGATTCCTTCCAGCATAGCAACACCCTGCTTGTGCCCTTCCAAATTCTTCCACAAATCCAGGACTTTCTGGAAAACCCTCAAATATGAGGGAAGGCTGATTTAAAAAAAAAAAAAACCAGCCCAAAGCAAAAATGTTTCCCTGTGTTACCAGATGCTAAAGGAAAGAGCACTCCTTGAAAACACTCAGCAGTATTATAGTGTTATAATTATTTTTGATGCAATAGGTAGGCAGGAGATCCTAGCACCAGGCCTATGACAACTAAGTGTGGCTGGAGCAGCCACAATTTCGCTTTCAGCAGCACACAGAAATGCTGGGTTTTACAGCTCTGTCTCTTTCACTGCTAGGCAACGTTCAGAAAGATCCAGGGCCTTCTCTAAATGGAAGATGAAACTTCAGCCTGCTGAGGAGCAGCAGCGCAGCTGAAGTTCCCTGGTGCACGCAGACATACTCAAATGTGATTTAGAAGCCACTGGTAAGCCTTGCCAATCATTTAAAAACCACTTTAGGGCCTTACTGCAAGGGAAAATCCATGCTACGTACGGCTCCAATAAGCAGCCATCACACAGGCAGGAGCTGGAGGGAGGCGAGGAACAGCAAGTTTATTCTCGCAGTTTATTCTCTCATGGAGGGACTGGAAGGGTGCAGTGGGGTGTGGAGAGGCTGTTGTGAAGAGGGAGGAACAACCAGCCCACACCTGCTGACCGATCCCTCCTGCCTCCTCCTCTCTCTGCAGCAGTCTCCCCTTGCCTGCCCTCACCCCAGCACCTGCACAGCTGCAGATCTGTATAGCTTTTTTTTTTTGGTATGTAGTGATGACAGGGCAAACTGATGTCCTCAGTAGGAGGGTTTCATGTTTTACAAGTGTATCTCTGTCCACCAGCTGCTCGCTGATTTCTGTGTGGAACTGTTTTTTAGAAGGTATTTAATTCCAAAAGCAGGTTTTCTTTGACTTGACTGAGCTGGGCTGATCCTTGTTTAACAAGCTGAGAGCAAGGAGGAGTTCCCAGCTGACAAAGAGGGTCTGCACTGAAAAATGCTTAGGTGGGGCAAGCTTCTTGGTATCAACAGAACAAGGCATTAACTGTTTTAGTCGCTTGCAGAGGATATATATAATTGAGATTACATATCAGAATTTATTACAGGACTTCAACTCTGTTTAGAAACAAATTTGAATTCAGGGTCTGAAGTGAAAGCTGCCAGAGTAGGTCTATGGTAGGAGTGCTGCACTTCAGTAACACCTGCAGAATTAGAACCAATGTGGCCATGGGCAGATATCTGTGTCCCGTGTGCACACTGCCACAGGGAACAAACCTAAGCACAGAGTAAGAAGAGATGTTTCTCACCAACAATGTGGTGACAACACTGCAAAGGCAGTGTCTTGAGGCAAAGTACCAGAAGCACAGGCCAGCACGTTGGCTGTTGGGAACTGGAGAGGCTTCACTGAGTTCTTGTAACCAACTCTGAGCTGCTGCCTGGGAGGAAATCTTTCCTAAGTGGTACTCATACACCGCTACACCAGGTGCAACTGTCACCAAGGATTTCATCTGAGTTTTGCTTCTGGTTATCTTGAGAAAGCTGTCAGTGCAGGGATGGAGGTAACACGTGGGGCCTTCTTCCCCCTTCCTCCAAAATTGAAAAGCTTATTGTGAAATTTTGTTTACTTTAGTGGCAACAGGAGGAGGCCAATGTTTAATCTGTAGAAGTGAGTCTTACAGGGCTTGTGTTACAGAATATTAACATTTGAGGTTGGGTTTTGTGTGTGTGTGAAGTAGCACAGTTCGGATCTGCCAAACCCAGCAGAAAAAACCTGACCCGTAAGCAGATAGCTCCTATCAGATGCATAGCCTGAAAAACAGGAATCTGCTATTCAACTGGAAAGTTAGAGCTACAGTAGTGAGATGAAAAATGTAAACAACTGGCTGCATTCATCACCCCTTCATTCGCCTTCTAAATGGGCCCAGAAGAGTGGAGGGAACCATTTGGGGAATGTTAAAGTACTCCAAAGTCATAGTTCTTAGTTTTCCCCTCTCCTTTTCACCTTTACGTTTTGCAAACAGTGAGTGGTGTTCGAGTCGCCAGAACTCATTCACAGCAGCCCAGGAAGCGCCTGAAGTTGTGCATTTTTCTTTAACGGTAGGAAAGGTTTTACTCCAACTCGTCAGGGGAACCACGTCAGCACAATGCCACATACGTCTGTTCTTGCTTAAAGATCAACCTGAAAACGTTCACTCCAGCACATTTTAACACTCTGAGAAATTCTAATCTGATAAATAGTGCTGCTAAATAACAATTTGAGCAAATGTCACCTTCACTATTGTTTCTACCAGAATAGTAAATGCAGAGATTTCCCTGCAAAGAGGAAGAAACCAGCCAGCGTGAAGTGCTGAGTTCAATAATAGAGAGAAATTTCCCCTTTTGGGAAGAAGATGATCTGAGAACAAAGGCCATACATTAATTTCATGAATCCTCTTGAACTTGAGAGATGAAAGTCCGTGAGGGATGAACACAGAAATATGCAGGGCTGTGCAGAAAGAATGGGTCTGGGGCTGGGACTTGAAATCTGAATGTTAACCCAGTATTGTTCAAACTCTCTAGGAAGGTGAGGCTTTTTCTTGTACCCAGTATCAGGGATTAAAATTTCAAGAGTATCTCTGAAAAAGGAGCAGGGTGACAGTTGTGCATAGTTGTGCAAGAGAGTTGTTCCAAAAGCAGCTGCCAGCACCAGTCCTTTTCTTTGTAACAGCTCCATTTCAACCTTAAAATCAATAAATGGCAGGAGCCCGGGGGTTGAGCTAAACATCTCCATACCTGTAGGTATTTTTCAGAGCAACCACCTAGCAGGGCTGTATCACCAGGGCTTATCTCCTGCCCTGCCTAATGCCTCAGCTCCAGCAGGAGGCTGACACATGCCCAGCACCTCGCTGCTGCTGCACAGCCCCAACTTCGAGGCGGCTCCGGGCCGTGCCCTCGCCCGGGGCCTGGGGCAAAGCAGCCGGGGGGCCGGGGCGCTGCAGGCCGGCGCGGCTGTGCTGTGCCTCTCCCCCAGGCCTCGGGGCTTTTGGGGGGTTATTTTTAATTCGCTCCCTTGCTTTTAGACCCCGTCACGACCAGAGGGAGCTCCGGAAGGGCTCGGGCGGGGAAAGGACCGCGGCGCGGGGCCTCACCTCCAGCTTATCGGTCAGCTCCTTGTGCATCCTCTCGTACTGCCGGCTCATGTCCTGGTTGCGCTCCAGCAGCGCCTTGCCCAGCCGCGCCGCCAGCACCAGGTCCTTCTCCTTCTGCCGGATCAACGACAGCAGCTCGGGGTCCCGGGCGGCGGCGGCGGCGACAGCGACAGCAGCAGCGACGGGCGGCGGCTCCGGCGGTTCCCCGGCGGCGGCCAGCAGCGCCAGCTCCTCCTCCAGGGCCAGCTCCAAGCCGGCGGCCCCGGTCCTGCTCCCGGTCCCGGTGGTGCCGGCGGGCGGCTCCATGCCTCCGGCGCTGTCCGCATCCGCCGGTGCTGAGCCGGCGGCGGGCAGGGGCAGGCACGGCGCCGACATGGCCCTGCGAGGCTCCCCCGCCGCCGCCGCCGCCACCGCTCCGCTGCGCCCCCCGCGCCCGGCCCGCGGCTGCCGCTGCTGGGCGGGGAGCGCCGCCGCCGGCCCCCGCCTTCCCGGCTCCCCCCCCCAGCCCCCCAGCTCATCGGCCTTTTGGGGTGCCTTTAGGGGTTGGGGAGGGAGCGGGGCTTCGGCACGGTGCCCAACTGGCTGCTTCTGGTGAGGGCACGGGGAGGAAAAGCCCCCCCGGGTAGGTACTGGGAAGGTCGAGCACAGCGCTCCCTGCCTGCTGCCTGCCGGGCTCTTTTGGTTCAGGGAGCAGCTCTCCAAGCCTTTCTACTCGGTAGTTCGCCCCTGGAGAGCTGACTACAGCTTCCAACAGCCACCGGGGCTTGCTTTCAATTTCAGATTGGTTTGGATGTTCTCCGAGAACATTTGCCTTCAAAGCGACCTCGGGGAATTTTGGGAGTCGTAGTCAGTTGTGCTCAGAGCTCTTGCGGCTCCGGGAGGAGGCAGGATTGCCAGGTAACCGAGCTCCATGGAGTTGGTTTTCAGTTCTGTTTTTGTTGACTTCATTTCTCCCCTCTGATCCAGGCACTACTTATTGCCACAGGAGGGGAGGCTGAGGCAGAGCAAGGCAGGGTAAAAGTGTGCATCATTACGTCTGCTTGGACTGTTTCCTTAGTTTCTCTTGGTGGTTTAATTTCAGGAGGGGCTCTGATTGATAGTGATTGAACAGAATCGTTTGACAAGAAAGCTGTGGTTTTGACTCCTGGAGGTTTGCTGAAAAAAACAGTTAAATTTTTAGCTTTTACTTCTAGCCCCTACTTCCATGGGGCTTGTTTTCTCTCCACAGAGGGTTCACTTAGACCGTGTTCATCTGCATGCAGCTGCCCAACGCATCAGTCCCAAGGATGTTTTTGGCTGGAACGGTTGAGGGCTGATGCAGTTTTCTAGCATGGCTGGTTCCTGCCTCATGTCAGACCGAGGTCCCTGGAGAGCTGCAGATTATTCCTAACGGTTAGAGCAAGAATTGGGGGAATGCAGACTTCCCTCTGGCCATCTGCCACCAGGACCTAGCCCTCCGTGGGGGGTGCGCCCCGACAGCCCAGCTAGCAGGACTTGTCTGTTCTTGGCTCTTGTCCTGGTGGCAGCGGTTAATGCCAGTGGTGCTTTTTGTCATGCGAGCACCTGCTGTCCAAAACCCAGGTGGAGACCCGCTACCTCGTGCCATGTTCATCCTGCTGGCACCCATCTTGCAATGGTGACCGTGGGCTATTACGCCCCCCGTGACCCGGAGGTGACTCCTCCTTTATCTCCCGGCAGTTCCCCAGGCACTGATTTTGTTAGAGCTTTTGTCCTTGCGATCAAGTGGGGCCAACGTTGCTGGAAATGGGACTCGCCAGAAGGCGAGATGAACAGTACTACAGCTTTTAAAGGAATCCCACTGCCCTGACACAGGAACCATACTGTCAGAGATTTGATCAGCACTATTTAAACAGAGGAGGGAGTTTAATGTTTAAACTGATTGTGAGCACCTTCTGCTGGATGTGCCTACTACAGCAAACCAAGCCTGGTATGATTAATGAAATCCATTGTGGCATTAATTTTCTCCTCTAAAGCTTCTATCAGTATATAAAACAAAAAGAGATTATATTGAGATGGTTTTAATCCCTCAGACAAAGCCTGAAACAAACCCTGTAGCTGCATCTGTTTGGATGGGGAGGGAAAAAAAGCTATTGCCTGGATGGAGAAGATGTAAATCAATGCTGTGTATTGCAGATGTGCCACCATCTTGGTCAGGCACCTACACAACCTTAATGCTCATTTGGGGCCTACTGACTGCAAAACATAGCAGTGTTATCTACAGTAACCTTGGACTAAAGCTTTGCTCACAGCATGACCTGTTATTGCCTTGCATTTCAAGAAAAAAATCTAGTGAATTTAATTATTGATTTGACTTTTTAGAAATACATTAATTACTTTTAAAACTTCACTAGTGTTTTATGTTATATGCATTATCCCAATCAAATAGCCAAGAAAACAGTTAAGGATACAACAGTTTATTTACAGTTATACACTGGCATTAGCCATTTAGATTCTAAAATGCATTTCAGCTGAGAGCTGGGACAGCCTCTGTCCGTAGACACCTGACACCTGTTTCAGCTCCTCTTCCCCCAGATAGGCTTGGTGTGTCCTTTGGAGAACCTCAGCCTAGGAAAAAAAAAGGATGAATGGGTTAAGGGAAACAAGTCAGAGGCAAGTTTTTCTTTTTTTTTTTTTTAGCTGCACTGCTCATGCCTGCTGTGAGTCTTCCCCAGGTGGATGCTAAGAACTGAAAATAACAGGCAGGTCTTGTGGACATCTAGATCAAGTGTTTCAGGAGCTGAGGCTCTTGCAGTGTGAAGGTTCCCGTGTGTACAGCATAAATTATCTTTCAGCATGGAAATCACTACAGGGGTGACGATAGCGCAGACCCTTTCTGAAACTGCAGGGAGGACAGACTGATTCAAGCATGCAGAGAATGGAGAGCAAGTGGCTGATGCAAGTGAAGTCATCACCCCACAGGTACAGGATGTATGAAGGCCTTCACTGTGGTATTAGGAAACAAGGCTGAAAATAAACACTGGTATAAGAGGGTAGTATAAGATTGTGTTCTTCGTTCTTTTCCTGCTCAGGCAAAAAACTTACAGGGCTGTAAAAGAAAAGCAAGTAGCAAAAAGTTAGCCTCTCCTGGACAGGGAGAAGGGACAGCACTGACTTTGTTTCTAAATAATTTCCCCTTCTTGCTTTTCCCCAACCCCTGATTACCCAATTCAGTAACCAAGCCAAGGGAATGGTCGGAGAACTTAACTCAAGGAGCCACTCAGGGCAATCTGCCAGTGCAATTCTATCTGTTAAACAGGTTCCTAAAGGAGTGAGCTCCTAGAACAGACAATCCAGCTTAAGCTGCGGATATGGCAGTGAGTATTGTCCTCCCCAGAGGGTCAAGGAGAGGTGAACTGAAAGCTGCGCAGGCTCTTCAAGCCCAATGTCAAGTACATTGTTAAAACCAGTGCTTTGAAATTAATATTCTGCCTTCCAGGGATTTCACCCTTTGGTCTTTTTACAAAGGAAGTGTGGCAGTGGGTCTGGACCTTTGGTGGTTACACCAGCAAATGCTGGTGTACGCAGAACTGTATGAGTTAAGCAGGACAAAACACATTTAACACATCAGAAAAGCTGCAAATCCAATAAATGCCCAAGTGCGCCTGTCAATTCTTCCACCTCAGCTGTGAGGGCAGCAGCCAGAAATGAAGCACTGCAAGGGATCATCCTTTATTATTTAGAGTAACGGGAGCAAAAGACGCATTGTGGGAAAGCCACAGGCAGACCTGTGAAAGTAGATTATTGTCCTATGCTTTTAAAGCTAACTGCACTGAGAGAGGAGTTCCCATCAGCATCCTTAATCTTCCTGTCAGTGGGCTGACAGTCTTCCAAGGAAGACGGCACAAGCTATTGGCTTCCTTTTGCAGTTCTCTCTCTCTCATACCTGTTTGAATGATTAATTGCTTTATTTTTCTCTTTGCTTTACTGCACTTTATTTCTGACAAATGTTTTAGTTATTCTGGCGGTTCGTGTACCTGCATGCTGAGGTGTTTCTATGTCCTACAGCTTCCTGCTGCTGCAAGATGGGCAGCAAGAAGAGTCAGCAGCCTAAGAGAGTTTGCTCAGAGGTTGCAGTTACCCAAATGAATAATTAAAGAAAATACGTGTCTTGCTTTTAAAGCAGGCCAGAACTGCAAAGCCGGAGATAAGACTCCTGTGTGACCTTACTTTCTCTTTGCTTCTGTAATGTCCAAAGCTATCTGGGTATGTGTGTGCCCAGGTTCTCCCTGGTGTTGGGGAGAGGAAATAGAGGATGGAGAAGTGGATTTATAGAGGTTGGTAAAGGAGGAGAGAATAGAAATTTCTGGTTAAACAGAAGGGAAAAGAAAGCTGTAAGGAGTGTTAGCCAAGCAACGTGTAGTGAACTGAAAGACCATCCTGATTCTTCCCAAGGCTCAAGATCCCCACAGAGTTCCCATCAAGCTTGTTGTTTCTCAGGGTTATCAATATTATGTCACTTAGAGCAGAAAAAGCACTCGGACACCAAGGTGACTCATAACATCGAAGTCTGGGGAAAAATCCCTTGGCTGCTTAAGGTTATGAAAGCATGGCCTGAGTGACTCAGGACTGCCTACGGGCAGAGCCAACTCCAGACTGTGCTCACCTTACTGCCAATCTGTAAGGAGCAAGGGATGCAAAGGGAAAAGAACAGGGTAACAGATTCGACTTGTTACATGGCACGTGCAGGTATCATGCTGAGACATCCCTGAGTTAGAGACGTAAACACTTTGTACTGCAGCTTTTAGTCACTGTTTCAGGTGTGAGGTTTGGAAGCACGACAGAGCCATCTCTCCAGAGCAAAGTTGACAGTGCTGGGAACAAGCACAGCTACTTGGAGCCTGTGGAGCTGCGTGGTCAGTGTTTCAGGCCAGCTCAGTTTGCTGGGGTACTGTACTGGCAGTTTGACTTGGTTTCGCTGCTTGCCCTGATGTGCCAGGTGAGGTATGTGCTACTTTGCTTTGCTCCTAGGGCTCCTTCTTGACTTAACTAGTTCTAGCTGAGGAAAAAAAAAAAAACAGTTGTGGCTGATGGTAGGGTTTGCTCCAGGTAAACTCTGAACACAGAGGTGACTCCCTCTGGCTCGGGCAATGCTCGAACACTTTTCTCAGGAGGGCTCCCATCCACATATAATCTTGTCCTGGCTGCAGGGATTGGCACCACGTGCCTTAATGTTGTATTACAGACATATCCACTTGGATGGATTGCTGCATCACTTCTCTTTGTTTCAAGCTTTCTCAGCTGGAGAAACCCTAAATAAACAAAAAATGCTCACTGCATTCCCAGGATATAACAGGATCCAGAGCAGACCTGCGATGGGGCTGAGCAGGATGGACTCCGCAGGCCTGCTTCAGAGGCGTTAACCCGGAGCATGTACACACAGACCTGGCCCTGGGCTTGCTGCTTCTGTGGTTCACGGGAGCAAAGAAGTAAGTGCTCAACAGGTAGAGTGGCTTTTTTCAATGAAGTAGGTGTTTTTTGCAGTAGGTGCGAGTTACCCCCTCTTGAGTCTTGCAGTGTGACAATATTTGACAAGTCTTTCTGGAACAAACACTCCTTTTAAAAAAAGAAAAAGCATCCTGTGTTTTTGCTCATATGGAGACACAAACTGAGTGAGATGTTCTTGCTTGTATTTCTCTATCGGAAACCATTAGGTCCTAAAATTACCTGCTGTGTTGTTGGCCACCATGCAGTTCTGCAACCATTAAATGATTAGATGTGACTGTGGGGAAAAAATATTTGTTCAGGACCATCTTGCTCTGCCTCTTCTGTATGTGCTATGATTTGTAGTGACTCATGAGGGAGTGATGGTCTTTGATCTAGTGTTGTTAGATTTGAATTGACCACGTTGACATGAAGCAATCTTTGTTGTGATGCAGCTTCCTTCACTCACTGTTGTGGTCAATTATTTCATGACAATGGCAACTCTGCTAGGTATTTTTGCTTCGTTGAGCAGTTACGTTGTTATGGAAACTGCTATTCTATAAATTATCTGACAAGAAGCCTGATTCACTTCTTGGTAACAAGAAGTTTGAAAGCAAAAAGTACAGGATTCTTTTTTTTTAATTAGCTATACATTGATTTGTGTAATTATTTTAATCCTTAGGGCCCATTAACTACTCAGTGTAAATGGCAGCACCTTAATATCTGTGAAAGATCTGGCCTGTTGTACCTCATCAGAGAAAGTGAGACAAGTGGATGTGCACAGTTTGCTCCTGTGCCTGTTTAGGAAGCTGCCATGCCAGAAGGGGAGAACATTCCTGTGTGCCATCTGCAGGGCTCTCGAGCTCTTCAAAACTTGCCCTGGCTGTGCTGTGGCCGATGCTGCAAGTGGCTGTAGTGTGGGAGTGATGTGTCCTTTTGTCTTTGAAATTGAGACCACTGGGAGCCTGCAGACTGCAAGAGATTGATAACCTTGCCCAGGAGGTTCTTGAGAAGATCAAACCTCCTGTTCAGCCACTTAAACTTTTCAGACAGGCTGTGTTTGCAAAAATTTCCTTCCATCTACTGCTAGTTTCTTACCCTAGGATAAAGGAATGGACAGCCTTGAGGGACTTTGATTTGAGGTATTTTGTCTAAACAAACCTGCCCTTTCAGCTGGTGCTAAAGGATCCCCTTATTTACTAATCCAAAGCACGGAACTTCTCAGGGCATGAACCCTCACACCATGAGGCAGGTAATCCTGCCTGGATGGAGGCATCTGGATATGGGCAGCGCAGAAGCTTTCAGAAAGAGCTTTTGCAGCACCCATTACCTATGAGAGGAGCAGCCTTTCATCTCCAAGCTGTTTCTTCAGTGCTTCTCAGCAGCATGAACTATGATAAACATGTGGGTGGAAAACCACTGAACGGGAGTAATTAAGTGGCTCCTGGTTAGCTGAAGCTCATTCTACATGGTTGAAGGACCCTGCGTTAGTGTGAGTCAGTCAGTGCTATTCCCCAGGATCTTTCTGCTTTTTCATGTTTTCAGACTTGGTTGCTTTACTTCTTTCTCTAGACAGTTCTGTTTTTAAAAAAAAGTGTTGTTACCTTGTACATGTTCATCTTAAGCCTGAAGGTAAATTCCTGATCTTTTGGCATCAGGACCCAGAGGCCAGGCAGGGGCTAGGGAGGGTGAGATTTCTGTGTGTGTGTGTGTTCCAGTAATAGGACCGTACTTGGAAACATTCTTGTTTCTCATCTCGTCCATATCAGTCCAAGCTGGAGAAGTTACATATTGCTTCTTATTACTATACTGCATCATAGTATTTACTAAATGCTCACCAGAATGGAGTGCTCTAGATTGAAATGGGTGTTCAGGAAGAAATGAGCACAGAAAAAGGGAATAAAAAAAGTAATTTCTTATATAATAAGTTTAAGAAGTCCAAGTGGCTTTTATTCAAAACACCCATTCCTCATGAAATAGTTTTTAGAAAGTGAAGCAGTGTCTGACTACTGCAGGATAGGAGCTGCGCAGGGATGGCGGCCTCCCTGGGAGAAGCAGCTCTGTGGGGCCGTCTGGAGCAGGAACCTCTGGAAATCATTTTTCCTCTGCCAGCCTGGGCATGGGGAACACTGCAAGTGCTAGGAAATAGCCAATAGCCAACCGATAATTGTTTTCTGTGTCTGATTAGTGGGGGTTAATTTGGGGATTGCCATCAGTCTTGTCATAAAAACACTCATTTCTGAATCTCTCCAGAAAAATAAAAATCCTGTGTTTTCACATTCTAGCTGCTGGTTTCTAAATCCCCGTCCTTTGTCAGCACCCTTCTGCCTCATGGAATGGAGTGCTGCCAGACTGGTGTATCATCTCCCTGGGGCTTGCTGCCCACATACCAGGTAGCACATTCAAATTCAAAATAGCAGGCTTTGTGAGAGTGCAGGTCAGCTTTGGCTGGCAGTGAGAGATTTTTTTTTTAGATATGGTTGCATATTGCTGTATGAGAATATTTCACAATGAAATAAAACTTGGTAGGAGTAATTTCCATTTTAAGCTCATATTTATGTATAAGAGATTTCAAGAGAAAAAGAATTACCAAATAATAGCTAAGACATACTGTTGAATTATGGGTATTGCTTTCTGTTGTTTAATTACTTGCAGACTGCACTATCCTTCTGGAAAGGCAACTGCAGGACCTCCTATATTACTGTTCAGTTCCCCTGCATCTGGCAAGTGTCATTCTTTGGTATTAAAAAGTAAATTATTTTCCATCATTTCTACTGCTTAAAAATAATGCATCTTTTCTCCTCATTTGGGGACTTCCATCGCTAACAGGAGCATAACTTTAAAAGCTTTTTTAACTGTCTGTTATACTGCTAGCGTAAGAACTCTGTATAGCACTGTTAAGCCAAAGGACACTGCTTTATGGCAATATTAAAGGTGAATTTATAGGTATGCTCTTAGCGTTTCAGAATCTGCTCCTCTAAAATTCTTTGTGTTACAGCAGTCAGGGGAGCAGACCTCAGCACCTGGGGCCAGCAGGATTGAGGTCATCCTGGCCTGTATAGGCCAGGTAGTCATACCACCACGCACTGGATAAGCAAATGAGCATGCATAAAGCAGATTATTGAAGCTTGCAGGTAAAGAGATTTATAGTTTATCTTTACATGTTAATCTTAAAAGGAATTATTGATCAGAAATTCTGACCTTTGACAGCACTACCTGCTAATCAGGAACTCTACATACCACAAGTGCAAGAAACACCCTCAGGTAGCCTTAGGGACAGGCACTTCAGGGGATCACCCGTGTTCAGATGGGAAAAACAAAGTGCAAACTGGAGTAAAAAGGGAATTTGCTGGGTAGTCCAAATACTTAACTGTAATGCAACAGCTAAAGCATAAAAAGGAGAAAAAGTACTTAGACTCATGTTTTACATTGAGGGGAGCTGCTGCATGTATGGCTGTCATAGTTCCTTTTCAGATGTGGGGCCCGACTGAGATTCTCTGTGCACGCAGAAAGGTGGAGAATATGAAACACAACCTGAGAGCTAGTCTGGCGGCTCATTTCCTCATGAAAAGTCCACGTTCTTGTCTGTCCGGACGCAGCTGACTCTGTGCAGGCAGGGTTTTAACAGCTTGGCGCAATTTGGCTTGCAAGAGGTCATTCATGTGAGAGTGAAAATAATG
This sequence comes from Anser cygnoides, assembly GCF_040182565.1. Taxonomy (NCBI): domain Eukaryota; kingdom Metazoa; phylum Chordata; class Aves; order Anseriformes; family Anatidae; genus Anser; species Anser cygnoides. The sequence continues at coordinate 11,755,173 of NC_089889.1, forward strand.
TCAGTGTCTTTTTGCAGTTGTTGAAATCCTACCACAAGGAGTGGGTGAGTAAACTCTGTGCTTAGCTTGGGGTGTTTATGTGGGGAGGTCAGCGATGAGAAAGATAGGATGGAAATGTTAATACTGAAACAAATCATGTGAATATCCCTGAATGTTACACATGATGTCATCTGCTCTTGCAGAGGGAGCAAAACCAGACTTCCAAAGACTAGATACCGTCTCTTCCCATACCTCCTGCTTTTTCCAAGGAGTCCAAAGCTCTTCACTGAAACTAAAATGAAGCAGGTCTTGGGGAAACACTGTGCTGTAATTGCTGTTCCCATTTCACAGAGGGATGAAGGCCAACATTAGCCAAAAGTCCCAAATGCCAGGTCATGCACAGCTCTCATGCTGAAGTTGTGACTTAGTCTTAACCCTTAGATCACGATTTCTCTTCAGGAGTCAAATTGCAAGAGGAAAACAACAGAGACCCTGATAGTGTCTTCCTGCAATGACTGTACTTCTTTGATTCTTGAGACAGACTCCTGAGGACCAAGGAAGGAAATACTACAGCACAGCTGAAGTCACAGATGTGTTATGGTGATGGTATTAAAAGAACTGAATAGAACATGAGCGTGAGAGAGAAGGTTGCAGCTCCACAGAGCTTGAGATCAAAACATAAGACACATGGAAAACATGAAAGGGATTAGACTTAGATACAAGGAAGGAGAAGAGGAGAGAATGAAACCATATTACAGTAATTTACTGGTCAGTTTTTAAGTTGTGAGATAAATCATGCTTGTAATTTAAAAAAAGAGTATTTCTTTATTCCTGCTGGGAAGACCTAGTTCACACTAGCTGTAAATGTGTTAGGACAGAAAAATCAAAGTGTTAAACTGCTGCGAGGCACTCTCATCATATCATAATGCCTTTTGAAGCAGTAATTCAATGATTGATCAGAGGAGATCTAATTAACTAACTACATTATGTGAAAAAAGCAACACCATGAAGAAAGCTGTGATACTCTGGGCTGATGAATCTCTGCTCTGTTGCATGGGTGGGTGTTCTGTGGAAAAGGCAAACCTTCATTCAATATAATATGACCTAAAAATAAACCTGAAGATTAAAAGTTTCCTTTGTCTTTATGCCCTACCTTTCCCATATATTGCTTCACATATTCCTAGACATTTTAGGAAGTGCATAGACCATATTTATTGCTAATATATTCAGCATTTAGTTAACTGCTTAAATCTAATATTCACCCACACATGAGCTATATGGGGGTGAAATTCAGATACGAATGTTACCTTAATAGAGTATCTTCCATTCTTGTTTCTGATTTTTAAATTTTGCCTGTCTGCAGAGGCTGGGTGAGCTCAGTCTTAGTGGAAATGACATTTCTGAACATGTGGTGCATCCTCGGTCTGAGTTCGCAGCCCACTTCTCCCACAGGGTGTGCGACAGCAGTGTGACCTGCAACATGGCCAATGAGAGATGTGACAAACATGAAGCCAAATATTATTCATTGGGATTGATGAACACTTTGACATGCTGTTATAAAAGGGTCACGGGCATGTTTTGCTCATTTGACAGCCTTTCAACTTACGTGCCAAGACTATGATAAAAATCTACAGCAATTCAGGTTCTCCATCAGAGCCCAGTTTAGCTGATTGCGCTTTGTGGTGCTTTGGACTGTGGTTCACCTCTCCCCTGGAGATTGGGTCATTTTATAAAGCTTCCAGCCCTTTGCCTGACAAGATCTTCTGAACCATACGAAATCAAACTTGTGGGGCAGGAGGAGAAGAGGCTTCACAAGTCTTTTTATGTGCATTATTTCAGTGATGGGGGCTAGTCTGCATTCTCTCTCACATATTTGGATATCTGGTTTCTTCCAGGAACATTTTACTATTAAAAGAAAATCTTAGTTTAATGCAAATTTAGCCTACATTAATCATCCTCTTTTATGGTTTTTAAGTGTCAGATGTAGCCTTATATGAAGAATTTCATTCATTTTTATATTTTCCCTTGCTGCTTTGATTCAAGGACATTGCAGAGATTATAAAACATTATTTCCCAAATTTTACATTTAAGTGAAGAAATCTCAGCCATGGCCAAAAGGGAGGGAAGCAACTACTTCCCAAAGCATTCTTTGAACAATCCTACCCTAAGAGGCTGTATGACTTGCCTATGCTGCACAGTCTGACCCAGAGCTTCCCCTTGCTGGCTCCTTGCTATTCCTTGGGTCAATTTTATGCTACTCAGTATCAGCAATAGGTAAGATACATGCTGTGTCAGTTTTACTCCATTTTTTATTCCAAAAGAGTTGCCTATATACAAATAACACAAGCATATGTAGGTTTATCCTTGAAGTATTTTTGTTTGTTTGGTGTTTCAGAAGTTACTCTGTGGGGAAAAGATGTTTCCGTATAAAATTAGAGGTCTGAAGAGCTCATGAAATACTGTATCAATCTTTTGAGCATATCAACATCCCTCTCCTGTGCAGAAACCTCCCTCGAAACTTGCTGTGGGCATGGACGGTAAGAGCAGGCTCCTGTGATTTTTATTGCCTCTGCGCACACGTCATCCTTGGTTGCTTCCCTTTTTCTCCTGATGACTTACCTGCTCAATAAGGTGTAACATAACCAGCCTGAAGTGCTATAGCTATCAGAAATTGGAAAATCATTCAGTGGCACAGTAGGTAAATTAGCCTAAAAGACCACCCCCGGATGATGGGGGAAAGGCTTGTGGGTGAAAGAGGTTATTTATGGGAATCATTTGCTCAGGTGCTATAAAATTAGGTCTTGGGGTTGGCAAGAGAATATGTAGTAGCAGAATCTTTGGAAAAGCGTCTGTCTCTGAGCTTCAAATAATTCTTTGTTTAAAAAGCTGAAGTTTCCTTTTTATTTCAGAAAATTAAACCAGGGGTTCCCCTGTCCTAGCATATGCCCTGGAAATGGTTTTCCAGCCGTTTGTGTTTGGCTTATTGGTATGCTGCTAATCACCTTCCCCTGGCTTTCTGCTGCCATTAGCTGTATGCATCAGTTGTTAGTCAGTTAAACTCTTTCTGTATCTCAGTCCTTTGGAGAGAAACAGTCATTTGAAATGGCTGGACAATGCTGGCTATTTCTTTTTGTGTTTATAAAACAGAAACATTGCATTCCTCTTTATTTACAATTGCTGTAAGTGGAACTGGCTCTATTGTTTGTGTTCCTCTGAAATTAGGTATCACTCTTTCAGACACCTGAAGACCCATTATCAATGCCATAATTTTGCGTTGCTTTGTATGAGAGAAAATGTCTGTTGTTGGCCTATCTCAGAAATAGCATCGCATCAGCTGGAAACTGATTTAGAATTCTTTTAATCCAGCAGATCGTTAAAATATATATGGCACTTCCAGGGAAAATGAAACCATGTGGAAACAATAAAGACTGGCAGTTATGTCTGATAAACAATAATAATCTGGTGTCTAGGGAAAAAGTGAGGATGTGTTTTCTTCTGAAACCTATCAACATTTAACAAAACTGTGTTTTGCATTTTTAACCAGTTACAAAATTACTGATAGTTGTTTTTTCTCTTTTTTTGGGAGGTGGGGGCAGAGGGGACCAAAAAGACAGACAACTGTAAGGACTTGCAGCAGATTCCGATTCTTTATTTTGTTTGACCTGATTTAACAAGCTTCTTCTGTTGAAATATCATAGTCTATGTTGGGAATTATGTCAGGAAGCACAATATGTGCAGTGTGGGTGAGTGAGCTTGCATAAACTGTCAATGAAGATCAATTATAGGAATTATTGAATTACACATTAGATAAGTAGCAGATGACTTCTTTTTGCATGCAAGTGTGGTGTTAGCTATTTTTGTCTAAATTAAAATATAGCCATACAGGCAGGGAAAATTTGTCACTAAGCGTCACAAGCTGCCTGGGTTTATTGATTATTTTTTCCTTTATGATTGAAGTCCTGCAGTTTCGTGGTTTTGGCGTGAAGCACCATGCAGATGATGTGAGAGAGCATCAATCTACTAACAACGTGCAATTAGTATGTAGCTTGGGCAGAAATGGCTACTTTACAAGACTTGACAGAGATGAAAAGAAAAATGTTATTTAGCAGTTGCCATTTTCTGATGTGTTAGTACTTCTGATTCAAGCTGTGGGAGTTGTGTGTCCTCCTGCTCATACCACAGCTGGGCAGTTGACAACATGGTGGTGAGGCAGGCTTGTTCCTGCATTTTTACAATTTATAAATATCCTGAGTCAGCCTGTTTGTTGTGTATTTTTGAATGTCTAGATGGTATTTTTGCCCCAAGAAGCTACCTAGAAGGTGGGAAGACTGGCTCAGGAATAGCCATCCTTTAGCAGACTCTAGAGAGCTGTTGAACACCACTGCCAGCATCGCCCTGGCTGTGCCTCCGGCTCAGTTTGTCACTGAAGACAGCTTGGATGAAAAAAAAAAAAAAAGGAAGCAATAGGATTTAAGAGCCCTTTTCAACAGAGGAGTAGCTGTTCTTATTCACAGGAACTAGGTAATGTATCATCTTTTGATGTTGGGGTACTGAAAGGCGTCAGAATGAAACCCAGGAGAATACAGAGGACAGAGAAGAAACGAACTATGCAGCCTGCATGCAAACACTCTTTTATTCCAGCATCTTGTACTCTAAAATGTAAAATCTTTATCCCCAAATACCTGTTACTCTTCTCATGGTGGACTGAGTTGACGCAGAACCCAACCTCCTCCACTGCTTTTACTGCTGTCTTCTAGAGGATTCTAAGCGGGAGCTGGTGGTCTGATTTAGAAGACTTGTTAGCAAATAACAATTAGTGTAGACCTTTTTGTCATTTCTATTTGTCATTTTGAGGTTCTCCATTAGGCTTTTTCTGATAATTGTTTGATATGAAAAGCTAACCGATTTCTGTTTCATGTTTGAAAGGTTTAAGAAGTGTATTATTTACAATGGCTCAGCAAGTCTGCACCTCTGCCTTTGTTTCCAAGAAAGTAATTGCTATTAGCTGTTTTCACCCACTGGCACAATTCGTAAATGCTGCTTCTGTTCCATTTTAAAACTTGAGAGAATCAATGTCCAAGACTTTCATTGCACTGAGGAAATCTGGATAGCTGAGTGCTGGGAAGAGCGGAAGGTAGAACATATTCTACCTTTGTACTTAAGTGATTCATTCAATTACAAAAGAATTTGAAACACAAGCATGAAAACAGCTTTTATTAAAAATTGATTTTTAAAACGTTAGGAAGGAAATCCATCTGCAGTCCTTTACAAACACAGGATAAAAGAAAAGTAGCCCCTAACCCTTTTCTATTGCAGGTAACATTTATTCCACAGAAAGTCTTTTATGTGGAGTTTCCATTCTTCTTTCAAAACTAGTATTTTAGCATCCACCCTTTGGCAAAAAAGGGCTAAGTGCAATTTCTTGGAAGACCATAAACATTGGACCATTGCTACAACCTCCCACAGTCACAACCTCCCCAGTCTTTTGTTTCTGTTTTTGTTGTTTTTGCCATTTGTGGAAGAATGTACTGGTTTTGTAGCCTTTTTCTTCCAGGTAGCAAAGGAAATGTTAAAGTGTGAGCCAGGCTAATAGCACATCAGGTCTGGTGAACAGCAGCTTGACCTGCAGAACAGCCAGAAATTGTCATTCAGTCCTTACGTGAACATCAAGCTACTTTGCTATTTGTCACTGCTCTCTCTTAATCACTTATTCATCACAAGTCTTATCATGGAAAAACTGTTTAAAAATCACAATTCCACAATAGTCACTGTAAAATATTTATTGGCCTCCAAGCAAACAGTAAAGAAGTAATTCTAGAAGAATTAAATAAAGTAACATGTAGGCTGCCATTGCTGAGTTCTTCAAGACAGGAATGAACACACCCACTCAGAGCAAGAACATCTTAAATCTGTAAAGTACCAAAATCGTGATTCCAAATTAAAAAATAGACAGGCAATCATATCTAAATTCCTCTTAGTCTTACCTGGAAAAGTCCTTCTACATTAAAGCTGTCATTTAATCCATTTGATGCTTTTATTTTTACTCTGAACTATTGCTACTATTGTTCTTTCCTACCTTAATCATGCCTGCCATCATGCCTGTATGGCTACTGTGCACAGATTGTTTACTGGAATTTTTTGAATAAATCTTCAAAAGAAAAAAGATATAATTTCTCCACGTTCACTTATATGAATAAGTCAAGTCTACCTCTATATCTTAATTCATCAGTTATATCTTAATTCATCAGGTAGTAATAAGATATTTTTAAAAGAGCTTGCATAATTTTAACATTTATTTTGTTTATTTCAATACTGAATTTTAATGTTTCAGTCTGACAGTATTTGTTTTACTAAACTGTAGGTACGAGTGAATGATTCTATTTTGCTTTTAGATAACAGATCCTGGGACTCTTAATCAAGCACGTTGTAGCCACATCTGTCAGCTGACGCTGGGCTGCAGAAAAACACCTTATGCTTCACAACGACTTCTACATCAGAGACAACTGGAACAATTGTCCCAGTGCGTGGATTTGATGTGAGCAGGCTCCTCCCAGCTTTTGATGTGTGATGCTCTGATTTTCTACTTTCATGTCTTCAGATCCCATCTGCATAGGTACAGTGAACTTACAATGAATGAACTGTACTGTGTGACTGGTACTGAGCTGGACCTACCTTGAACAAGCAATCTAACAAATGTCCCTGTTTCAAAAAGGGGGATGTTTTCCACTCCAGTAGAAAATTGATTTAGTGATGCTCCCCTCCCCAGCTGGCTGCCTGCCACTTTATGTTGTGTAGGTTCAACATTAACCTATTTTATTCCATAAAACTCCAAACAATAATTTGACCTGTTCTCCCTAAAATCACAATGGTATAGCGATATATGAGTATCTTTCAACGCCGTCTAGCTAACTCCTAAATTAATTCATTCTTCCACCTTTCTGGAAGTCAGCCAAAGAGATTTATGGGTATGCATGGCTCTGCTACTCATCAATATTGGATGTAGAGATGTGTGTCTGGCACATCTCTGTTTCTGGCTGATCTCAGGGATAGAGAGCAACTAAGAAGAGCCTACTACTTATATTAAGACAGAATTAATCTTTTGGGGCACTTTCCCTTGATGGTGGTCAGATTTCCAGTTTCCAAATATAGCACATGGACTGGATTGAATCAGAAATTCTTTCAGGATACACACTGCTCTGCAGCCCACAGGAGGGTGGGGAGTGCTAGCTTTCTGGATGGGATTACAGCAAATGGCACTGAAACAGAGGACCATCTCACAAGCAAGCAAATGATTGCTGTGATGAACTAAAGGGTGTCTTTCTAGTGGATTCCTTGATTTAGGGCAAGGAAAAAATCCTCCTTTAAACCACTAGAATTCATTTGTCCTAGGACCAATTGAAGATTAAATTCTATTAATCACTTTTAATTGTGCTCTCACAGATTTTCTTATCTTCATTATAAAGATCTCAGTTTGTTTCTTCTTTGGGAATCTAGGCAAAATATAATTTGATACGGCCATCACTGTATCTAGATTTCAGAATAATTGAGTATTTTGTCATATGCAATTTCCAGATGACAAACTGCACCTGTACTGTTCTAGGTTTTATCTTCTGAAAGAGTTCAATATTGCCTTCCTTTCCACTTCACTGAAAACATGCAAGTAGTTCTTTAGCTACATTTAAAATAAAAAAATGTTTACTGTAATTGCTCAGATACTTTGTCAGTTTTGCTTTAATTAAGCCCCTGTCACTTGTTGCTCTGCAACATGCAATTCCCACTATGTCATGACAAATTTAGTTTTCAGCTGCTGCAGGGAATGTTAATGTGACCACATCAATATTCATGTGTCTTGACAGATCGTGAGGTTTAATAAATTGCTTTCTATAAAATAATTTTTGTGAAATCAGGGGTGTTCCTGTAATAGCACAAAGGAAGCCTGAGGTTGAGGTCTGAAAAAAAGAAATCATTTGCTTCTCACGGTATCTAAAAATTAATAAATTATTTCTCCAGTAAGTAATGATGTAGTTGCTCTAGGATAAAAAAAAAAAAAGGAAAAGAAAAAAGAATGTGGAAGACAATTATGAGGGAAAAAAAAAGGTTCATTTTCATGTGGTTAATGGCACCTTCACCTCTGATGTTCCCAGATGCACTCATTTCACACTGTCTCTTTTTCTTGCTTACCTCAGGGGGAATCTCCTGTATTCTTCCACCTTCATTATTGGGACCCAACTATACTACCTTATAGGTATAGGATACAAGAGGCTGTTCCTTTTTCTATGAATCTGAGACAAGTTTTATAGTTTTAAGGCATCAGTGGTATAAAGTACTTTAATGGAGCTTTGCTGGAACTAATAGTCTCATTATCAAGGAAAAAAAGAATTTGACAACATCAGACTCAGCATGAGAGTTTTCTCATTGAATGTTATATAACACTAAAAGTAAAGCACATTCTAAGGCTGAACAACCGGTGTAATTTGGGGAGATTCCCACGGAACTAATCAAAGTAATACTGCAAATCAGTCGGGAGGCAAGGACAGGGACAGGTGATACTTTAGCCTTGAGATGCGACTCCCCAGAATCTAACAATAGTTTTGAGTTTAAGTTGTGGTGAAACAACCAAATGGAAATACAGTGATCAATGCAATTGCAAAGTTAGGTAAGATGGTGTCCCCTCATAAGAAGGAGGGGACCGAAGTGAAGCTTGTAGCCAGGAGAGTGAGGCTCATGAACAAGAGGGCAGAAAATTCTGAACATTTTTCCAGTATAAATTGCTTCTGAGTGCTTAAGGTGGCAAACCTGTAGAACAGCATTCAGAAAGGAAGATAACCTCATTTTCTCAGCTCAGCTTCTTTCAATTGCCTTAACCCAAACTTTATCAACAAAAGAAAAAAAATCTTTCGTTTATGTGATTGATATCAGAACTTTAATTTCTACCAGCTCTTCTCTTCTAATTATTTAGTATGGCTCTCCAATGTTACAGTGATATCAGTAAGAGACACAGACATGCTTGGTGGGTATTAGCAGTGAAAGCTGCTTTTTAGAGCACTACAGAGACTTTACTCTGTAAAGAAATGCCTCATGAATTTTAGTTCTTATGCCTTAGAAACTATACCTCTATGTATTATTCAGTTTGCTTATAGCCTGATTACTTTGGAGTAGGGGTCATGTTCTGCAGAGAACAGCTGGGCAGCATTGCTTGGAATATTCACACCAGTCTAAGACACAAGTATTCCTTATTCTGGGATTCGCCTGCAGCTTCTATAAATGCTTGGTTTGCTGATAAAAAAAAAAAAAAAAAAGGATTGTTAGTGACTCACTTCAGTTACTGTTTCATTTTGGTTGCACCAGAACCAGCAAGATTATGTTCTGGCTTAAAGAGAAATTCAGCCTAGGGTTGAAATGTTAGGAGAGTTTGGGAACGCGGACAATCACTGAACTGTGTTAGCTGGAATGAGGAATCCTCAGAGCCTAGGATTGGGTGTGAAGAGCATCACATGTATCTGTTTGCATTTTTAAAATAAAAAACATACAGATGATGACCATGTAACTAATAGCAAAGCTACTGTGTTTATTTAAAACATTATTTGAATGGGTTTTAGGTGTGCAAATGTAAAGAAAATAAAAACGTTGTATTAAACAATACTGAAAATAAGCACTTACATAATGCATAAGCACATTGCTAATACAAACAAAAACCACCTTTAATATTTCAATCAAAGTAACCTTGAATATTATCAGATGTAGCTCACAAGTGGAAGTCTAGGGAAGAAACACCTAGCAACCATTTAGGTCTCTTAAAGTTTCATTTCCTTTCTGCTTATCCTAGGAGAATGATTGCAGTGCTTTTTTTTCCTTTTCTTTCCAAAAATTATGCGGAGGAGATAAAAAAAAATATTGCAGAGGAAAGACAATATAATTGTTTTCCTGGTGATTATTTCTCTTTGCTTTCCTCTTTCTCTGAAAAGGAAGTTACTTACCTCTTCCTTAACTGTTATTTTTCACTATATATGTTTTGCAAAGATGTATATTCGATGTAGGTGTGCATGACTATTGCAGCTAAGTTGGATATTTTGTGATAGTTCGGGAAAACAAAGCTGAAAAAGTGTGCCTAGGATCTAAGGATTACTTAAGTCCTGATAATCAAAGGTGAAAACTACTTATTGTCAGAGGTTTAAGCCAGAACACAAATCAGCCAAGTTTAAAGCTTTATTTTGATGCAGAAAGTGGTCACCCAGCTGTGATCAGGGTTAGCTTGGTCTATTACAGGATCTTTTAAGTACTGTTGGATTAGAGAAAGGACTAGAGCCAATAAGGGATAATATGTATTTTTTTAAAAAAGTCATATCCATATAGATTAGCTATGATTAATGCCAACCATAACATTCAACAACAACAAAACCACTGAAGAACCTGATTTGTTTCTGGGGTCCACATACTCTGGAAGCCTAGATTGCAAACTGATACCAGTCTGTATGGACAGAGTAGTGTTAAGATTTGAAACAGCAGAACTGAAGAGATTTCCAGGGTAGGACAAAAGATGATAGTTTTTTTTTGGTAATGCTCAGCTCTTAGAACTGTGATAAAATGAACCTTTTTATTACCTTCTACCCATATGTAAATCTCAGAAGCTGCTCTGGAGATGATATTTAAGAGTGATGCTGCTTTAAATCCAGAGGTTCCCAGCTAGATGTTGTTGGGGTGGAGGGGGGGATTTGGCATCTTGTTGCCCATTAAAATAAAGCTATGTTAGTTTGGGTGAGAATATGAGCGTCAGGTTCTTGGTGAAAAGTTAGCATACTTGTATACCTGATCTTTTGCTTTTATACCTCTTTAGTGTCTTATACCCCAAGCAAGCCTGAAGGATGTTACAAACACTGACAAGAAATCTTTGGAACACAGTCACCTTGGCACACTATATAACAGCATGAGGGCAGAGAATTTTGGCCAAGGCAATAAAGGGAAACTCCTACTTTTATAATAATAATAATAAAAAAGCACCAAACAGATGGTAACCAAATCAATGCATGGTGACATGTCAAAACATGTTGAGCACCATATTGGGATCTGTTTAGGGAAAATCATAGAACTATTCATTCTGTTGAGCTTTTAAATGACCTATTAATTTAACAGCAGGAAGTAAACCCTTGTTTTATACAATTGCAGGTCTGCTGATGATCCTTCAAGTTAAGTGAGGTTATTCACAGAAGTAGTTGCCAAGATCAAGAAGTGATATATACTTTGGCTGTTCTGAAGACAGAAATTGTGTACTATGATTGCTCTCAATTAAAAAATCAGACTTATGAAGGAATCATCACTTTCACTCTGAAGACTTCAAGTGACCAATTTAAAGGAAAATGAAATACATCATTTCTCTGAAAGGGTATGTACTTTTCACCTGAGACATCAGGAATGGTTACTAAGGTTTTATTGCTGAAATTGTACAGCTTCTCTCTTCAACTTATTTCATCTGCCACTTCAGCTTTTTTTCTTAATGTTTTGATAACAGTTCTGGTACAGCTGTATTTTTTTTTGCTGCTGTTTCATTTCATAGGTAGATATTCTTGTTTATGTGAGTCTTTTACACAGCAACAAAGAAGAAAAGAACTGTATGTGATCTGCTGCTGCTTATGTGATCATGGCTGTTTCTAGCAAATGTATTTATTTAAGGGCCTTCTTGAAGGGAAACAATCTACCTTGAGCCCTCACCTGAATTATTAGGAAAAATGAACCTGTCCCAAAGAATGCTTTGAACAGCCAGCTGCCTTTCTTGCAAACACTCAACAGTACATAAACAAGGAGAACTTTATTAGGGAAAATTAAGTTATTAACATGAAAATCATAGCAAACAACTTCATACTTTAGTTGAACCTGCTGGGCAGTTGAGAGGCCAGTTATCAAACTGAGGCAGACTTGTTAATCAGCTCAGCTGGCTGGTTACACAAATTCAGGTTATTGTGTGGGACACCCAGAGGTCGTGTTCTTCTTATGGAAGTATGGCAGTCTAATGTGGATGAAATGAAACATTTGATGACCCATATCCTCATCCAGTTTGTGGATTGGCTGTTCTACACCACCCCACAGCGATGAAAAGAGACTCAGCCACAGCTTGCTATTTGAACACAATAGGGAAATGAACTGTCAGAAGGAGAACCCGGCTATGTTGCTTCCCCCACTTCTAGATCTAAACTATTGTACAGATATGGTAATTTCCCAAGTGGCATTAGAAATGGTGTGGATATCTAACAGTGATTTTGGCAGTTACGAGAGCTGGGGCTAATGGCATTTGTGGAAAAGGTAGGCTGGAGAAGGGGAAAGTCAGAGGAACCTAAAGTTCTCTTTGGTTGGAAGGCAGACAGTTGAGACTTGCCCAAAATCTAGGGCAGAGACAAGATGGGGTTCCAATTATCAAGGTGGTATTTTACTAAAACGAACTAGCATGAAAATTGACTGGTTTAAGAAAAAGTAGCTCTTTATTGCTTCTTTTTAAGAGCTGATCACTCCTGTGCTTTGCAGCTGTGGATGAGACATAGGCAATGACAGTGTCCTGAGTGGAATCCAAAAAGCAAATTGGCAGTGCAGGTGGTGGACAGTAAATTAGATTTTAAAAACTCTTTCAGGTTTAATAACTTGAAATGAACCCAAACTTTGAGACAAGAAATATGCTAAAAATATGTCAGTGTTCCAGAGGTGGACTGGAAGAGGTAGAAAGAAGAACAAATTGGTAAAAGTGATTTGTATAAAGCCATAATGTAATCACTCCACCAGTGCATTACGTTATCAGCTAGCTGCCAAGCCGCTATTAGCACAATTAAGATGAGTGCTGGATAGCGAAACGTCGTTTTATGTCACTCCACAGCATGACGGTTATTTTTAAGGAACCCTATCACCTAGATTTCTGTTACCAGCTTAACCCCTGCCAAGGCACTGTGTAACAAGAATCAGTGCTTTGAAACAGCATCCTGCACCCTGTGTAACTGCGGGATAGCATCAGCGCTACATCCCTGTGTTCTGCGCTGCCCTCCCTGTGACTGAGGCGTTGAACAAGGTCGTGGTGCGCGCGCTTGGCGTTGGGATGGGTGGCACACAGGAGTGGGTGCTAAGCTCGAGCATTCCCACCATGATTTCACTTGCAAGCTAATGACCCTATACATGAAGAAAAGGGCTGGTGAACACACACACCCAAAAAAAAAGGCATAAAGGTGAAATATGCACTCCAAATAACACGTAAAGCTGCTGAAAACGTTTTATTTTCCCTCTGGCAGTTTGCTGCTGCCAACTGCGACGTCCAGTCTGTCCTTGCACCAGCTCGAGCTGCTCACAAGGAGCCACCTGCTTTTGCAGATTTGCCACAAAAAAACACAGAAAAAGCGTTAAGACAGGGGCCAAGTGGCCCACCCTGACAGGATCGCCCCCACCCCCTCGGGCCCGCTCCCGCAGCGCCTCACGGGAGGCCGCGGCCCCGCCATTGGCCGAGGAGCGGGCGCCGGGCTCGCGTCAGCGGCGGCGGCGAGGCCCCGCCCTTAGGCGCCGTTCAAACCGGGGCGGCGGGAAAACGGGGCCGGGGCCTGGGGCGCGCGGCGAGGGCGGGAAGGGGCCGGGCACGCGGGGCCGGCGCTGAGGGAAGGGGCGCGGCGGGGCCGCGGCGCTGCGTTCTTGCAGCCGCGCTGACGGGATGCTGAAGTTTAAATGCGGTGCCCGGCAGCCGGCAGAGCCCGGCCCCATGGAGCCCATCGCCAGCCGCGTCTCCCGCCTCAACTCGCTCTTCCAGGTAAAGAGCGGCTGGCCTGGGGTTTGGCGAGCTCCAGTCTGGCCATACCGTGTGCCAAACGCAGCTCTTCTTGTTGGGGTGGGCCCCCACAGCATGCCTGGGGGGGGTATGGAGGAAGGGGCGAAAGGAAGCAATACTTCCTTCAAGTTCAAAGTGCGTACCGTGTTCACGTGAAGCTGAGGGGATAGTAGCTGGTCTTCTTTTCACCTGCACCTCTTAATGTTTTACCCTGAGGGGCTTTTCCCACATAAAGGTGTAATATTGCATTTTGTGGCTTCCAGTCCGCAGTTTTTTTCATGGTGATGTAACCCAGGGTTTGTCATAAGGTGGGTTTACCTAACCAGCTGCTATTTGATCAGCTGATGTTCAACAGCTTTCGCTTCCAGAGCTAATATTGATGCCGATTGCTTAAACTATTTGTGCCATGGAAAAAACATATGGTACAATGTCAAGAACACGCCAGTCAGATGAGAATCAGCAGTAGATTGCAGACAATTTCAGGAAAGCTGTGATTTGAACTTTAACAACCTTTGCAAGATTGCTTTGTCTAGGAGTCAAATACCTGTGACAGCTCTTACAGATTGACGTAGAGAATTGATATATTTACCTGGTGCTTTTTGCCTTATTTGTCTAATTTCTAAAGTAATAATTTTTAAATAGATAATATATAATCTGTTCTATACATATGTTATTGATTTGAGGCTTTTCATTGTTGTCTGATACTCCATCTGCTGTTGCTTCTTTTTTATTCCAGGGGAAGCCACTCTTTGTGACTCAACAGCAGATGTCTCCTCTCTCCCGGGAAGGCATCCTTGATTCTTTATTCGTTCTTTTTGAAGAATGCAGAAACCCCTCTTTAATGAAAATTAAACCTGTGGGCAACTTTGTCAAGAAGTGTAAGTGGTTTTTAGACTAATCTTTAGGTGTTATTTTAAAACATAATGCTTAAAAATATAAATGTTTAAATGATGCTCTAGTTATTTGTTAATGATTGTAACGTAGGACTTGCATCTGACTTCTTGTGGACAGACCCGATGTTGCAAGGGGAACCTTGTCAGGCCCAAAAAGGCCAGTGGCTTTTGAAGTGCTGTGACTCTAAAGCACACGCTTCATAGCTTGTATTTTACTTGTAGTTGAAGAGGCACTTTTGATAAAAGTATAAAGTTCCGAGTATATATAATGAAGTTATATCAGAAGTTTGAAGCAGGGCAGTGACTAAAGGGGAGGAGAGATATAGAAATTAACTTGCTAATATGTGTCTCTTTCAGCTTGAATTAGTATTTCAGATTCCATGTCTTAGCCTATTTCGCCTGTGTGACCTATAAGTAGTAATCCTGTACTTCAGAAATAATTCCCAATGGAAGAAATCTGTTACTGACAACATGCTCAGATTCTTTCTTTTTTTAAAAAAAAAAGCTTAATCAACTTTTCTATTAGGATACACAAAAAAATTTGTTAAAGGTAATTTATGTACTCTGTAAGAGTTCCATCCAACAGTTTCAAGATGTTAATTAGGCTGAGAGTAGTTTTTTGCTGGAGTCTGAAGAATTTTTAGAACACTCTACAGAGAGCACTTGTTTATCACAATGCATTCCGTTGGAAACTAGTCAATGGGAAGCTTAAACCAAACATCTGAAATAAATGCCAACGGTTATTTGTTAGACAATAGACTAGTGCCTCCCACAGGCAGAGGGCTGAACCCTGCCACTTGACTTGTGGAACTCACTGGATAAAGCCCTCTGATTTAACGAATATATTTTGTGTTGGCAAACGATGGTTGGAAAGAAATTAGAAACAAAAGAGGCTATCAGCCTCTGATGTTATGAATGGGATAGAATTATGGTTGCTATGGGAACTGTCTTAGCATTTCCTGATTCTTTTGTATGCACCATATTTCAGTCTTAACTATGCATTAATACTGTCTTTTTCTAGTACTTGTATACACTTTTTTTAAAGAAGCATATTCTGGAATGATTTAACATTTCTATAGAGACTGGAATGAGAAGACTGCTTTATTTTTCTATTCCCTGTTGCGAATGTTGTGTTCATATTTAGTGTAAAAATAAGTGTTTTATTTTTATAGATGCAGAGACTATAGCTGAATTAAGGGAACTGCAACCAAGTGTGAAGGATTTTGAAGTAAAGAGTGTGGTTGGCTGTGGTCACTTTGCAGATGTAAAAGTAGTAAGAGAGAAAGCTACAGGTGATGTGTATGCTATGAAGGTGATGAGCAAGGAGTCCTTGTTGGCGCAGGAGCACGTATGTATATTTTGTTGTTATGATGGTAGTACAACAAACTACAAGTTGTGAAGCATTTCCTTTTTGTCACTACAATTATACTTAATTTAATTTTTATAAATTTACAAATTTTTATTTAATATGGAATGGGAAAATCATTTCACATTTCAGTGAAGTAACACATTTGTGTGTAGTTTTGCTGTGGCTAAAAGTCATCATCATAGACCATGAATCTACTAGGTGAGGTACCATTCAAAACAAAAAAAATCCTTGTCTCAAAGAGCTTATCATCTAATTATTAAACAAGAAACAATAGATGAAGAAAATACTAAATCTGTATTGATCAGCTTGATGAACAACTTGATGTCTTGAATTTTCAGGCAATCTATTCGTTAAGTTATTTTTTTAATTTTAAAGAGCAATGTAGAATGTCAAGAGTGGGTGTGAAAGCAAACTGGTGACTGAATTTTTATGGAGAGCCTCTCATTAACTTGAGAGATGTGCTACTTGAAAACTTCGATTAAAAAAAAAAGGTAATGGAGGTTGTTTCCAGAGGCTAGTGACAAGTAGAAGTTAATCTTTCATTGATGAGAGATGGCATGGAGGACAGATTCCGTGAAAGGCCTCATGAACTTGTACAGTGATATCTAAATGAGTTGTTCCCAATATATGGCTGCAGTTATGTTGCTCCTGAGATTCTCTTCACTGTCTGTGGTTGTCAAAAATGAAATTAAATTGAAATTACTCTTGCCGTGGCACAGGTTGGCAAGAAAAGCAAACTATAATGTTACCCTCAGTATGACACACAGTGAAAGTAGGGACCACTGATCTTGATGAACTAGCAATATTTCTGTAATAAAACTAATTCCTTGTTGTCCGGCTGCACATATGAATAATGGAATAGTTGTTAAAGTAGGATTTCAAGATAAACTTGTATTATATCTTACATGAATTTGTTACAGAATTAGCTGTGAGATGCTACTCTGTAATTGTCGCAGCATCTTTTCTGCTTTTTGAGATTACTTTTATTTTATTAGGGCCAATCCAGATGAGGTCAGGATGGCACTCCAAACTGGTAGATGCTTCTCCAGTTTGACGGGAGAGGTGAGCTTTGCTGCAGGGACTGTACAGTTGCAAAGGAACTAAACAAAAGGTGTGAGGGGAACTGAAAGCAGAAGGTGTAAAATTACTCCTTTAAAGGTGCATATCACAAGGAAATGGCATTTAATGGTTTCTAAGTATTTTTTTGTGTTAGTGATGTGTGTCTTTGGCACAGACTTTCATCTTTCTAAAACTAGGGAATTCTGATATATTCTAACGCATTTTGATCAGGATGTAACTGAACATTTTCTTTTTTATAGGTGTCATTTTTTGAAGAAGAACGCAGTATATTATCTCAGAGTACCAGTCCATGGATTCCACAGTTACAGTATGCATTTCAAGACAAGAAAAATCTCTACTTGGTAAAGAATACTTTGTTTCTTCTTTATTGAACGCTGTTACCATTGTTATACTTAAGAAGAATGTGATGGCTGAAATGTGCTTATCTTCTGTAAATTTTCCTGCATTCCATTCTGCTCTTTGATATGTGTCCTGTATAATAAGGGGGAGTTGAACGGAATGTCTTAGATACATATAAATTGTATCTCTTCCTCTAAATCTTTATGTAGGTTATGGAGTATCAGCCTGGAGGGGACTTACTGTCACTCTTAAACCGATATGAGGACCACCTGGATGAGACTATGGTGCAGTTCTATCTTGCAGAGCTGGTTCTGGCTATTCATAGTGTTCATCAGATGGGTTATGTACACCGGTAGGTAAAGATTGCTTTGCATTGGACATAGTATTTAATCAGTATTGTTCCAGATAGCGTTCTGGAATGATGCATTCTTGTTTTTTATATTCTGTCCTCTTCAAGGACAGTGTTTCACGTGCTGTATCAGGAGAGAAAATTAGAAAATTAATCATACTCCAACTATAATTGCAGCTAAAAGCATTAACTTTGATATAAAGTTCAAACTGAAATTAGAAGAGGATTGTTACATATATTTTCTGGAGGCTTAGTAAAAATAGGCCTTAATGTTGCACTATGGAACAAAAATCTTCTCCAGCAATGAAGGCTTGTTGTTATTAGAACCAAACATTACAGGAAAGTAGTGTAATTGTTAAAGCTTGTTGTATGGGTGAACAGGGCAGTATAGTATGTTGGAATAGTTAAATATCACTGAGTTTTCTAAAGATCATATCAAGGCATGGAGGCTATAACTGTATGCATTTTTCAAATCACATTAGTGATTTATCCCATTTATTGATGGATATAACTGAACATTTCCTTTTTTTTATAGGTGTCCCTTTCTAAGGAAGACTTGTTCCGTAAATTTATTCTATTCTGAGACTTTGAAAATGTTATGTAGCATTTTATGTTCCAAGCAGCTGTAGTGGCTGCACTTAGAGCATACAGGCTGTGGCTTTCTAATGCAAGGTGGCTGCCTGGATTTGAAAGATGCACAGAATAAGTTGGGAGGAAATTTAGGATGAAAGCTATGTAATACTTTGCTGTAACTCAGTTACAACATAGGCAAAGTATCACAATAGGTTAGTGCAAAACCATCTTTTCTTTCCATCTTTTGTCAACGACTGTTAAATTTCCATGAAATATGGGGAACTTCACTAATTTCATATTTACTTGGAAGCAGAATAACGACTGGAAGTAAGACTCAAATCCAAATCCATTGTTAAGGTGTTATGCAGCTGAGCATATGGTTGAGTGTAGCTGAAAAGCGAGGTACTGATGTGCAGATGTGACAGTAGGGAACAGCATAAAAAGGTACTGATTGCTTTATTCTTTGCTTACAGAGATATCAAACCAGAGAATGTTCTTATTGACCGAATAGGACACATTAAACTGGTGGACTTTGGGTCAGCTGCGAAAATGACAATAAACAAAATGGTAACAATGTGGATTTAAGATTTGTCTATGGCTTGTTTGGATATTCCAGTCAAAAAGAGAACTGATGTTATATGTGTTCCTTGATTACACCTTGTTCTGCCTTTCCTGTTCAATGTGGAATCTATTCACAATGATTTTTTTCCATTCATGAATGTCTTTTTGAACATGAACTTGGCTGTCTTTTGCAGCTCTCAGTAAATATATATTTGCGTATCCAAATTTTAATATGTAAGTAGGGTAAAGGCAAGTCTTTCCAATGGTGCTGTATTGCAATACAAAATCATATTTTTAGAGATTCTCACAACTGTTAAATGCTGTGTTTAAAGAAGGTTATGGATTTACAGTTGTTTGCAATTGGACTGAAAGTTATGTTTGCTGTAACTAAGCTGGCATAGTTTTGAAGACAGGGAGCTCTAAATTAAATTGAGTCACATTCCAATGTTCAGGGATTCAGCTTTACCCACCAAAAGGCACTGTATTCAATGCTGTGAATAAGTTGAACTTTTTTATAAGTTGATTCTAAAATTAGCAAACTGCATACAATTTCAAACAATAATTTGAAATAGAACTAAGTGAGAATATGGAGTTATAGAACAGATTCCTCATTTGTTCCATGATTTCCGATCTTTCATTTTTTCATTTTTCCTCGTTCTTCCCTTTCCGGTGTTTCTCTGCATTGCATTTTTCTTGTAAGTTTTTTTTCTTCATATGTTATCTATCTTTTCAGTCTTCTTCAGGTTTCTGTGTTAGTTTCCCTGCTTGTTTGTTTCACTCTTTTATGACAGTGCAAGTATAATTTCAGTTTTGGTTTCTGAATTACCTTTTCTAAGCACTCATGAAATTTGAATACTAGCTGATCCTGAACACAAGGCAAAAAGGTAGGGATGACACAGAATGGAATGAAAGCAGGGAATAGTTAAGTCTACATTTGACTTTTTTGAAAATTGAGCTCTGTTGTTCCCATTAATAGCAGTTGAAGCAGTAAGTAGTGCTAGAGTATGCATACTGCTCAAAACATCAGTGTTCGGTAATGCTGTGCTTTTTATAATGCTGCTATTTTACTTCAGCTGCATATAGTTTGCAGTGACAGCTCTAATAATTTGACGCCTTTTTTGTATCAAATAGCTTTCTTTCTGTAACTTCACTTGGAATATCTTTGCTTCTACTGCTTCCAGGTAAATGCCAAGCTACCTGTTGGTACACCTGACTACATGGCACCAGAAATGCTGACAGGACTGAATGGGGATGGGAAAGCTTCTTATGGCCCAGAATGTGACTGGTGGTCCTTAGGAGTCATTGCATATGAAATGATTTATGGAAGATCTCCGTTCACTGAGGGAACATCAGCAAAAACTTTCAATAACATCATGAATTTCCAGGTAGAGAGAATTCCTTCCATGTTCCTGGGTAAAAAGGTTGTCACTAAAGACTATATATTTTTTTTACAGTTGGGAAAAGGAGCTTATGGATGTTTCTTACTTTGACAAGTTCATAAAATATTTAGTGTATGTGTGTGTATATATATATATGCTTTATAAAGATTTTAGTATTTTATTTATACATACCTCTGTATTGCAGATATAAAGTTATTTTTTATAGCAGCTGTCCAAAAATAACCATCTGCAATACAGTAATTAAAAAAGATTTAGCTGTCCGTTTTAGGGACCTGTAAGTGTAGCATCTCCAAAATAATCTAGGAAAAAAATTGAAAGGATGCATCATGAATTGATAAAGTTTTCAAATGATACTAAGTATTTCTGGATAGTAAAGCAAGGGCCAACTATGAAGAGCTGCAAAAAGACTTGAGGATATTGAGTGTCTGATTAAAATGTCATGTGAAATTTAGTGTAAATAAATTCAAACCAATGCATGTAAAAGGAAAAGTATCCCAACTTTACCTAGTGGTGGGCTCAAGAAAAGTATTTTGAAATTATGATCTAGAAAAATGTTCATTTAGTTCTTAGTAACAGAACAAAAATAGTACATCGAATGGTACGAGTTAATAGGAAAAAAAAATCATTTATCTGGGAAAAAGTGAATGAAGAGTGATTGTCTATTATATCTTCTAGTATGAGAATTAGGGGCATCAAATGAAAGTAGCCAGCACTGACTACAGAACAAACCCAAAAGGATACTTCACACAGCACATTATGGCAAAGATCTCCCCAGCATAAATTTGCAGCTACTGAACATTTATATGGGTTCAAGGAGTAACTAAACAAACCCAGAAGAATCTTCAAAGAAGAATGCATTGAGATCTGGCAAATACGAAGATATCATCCCTGGTTCAGAAAATCCTAAGCCACAAATGCTTGGAAGCTTGGGAGGATTCTCTGGGGAAGTGTCTTGTACTCTTCTGTTTGTGTATGCCATTGACCATTGTTCAGCATAAGATGGTGAACTGGGTCTACTGTTTGTCTGATCTAATATTTATCTACTATTCATCCCTTTTGCCTGATGTATCTCAGGTTATTGAAGCTTAAGAATCTTACTGTTCTGAGACTGTTTTGCTACTGAACAAAATTCTTTTCTTTCTAACCCAGAGGTTTCTGAAGTTCCCAGAGGATGTGAAAGTCAGTGGTGAATTTCTTGATCTGATCCAGAGCTTGCTTTGTGGGCAGAAGGAAAGGCTGGGTTATGAGGGACTCTGCTGCCATCCATTCTTTGCTAAAATTGACTGGAATAATATCCGTAACTGTAAGTAGAATAACACTGTATTCATAAACATTTCTTGAGTAACATGAAAATGTGTACAATGTATTTAAGTGCGTTTGATATGAGCCATTAATAATGAAACAAGACTGTGTTCTGGTGTACATGTTTTTAACAAAACAATTTGTTCTGGTTTTTGGATAGGATGTGTTAACATCTCTTAGATGAAAATTGTAAGGTAAGATGAAGTTTAATACGTTTCTATATGAATTTCTGATGCAATTGCCATATTACTGTAGGTACTAGACTAGAAAATCACAGTGGCCTTTACATGTCTTTTATCAGATTAAAATGCATCAGTGTGTTCTTTCAGGCCTTTTGCACTTCAGTTTGATTAATTTTGGCTTTTTTTTTTTTAAATTTTATCTTTATCTTTCTCTCATTGCTTGTGATCCAGTTTCTAGATATATTTTTTTTTATCTTCTGTAGGTGATAAAATGTCAGAGGTCGTAGGGGGCACTGGTGTTTTTTTTCAAAGTTAATGTGACTAATAAATGACTAATTTTTTTGGGTTAAAAAAAATCTGTTCCTTCTGCTAGGAATGGAATAAAATCAATGAAGCAGATAACTTTCTATGCAGAAAGTAGTTTATAATACAAAGGAAATAACAGAATTTAGTATTTGGAAGTACTGAGGCACCAGCATTGTGGCAAAAACAAGTATTTCCCAGGTCATCAGCAATCTCTGCCTGAGTCACATTGGATACTCTTTAAGTTATTTGGACTGTAAGATTATCTGTGCAAAGAACATGTCTGCCATATATTCCTTATAAAATATGCTGCCCTGTAGTAAGAGCAATGATTGTGCTCTAATTTCCATAAATTGCTAAGCCAATGCTTCTGCTTTTGATGACTATCTCAGCACTTCATCTGTCAGCTCCACAGAATGTTTACTCACTTTTCTGTTGATTCATTAATTCTGAACTTGTGGAGCTGCCATTCTGGTAAATGTCATTGTTTCTGCCCGTAGAGAGCCTTTGAGCCCTGAGTGAGAAATCCTTCTCATCGTTTCAACGCATGTTTCCCAGGCTTCAGCTCACAATGCCTTCTTTACCCAGAATCCTGTCTAAGCTATCAGTTTCCATTTCTGAAATTTTTGTATTGCATTTTTATCATATTATCTTGTATCTGGAAAAAAAAAATGTCATTTGAGCATATGCTGTGGTGTTTCTCTGTCAATTGCCTGTCCAGCATTTACACAACTGCACAAGTTAATTGAGAGTCTTTTTGCCATTTCATGTAATAACAGTAATTTTGATGGGCAAGCCCTGATGTCATTATAAAGGTTAAAATAGTCATTTGGATTTTTTTTTTTAAATCCTGTTTTCGCCTGCAGCTGTCCAGTGGATTGCATCATTCCCTGTAATATCCAGATCCACCTATGGTGAAGAGCCATGCAGTTTTGACCCCTGACTTGGTTGTTATGTCTCATACATCTTAAAAACCTCATTGTAACTGGCACAAAACACAGCAGTCCTCTTGATTTTAGTAGCAGATTCGATGTATCACCTATTGCTTTGCTCTCTGCAGTGGTTCTCCATTTGCTGGCCTATTCAGGGCAGCATCACTGTAGTTCTATTCAAAAGCCTTGATGGGTTCAGCCTGGGCTATCTAAGAGGTTTCTTTCTTATCTTGACCCCCCATGATAGTGGGGTTTAACTGGAGCAATGGCAGCCTGAGAAAATTAGGAAGCCAGTGAGTGCTGGAAGGGGTCACAGGATTTAGAATTAGACTGAGGAATCTCACTTCCTCAAGTTAATATGGTTAGATTTTGGGGGTATAGAATATGAATTTATCTCTAACAGGTCATTGTTAAATCAATTCTGTGTCAACACACTCAGACTTCCCTCTACCCTATAAAAGCAATGATTTTATTTCTATTTCAGACTGAGAATGGTAGGGAAAAAATTGGTACCCATGCCTTGCAAGTATTTAAATTATCATGCTGGGCACTCCAGGATAACCATTCTTAATGCACCACTTTTGGTTAAGAATGTGCAATTAAGGGGGTTTTCTGTGTTACATTTTGTTGTTACGGTAACCTATGAAACATTTGATTTTTAAGTAAACCCCTCCCAAAAGATAGTTGCCTTTCAAAAAGCTCCCATCTTTCTTGGGGTCAGTTAACATTTGTCTGTAGAAGCAGCTCTTAAGTTACATAAAGAGAACCCAGTCGTTAACCAAAGATGAACTTTAACTGAATCTGTCAACTGGTAATTTTATCCTTCCTTAAGAGTGTTTTATTGAAACATGTTTGCAGGTTTTGCTGCCTGTATTCACCAGCTTCTCCTATTTAACGACTTCTAAAGCTTTTAAAAAACCAAAACTTTCAGAAGATTGTTTTATCTGACAGAATTTTCCAAAAATATTTGGATTTTTATTTACTAGAATTAACTTATCTTTAGCTGTGATTCAGCTAAATGATCAGGATTTTAACTGAAAAGTTGATATGGTATGACTGGGTATTTGATAAGTATCTAGAATGTGAGGTAGAATACAGGGGGGTGACATACCAGATTTATTGACAACAAGGCTACATTCTGTATAATCTGTCAGTATTAATAATAATATTGCTAACCACCTCTTGTTGTCTGAAAACCAGAAATCATATCAGCTGTTTAATCTGAAATGAAAAAAATCTGTCTAATAAAGTTTATCTGAGAGATTGTCAGAAGATTCTGTTGTAATCTGGTATATATGTATAGCATAAAGAGTCATTCATTTTAAGAACTGTTTTGTAACTGTCTTCCAAGAAGTCTTGAAATTGGAATGGCATATTTGGTCTTGCATGGGGAAGCTAAATATATGAGAAGAAAGGAACGAAGGTCTTGTGCAAACTGGAGGACTTCAGAAAGTGTTGAAGATTGATCTTAGGCTGTTTTCTGCTATTAAACAGGCAGTAACCTATATCTCCCTGTTCATAATTCTGTAATTCATCCTAAACCCCAAATTGTCATTCAGTATGCTAACAGTTAAACGTTGTGATGTTTTATTTAGCTGTTTGCCTTCAGAAAAAATGTGTTGACTTGTCTCTCTAAGTGGAGATCACTTTCATGTCAGCTTGAAGATGACTTTTATTAACAGAAATGTATGTGTTGGATCATTGCCTTGAGAGAACAGAGAAGATGTTAAGATACTGTTACATAGATGGCTTAGAACTAATATAATGTCTTTGTTCAAGTGGCCCTAGACAAAACATCCTTAAATTATGTCCGTTAGACCTGCTATTTTCTCTTTTTCTTCCATAACACTGTACTGAAATAGGCCTCTTAAAACATGAGAGACTAACGCCTAACCTACTTAAAAAGGCTGTGCGGATGCTTCTCCCCAGCAAGTATATATAGATCACCTCGTAGATCAAGAGAAGACACACTTTTATTCTTTAGAAGTGTTTTGTATTTCCTGTAAATTTCCTATTTAATTTAAGTCTTTCACTGTCCTAGGGGAAATGTGCTCTCTCTTCTCTGAATTTGCACAAAAATATTTTGAAAGGAGGGAAGGACCTAATTAAGGCAATATTCCTTCAACTAGTCACAGATACACACGCTAGTGCAGGGAAAACAAACAAACAAACCAGGCCTCCCCCTCCCCGCCAAAAACAACCAAACGAATCCCCCTTTTTTTCCAGAAGAGACATTTTATCCAATCTTGATGATAAACTGGTTAAAGTACTGCATTGTGTTTTTGGTTTAACTTAGCAACCTACAACACCCCCTTTTCCTCTGAAAGTCATTCTTTGGAACAGATGGAAGAGGGTTACATCCTTCCACAAGTAGGGAGGTATCTAGGCAAGCAACTGGCTTTTTTTAAAGCGTGCAGTTCCTTCCAAGATACTTTAAATGGTAAACAGAACATATACGTTCATTTGAAACATATCAAAGGAAGAAAGAGGTCTTTATACAGTTTGAAAGAGTAGAAGCATCAGGTCTACTGTCTTTTTTGACTAATAGTTTTGCCTTCCTTTTGGGTGAGCCTGAAAGAAGTGCAAATTTTTCACCTTGTCAGATGTGATGGTGTGGTTTTAGCGTTTAGTTCTTGTAGGCTTATCTTGACCTCTGCTGAAGGATTCTTCCTTTTAAAGAAGGAACTGATAAGCACATCTATCCATTTGCATTCATTCTTGTTCCAAAAATACAATAACTGTGAGTCCTGTGATTCTAAGCAAGAAATAATAATGGATTATTAGAGATTGGCTAGAGATTGCGTCACCATGTGACCCTCATTGAGAACCAAATTGATATCCATATTAGCTTGCTTTTACAAGACTCCTCTGTTTATTCTGTAGGCATTTTGGACATCAGGCGGAGGACTTCTTAGTCTTAGGAATAATGGACTAAGAAGGAGCTACCAAGTAATCAGACAGAATGGACCTAGCATTTTTTCACATAGAGATATTCCCTCTTATTCCTAAGTGGGTTTTCTCCAGTGTCCTGAAACTTCGGAAGAAGCTCTGAATCTCATTTGCAATCACTGTTGACAGTTCAGAATGACTTAACATCTTGAGGTGTTTTTTTTGCCTCCCCCCTTTTTTTTAATGACTGATCTAATTTTTTTTTTGTTAGTCACTACTGTTTCTTGATAAAAGTATTGTAACAAGGTTATACTGCAAAGTTGCAGTTTTTGGACTGTCAGTCATGGATTTTTTAGTGAATGTAAAATAGAGAGCAAATGGATTTTCAATATTTTTCAAAATAGTGTTCACAATTTCTCTTATTTGTGCCCATCTATTAAACATTAGAAGAAACTGTAGTGTAAAATTCTGTGCTCTTTAAATTAGATACCCACCAGCCCCAAGGGTTTAGTCTGTCTCACATTCAGTTTTTCATTTTTGCATCTATTGTTCCCCTATTGAATCTATTTTATCTTTTTAAGTGTGTGCTGATCATAGGCATATTTAAATTGTATATTTTTATGCGTGTAATTTGGCTAGGTATTCTTATTCTTGGTAAGAAGAAAGACTTTCTTTTTAATTGTAATGGCTTGAAGATGACTCTTTAGAGCTCCTAAGCTACCTTCCGGTGAGAAAGAAGACACTAGATCTCCCTTTATAAGCTGAAGTTAACTGTCAGAGTCTGAGGAGTATATAACAGGGATGTTATACCATTATAAAAATGTGGCTATATTGTTTTTTGCTACCTCTTTAAGAAAAATTCTAGATTTCCCCAAATGAAGGGAATAGTTTGCTGTTTTCTCAATTACGTTGCTTCATCAACTCAATCTGTCTTCAAAGACAATACTAAAAACCTCATGGCAACCCCTTCCTCTAAGAGGGTTTGCAAAGTTCTTTAAGCAGAGGTGCTAAACTAAAAAATATTAATTCCTGTAATTATCCTCCTCTGCTATGAATTAACTGTAACTTTGGGGTTATATCTGCATTAAAGATGATATACTTATGAACTGTATTATGTTGCTTCCATCTTTTTAATCATCAAGAGCATATGAAGGAGTAGCTTGATGTTGTCCTGACATTAAGTGAATTAAAAAAAAAAAAGATCCTAATAAACAATCTGTATTCCAAAAATATGTTTACAATACATAGATGTCAGTATTATACTGGATCTAAATACACATTGTAACCAATAAAATAGCAGAACTTAATAAATGCATGATATTGACAGAAAATCTAAATGTTCTGGGGCCAGTAAGTAAAAGTGCTTACTGCTGAACCTTTTAAATTTGTATATTTTCCCCCATTTATCTCATTCTGATGTGCTTGGAACTACTGTACGTGAGCAGCATCCTATCGGCTGTATGGAATTCCTTCTCTAGTCCCTGCTCGGCGGCAGCGTCAGAATGGCTCCTTGGGGAGCTGCTAACGAAGCATGCGTGTACAGTTGTGATTTGGTAGTTTACAGAGACAGATTTTTTTGGCTATTAATACTGGTCTGGTGGGTAGTTTAAGCATAGGTTTGTCTAGAGAATTAAGAGTTAAAAGGCAGGCTGTGAAAGGCTTTGGCAACCTAGAGGGAGCTAGCAAGCTCCAGCCGTGACTCATTCTGCCTGTGTCAGTCAGATAAGCATCAGCATCTGTCACGAATGCAGGCAGGTAGGGTTAAACTCGGAGCATGCAGAGAGTGAGAAGCAGGGAGCCTGCACTGCAGGGGTTGTAATGTTTGTTCCCGGTTCTTCAGTTCTCATCAGCCCTTCAGCTACAGGAGATCTATACTGGATCCATGGTAACGGTTTTAGCACACTACACTTCCATCAGCTTGTGACAATGGGCTGTGTTCTAGTTACCGACTGAAGAGCTGTCTCCTTCATAGAGCAAAAGAAGAGATTAGTGGATTTGCAGTGAGTGAGGACCTGAGTGATGAAATAAAAAGAAAAAAAAAATGATTTAGTGAGGTAGGAATTGCACAGCAGGCTTTTGCATTCATTCCTTTCGCACACGTAGCCAAGCCAGCAGGTAGCTGGGGTGCTGCACATCAATGAGAATTACTTGTCCTTTTGTTCCCTTCGTTAATTAAACTGAGGTAAATGTTAGAAAATCAGCTGAAATCCACCAACTGCTTAGCAAGTTAAATTGTACCAATTTAGAAACTGTAGTAGAAAATACATTGTAATTCCAGCTATATATACCTCTCTTCTGAGCTGATTGTATCAGAGCCAGACTGCAGTGGTGTCCCAAGAAGAGTTCCAGATCTTTAGCAAGCTCTTCTGGATAAATAAAATCTTGCTGATATTTCTTCTCTTCCTCAAGACTAATTAGCTTTCAGTAGCTGTAATTTATTAAAAGCTTCCAGGAGAAAGGCTAGTTTACTGCTGCTTAGAAGCCCATGCTGGGGAGATTCTTGGCAGTATTAAAGGGTAGATAATATCCCTTATCTAACTAGCAAGGGCTCAGGCTATGTTCTCATGTAGTGTCTTCATTAAATGGATAGGCTGGAGACATTTTCTAGATGAATCGGAATCGAATGACTTCTAGCTATATTGCAGTAATGATTTCGTTAGCCTGGTGTTTTGATTTGATTCAATGTATGTTTGGGAAAACAAAATGAAAAAAAACTCCACAAGAAAATACCACCCCAAAGTCCCAAACCTAAACCTCAGCTTAATCAGTGTGGAAGATCCTCTGTCTGCAGAGTGGAAGCCATGTTGGTAGCGGAAGGGTTAATCTCTTGTTGCTGTAATACGATTTGAGAGCAGCAGCTCAGTCTGCTTGTGTTAGCAAGATTAAAAGCAGGAGCTGCAGTGCCATTGCAAGCACTGAATGAGTGGGACTGTTGCAGAGTGAACTGTAGCTGAATTTTGTCTTTTCTCCTTGCTTTTTTCACCAGCTCCTCCCCCCTTCGTTCCTACTCTCAAGTCTGATGATGACACCTCAAATTTTGATGAACCAGAGAAGAATTCGCGGGTTTTATCCTCTGCGCGCCAGTTGAACCCGGCAGGTTTCTCGGGTGAAGATTTGCCATTTGTGGGGTTTTCATTCATCAAGGCATTGGGAGCCCTCAGATCAGAGTAAGTAGGAATTTATTGCTTACGTGCATAGGACCACTGGAAAAATACAAAGGTTTGTTACAGTGAGGATGTTGTGTGTGTGGGGAAAAAAGCTGTTTTAACTGGCCTGCGCTGTGCTTTAGGGAAGGTGCCAGATTCTGGCTTTATCTGTTGCTGCTGTGGGTTGTGCATGTTGTTCCGTTCTGTGATTATTTCTAGGGTGAGGGAGAGGGAGAGGAATAGAAGGATTGATTCTAGAACAGTTATTTTTTAATTGTTTTTCAAATACTTTGAATTAGTTGCTGCTGTTAACCAGGGAGCAGTAGGTGATTGCATTACTGGTATTGCAGATCTCTGAAAGAAGGAAAATACTAAAGAGTTCGGAGATGGAAAAGCAGGGGGGGCATTTTATTGGGTCAGAGAGTGGGCACCACAGTGCTGGGGATGTGTAAGGCTGAATCAGTGATCCACAGAAATGGAGCTCCCCTGATCTGGGAATGTGCGGTGATGGGTCAGGGAACAAGAGAAGGAGCTCCACGGCAGCTGACTGTGTTGAGTTAAATATGAAGATTGGACATAGCTGCACTGTGTGTTAAGAGGCTGTAGATTCGGGTGAAGTATACAGGGTTTGTGTTTGTGGAGAGGGGTAAAGATGCAGAAAAAAGGGTTTTCAATCGAAAGAAAAAGTGATTTCAGAGAGAACGGAGTCAGGAAAAAGAAGAATATAAATAGTGTGGTATAAACCATTTGGTGTTGGTGGGTGGTTAGTTCCTGATGATAGAGCTATTGAAAAAGTATTAGTGCAGTATGTTAAGTTGAGAAGTCCTTCCCTCAGTACCGAGAGGCCTCTCAGGGATGCGATGGCTTTAGCTGGGTTAGTGACTCGATGCACTAAGGCGCTGTGCTGTGTTCTCGTGTTAACCATCGTTCGTTGCTGCTAGTTAGTTCCCATAAGGGACTTCGTTGTCGATCTGTCTTAACTGAGTTTTCATTTTCCTATCGTATTGGTTGTGATAGTTGCTTCTAGGGGAAGTGTGCAACCAAATCTGGTGACACTGTTGACATCTTTGATCTTGCCCACACCATGAATCAAGGTTATATGATGGTTATGCCAGTAATAAAATGGGAGTCTTTGGCTGTCCCTCCTTAGTAGAGTTGCTTTTATGATAAAAGAGGGAGGAAGGGAGAGGATGTAGCAACCAAAAAAGTATTGTTTTGGTGAAATGATCTAATACTGTCAGCAGAAAGAGGAAAATTGAATATTGTATCTGTAGATACCTGGGGTTAAAATCTATTGTGATTTACAAGTGAAATAACTTAAGTGTTATCTTTTCTGCCTGGGGTTCTGCAATCCGTCTGTCGAGGCTAGACCATTCATGTATCAGTCAGAAGAGGCTCAATGAACACACATGTATGGTAAAAACGTATATGTAATGGGGTTCAGGACTGCAACTGGAGTGGAGCCTGAGGTAAAGTCTCGTGAACGGTGGTATAACTGTGCTGGAGGTTGAAGGCTGAAAAGTAATAGAGGTGTAGCAGATTGACTGATACACTTTCTTAGGGGACCTAGTACTGAAGATGCATATTGGAGTTATATTTGGATTTTGGCAATAGATAGAAGGGCTACAGCAAAGGAATACCGAGATTAATGTGTTCTGGAGAAATTACGACTGAAGTCAAATTTCTTCTTCGTGTGGCCTGGTCTTTCCTGAGCTGAAATTAATGTACTTAATTTCCTCCAAAATGACTTTGATAGTAGACCTTAGTGGTTTCTTTTTTTTTTTTTAAATACAATCTTGATAAATGATATTTTTATATCAAAAGGTGTAAATACTTGCATATTATAAGGCGGCGATTTAAATGTGGCAAAGAATGTATGGAGGCTTGTATATATCTGTATTTAAATAATGCAGTGACTAGTTTATTCTCAGTATCACTGCAACCCTGGGAGATAAAGATAACTTCATACTTAAAAAGTATTGTGTGGGTATGTGTTTTACTGAGGAAATTAAAGAACTGTTTCTGTCCACACTACCATGAAAATCACATTCTTGATGGGGAACAAAGCAGTAATTGGAGGTCAGGCTTATCTGTTGTGGGATGCTTTCTCTGCAAAGTCCTAAGTCATCAAGTTTATCAGTGCAGAATTTTTCTTTTTAAAACCTTTCCTTGAAAAGTCTATCCCTTGTGGTTGCTAAGTGATGCAGATCTGTTTTCCTGTGTCTGCAGCATGACAGCTAATGCCTCTAGTGCTGCTCACAGTTAGGCCAGGCAACTGCAGGGTGTCATTAACAAGGTCCTTGAAACTTTCCTTGCTCATAATTTAAAGCCTGTCAAGCCAAGTTTTGGGTTAAACCCTGTTCATTGGATGGTAAGGAGCTACAGTAGAGGTAGGAATTTCAATTCCTTTAGGGAAAGGACAGTTCAAAAAACTGGACAGAAGCATAAAAAGTTCTTGTTTCCCATAATCTTCTTTCTCCTAACCACTTAGTGTTAGAAGGGTTCACCTAAGTCACTTAGACCTGTTGCCAGAAATTATATAGTCAATGTGTAGTTTAGAAGGGTCCACTGAATGAAAATATTCTGCGT
The DNA here is from genome assembly GCF_040182565.1 of Anser cygnoides. Lineage (NCBI taxonomy): Eukaryota > Metazoa > Chordata > Aves > Anseriformes > Anatidae > Anser > Anser cygnoides. The sequence goes on from NC_089889.1 coordinate 11,786,845, forward strand.
GTTGTCCTGTACCAAGAGTTCTAGGAAGAATTTGTGGCCCTATAACAAATGTGAGAGCAAACAGAAGAGCAAAAGGCACGACAATAATGGGTCATAGGAAGCAATCAAGGGAAATAGTGATTTTCCAATTCCTTATAGAAACTTTCTAGTACCTAAAGGGGGCTACAGGAAGGCTGGGGAGGGACTCTTTGTCAGGGAGTGCAGTGATTGGACAAGGGGGAATGGCTTTAAACTGAAAAAAGGAAGATTTAGATTAGACATTAGGTAGAAATTCTTTCCTATGAGAATGGTGAGGCACTGGCACAGGATGCCCAGAGAAGCTGTGGATGCCCCATCCATGGGGGTGCCCAAGGCCACCTTAGATGGGGCTTTGGGCAACCTGGTGTGGTGGGAGGTGCCCCTGCCCATGGCAGGGGTTGAAGTGAGATGATCTTGAAGGTCCCTTCCAACCCAAACCATTCTATGAAATCAAGGGCATTGCTTATGCCATAGGTTCCTGTACTAGAGTGTTTGTTAAATAAATCTCCAGTATGATTCTAAATGGGATCAGGCTGTGGGGAACCAACTAACTCCTCCCATCACAGCCTCAGAATTCTTGATCTGGGAGAGAAATACTTGTCTGGCTGCCGGTTTGGCTGCAAGCATGTGACTGTGACAAGATAACAGGCAACTGCGAGTTTAATTCCATTAAAAGCTGGCCCCACCTTATTTCCTGTCCCTAACTGTAGCTGATTCCAGCACTTAGAACAAGTGAGAAAAACCCTTAGATGCTAGAATTATGCATCACGTGGTGAAAGAAAATTACTCTTGTCCCCTGCAGGTGACTAGCAGAAGCCCTAAGGCATACAAAAAATACATTATAGATCCAGGACTAACCAAATATACAATAATAAAACTCTAACAAAAAGTAGTTTATGATGTAAAATTTTGCCTGTCTCTGTTGTCTCTTACATGGAGTAAAGAACTGAAGGGCCCTGACTACTTATGATACAAAAATTAGGTTAATACGAAATAAACCAGAACTCAGAGATATTCATAGGCACGGCCGGCAGTGGGACTAGTACCCCAGCCAAATTTTTTTTTCAAAATTATCTTTCAGAAAAAATTTTTCAAATTTTTTCAAAATTATCTTTCAGAAGAGAATAAATGTAATCCTAATATTTCTTGTAAGTGGTTTGTAAGGCTATGGTAGATGGCCCAGATCTTTTCTGTAGAATCATAAGAAGTGGCAGTTTTCAAGATTTTTAAAATTATTTCAGAATTGATGTGGATTCGTGATCGTCATTACCAGATACTGAGAGTTAAAATGAGGCCATTCCTCCAAAAGGAAAGATCACTGATTTCATCCAACAGTTTGTAGGTTCTGGTAAACTCTTTCACCAAAGATAGATTAGAGAGGAAACAGAGGACGAGCAAACTGAAAATATGCTTTGCTTCAGCTTGCTCTATTCACAGATTGATGGTATCACTGGTTGGTTTTGGTTGTTTTTTTTAGGCCTGAGCAAGCATTTACGAGGGGGCGGAAGGTACAGATGAGTATAATGCTAAAAAGAATAGAGCATGAGGGATGGGGGATGAGATTATAGGCATGCTGTGTGGGGGCCAGGATTAGGACAGATGGTGTCAATCATTGTGAGCAGGAAGAAGCACAGGTGAGCTGGGAGCTTGAGAGTGGCATAAAAGGACAAAGGAAGGTAAGAGGTAAGATGTACAGGTGAGGTTCAAGAGAGTTCTGTGCCCCAGAATCATCCTATAGCTTTTCCCATACAGATATGTTTTTCTCCTCAGCCATGTTAAGACTGGAGGCGCTTTTACACAACTAGCACCATTTCTGATAGCTCTGCTGGTTGAGGCTGTTGCTGATCTAGCTGTGAAATCGCTAGATAATCAGCTGTAAGTTAACTTGTTTTTTTAGACGTGTGGGCAGTGCTTCCTTTGAAAGTAAATTGGCTCAGCTAGCGCTATCAGCACTTGGTACTATAGACTTTTTTTTTTCTTCCATCTTCTATTGCAATGTTCGTGTTGATGTATGCTGGTTACCTTTTGTTAATCTATTTTTCACACTTCGGAGGAAACAGCAGAAACTGCTCTGTTGTGCTAAAATAATTGATCCAGATGTAGCAGTTAATTAAATGAAATACTCTGAGACGGTACCAACCTAGATGATAGCTTTCCAACATGGCTTTTGATGTTGGACTTTGTGTTTAATTTCGGAGCTGCTGCTGACTGAGGAAGAACACAAGTGCCCCAGCAAGGTGGGCATTTTCCACCTTGTCATGCTGTGTTGAGAGCTTATATCACCATGACAAGGCTTATTAATTTAATCACTCTTCCGTTTCTCTTGATTTCCTCTCTCTGTCCCCTTTCTGATACTTTGAAGGTTATGTGGATGTTCATGAAGTCGTTCCAATATAATTTGTACAAAGGAAAGTATTACTGGGGAAGGATATCTCTTAAAAGCAGTGTGTCCAATCCTAACTGAAATCAGCTGCTCTTGGGGGTAAGATATACTTGTTTTCATGGCAGGAAAATGGTTGTGTTACTAGGATGTGTATTTTTAAGGGGATTTCTTCCCCTCTTTAGACAGGGATGGGAAGGAAAGACTGTAGTTCTAGTCTGTATCCTTCTCCTTCCTTACTAAGTTGACACCAGCCCTGAGGAGCAGCTCCCTCTAGAGTCACCTCATGAAATTCAAACTTCGGTCAGCGCGATTCTGTTGCGTACTGTCTAGTCCCAAAACCATCCCTCGCGACTGAGCAGCGTGTCTTTGCTGAGCGAGCTCTGGGTCTTCTTGCCTGAATCTGTCCTGGTACTTCCTGGGCTGCAGTGCACACTGATGCTTTATGCTGGCTGGCTAGGAGGTATTTTTGAAATGCAAAATGGTGCCTGCACTATAATGTTTTGATTGCTTTAATAACAAATAAAATAAATAAGGGAAAATAACAAATAAAATGGGCCCCTTTGGGAAGGTAAAATAGAAACAACAAATAAAATCAGTTCTGTGAGAACTGACTAGAGTTTTCTTAGGTAATCTCTCAGATTTGAAAAAAATAAAAAGGTCATGGCTGGTGTTGAAACTATAGTTCTTTAAAATCAAAATTTGCTTTAGCCAGTACGGTTCAGGCCTGTAAAGCTAACTTTTAATTATCAAAAGATTTCCAGACTTGTCTCAATATACATTTGCAGCTATTTACATATATTTGATTTATATTTTAAAGCAGATCCCTTAGTGTCTTTTTTAGTTAATGTGAGCTTTAATTTGTATTTTTAGACTGCTTTTCTCAACTATTCATTTTTAGCCTTGTTTGTACACCCAGCTGTTAAGGGATTTAATATGCAACTTTCTCAGATGGTTGCCTTTTCTCTGTAGGAGTATAGACACGCTTTATAAATTGATTTTTAAATATGATAATCTGACAGATCGGACTGATTGTACCAGGACTAAAGGAATGCTTTACAAAAGCTTTCACTTCTAACTTTTTTTATTAAGTCCTGACCACATCAGTATTGCCTGACATGCAGGACTTTTTCTTCTAAGTTTTTCCACACTAGGTTTCTGAAGAAATGATTAAGATTAGAACTTTCAAGGCACTGTTGGTGCATTTTGATGTATTTGTTTGCTAATATCAAAGCTGTGTTTCCTAATGACAGCTTAAGGTGGTGGTACTGAAGATCTATTTTGATACATACATGTTGGTTTGCCATTTTCATAAAAATCATTTTATTTTTTTTTGTGACTGCTGCATATATATTTGGATTTAGGAATAGATTTTTTCTCAGAAAATGGTGGTGATGGAATCAAACTTTCCTTGGTGTTAAGAAGAGACTGCTGCTGTGTGTGGGTGTGTGGCTATATGCAGAGAGCTGCTCAAAGCTCATTTTTCTCCATGGGGATAACTGGCTGCATACCAAACTATGGCCAGGAGAAGCAGAAAGCAATGTGTGGGCAGACTGTATGATCTTTTATTAGCACCTTCATTGTACTTCTGTGTTTTTATATATTAGTTAACACTGGTTCCATCATTAACTGCTTCAGTATCTAGTTTGAATCACTTTATGTGAGGGAAAATATGATTTTTGAAGTTATGTTTTGATGTGTGTACTTAATTTTTTTTTGCTAAAATGTACATATTTAAGACTGCAAATCATTAAAAATATGTTCCAAAACACTCTTTTCTAGAATGAATTTAGACTAACAGAAACGGTCATCTTCTTAAATGTAGAGCCACAGATAGACAGGAAGCTTAAGAAAGTGTAAATATTTTTCCCTGTTTTCTGGAGACAACTTGTTTTGAGCAGTACAGTTAAGTTGTGTCTCATGGGAAAAAAAAAAACAAAACAAAACTTAAGTGGAACTCTGAAGTTCTGGAGTGTGACTAATCATTGATATTGACTGAGTTCATAGGGATAATATGAATTGGGTTGGGAAGGTTTTACTTCTATTTTGAGTTGTGGAAGGTAATTAAGGATATGAAATTCTCCTTCTTATGGTGCAGATTGTGACACAGTTTTTAGGGCTCCTGTATTTTAATTATAGTTTTAAAATTCTGTTTAACAATTATGTACAAAAAATTAGCACTACTCTGAAAACGTTATCCTTCCAAAATGGTTAAATTGACTGTAAAGCTTTGTTTCTGTTACACTTAAAAATCTGTGCAAGAGTTATAGAAAAATGTGGCTCTGATTTATTGTTTAGTGCTCTAACATAAGTGACTGATGGAAAATATTAATATTTAACTAAAGTATGCATGGATTATTTAATAATGATATAGTATCATCAGGTCTTATGGTATGTTTGATCTGAAATGACAGCTGTTAGCATGTGGTTGCTGCACCTTTCTTCTAACTGTTGTGTAAGTGTCCGATGACTTTACCAAGGCTGCATAAATGCAGATTTCTTCACCTTTTGCCCATACTCACATGCTGTTTGGCTTTGCTCTTTTAGATCTGTTTTTTCAAGTGTGGACTCTCCCATCAAGGTCAGCTCCATGGAAAAGAAACTTCTTCTCAAGAGCAAAGAACTCCAAGACGCACAGGACAAGTGTCACAAGGTATTTATTTATGCAGTTGACCGTCTCCATTGCTCAAGGAATCTGCAACCACTGTATGTCCAGGGATCTGTCAGATGCTGCTGATCATCCAGATTCGTGGTGGGCAAAGTGCTTTTCCTTCAGTGAGGTGGCTTCCTGTCCAGTACGAAGGGAGATGAATTTAGGCCATGCTGTTGCTCTAGATCCTTTTATCTTAACAAGAAGCGGCTCTGGATTTTAAACAGTCCTTTTCTCAGCGTGACACGGACGACTGCTGCTTCCTGCAGGCCGTGCCTCTTCTTCGTCATATGCACAATTACAGCAGCACTGTTCTGAGGTTCTCTCGTCCTAACTCATCAGCTTCTGCTTATATAACTGCTGTCACGTCACTGGTTATGGTGAACATCTTGTAACAGTTGCTGTGCTCCAATAAAGGGAATCTGGTGGAGTCTTTTGAAACTCACTGCTTGTTTGAGACTTTTATGAGAGTTCAATTACTTTTCTCCTCGCTCTGTTCTGGATTTGACCGTTTGCTCCTGACAAGGAGATGGGGGGAAACCATCTCCTGGTCCAGCATGGATTTGGGATAAGGTTAAAGTGACCCATCTCTGCAAGTCAGGTGAAAAATGATTGTGGCTTCTTTGCTAACTGGGGTTCGAAGAATGACTGAATATGAACAAGCAGCTTGAATGAATGGGGTGACTTAGACTTACTACTTGTCCTTAAGAAGAACTGTGCATTCCTGGAGCAGAGACAATGGTATTGGAATTTAAACACCTTTTGGAGAAATATAGCTTAGAGGTCTCTTGGAGACAAATTCCTGACAAACAGAGCTCTGAAAGTAGCAATTAACGAAGCTTTTGGAGACCCCTTTATAACCTCTTGATATTTATTGCAGATGGAGCAGGAAATGACGCGGTTGCACCGGAGAGTGTCAGAGGTGGAGGCTGTACTTAGCCAAAAGGAGGTGGAACTGAAAGCCTCTGAGACCCAGCGATCCCTCCTGGAGCAGGACCTGGCCACATATATCACAGAATGCAGTGTGAGCCCTTATACCAGTCCTTTCCCCTCTGAAGGCCTGAAATCTGGTGGTCTTTGTCTTTCTATTCCATCATGGTTTCAGCAGGGTACTTGATGGAGAGAAGATAATAAGCAAGAGGCTCTCTGTTGAAAATGGAGTGCTAAATTGTTTGCAGAGGCTTGTTTGATAATTTTATTCAAACTCTGTTTCATGCTTATTTGCTTAAAATGTACAGGAATAACTAATGTTCTGGTCTTGCTGAAAATATCTATTTTTTTTGTCTTACTAGCTGTGCTAGAGCATACTTGGGTTTGGCTTCTTACGGGTTTCTTAGCCAGAAGAGGATGGGGCCTAATCAGTACCTAGACAGACGTCTTCAAGGGCAAATAAGATGATTAGGAAATGAAGGTGTTGCCTCAAGCCATGGTATTCTGAGTACAGACAGATCGAGTTCCTCAGCATAACGTCAGGGATGATGCTAGGACAGCTGCTATTTTTCAGATACAATATAAAAATGAGGCTTTAAAACCGTATCTTCAAATATCATTTGGCACTTTTCACAGGAGTGGGAACGTCTGCCCAGTTGTCCTGGCATGATTCCAGGGAGGGTATTTTCATTCCAGTTAATAGTCTTTGTATTTTAAGTTGGATTTATTAGTCTGTTTCCTCTCTCCTAGCAAGAACAAAAATCCAGATAATGCACTGCTTCAGAGAATTGAGAAGCATTTCTGATGGGTTTGTTTGTTGGGAAGCATGTCTTAAAACTGGGTTGAGTGATTTTCCTATGCCAGATAAGTAAATAAATAAAACTAAGTTTGTGTCTTTCTGGTGAAGATTAATACACAGTTGTTAGGAGGACTACTGCTCTGTCGAAATTTGCAGGTAAAGTATGTGGTGAGATATTGAAGCAATTTTGTCCTTTGTAAAAGTTTAACGATGATTTAAAGGATTTAACTCACTTAACAGTAACAAGAAAAATGGACAAGGTTGTTAGTAACATGAAGATGAAGAATTGTATCTAGGTTGTGAATTAATAGTTCTGGATAAAAGATGGATAAATTCTGTCAATAATAGATGCCTTTTGTGATCTCTGTTTGGTTTCTGTCTCCAAACTGATGTGAGGAAGTAGAGATTTGAACTAAGATTTCAGTGTAGTAAATGCTGTTTATAAAATGGGCTGCTTCTATCCAGATAAAAGACACGCTGGCCATGAATTTTTTTATGGTTCCATCATTGCTGCCTTTTTTTTGATGCTTCTCTATGGTCAAAGAGGAATTTTCATAGTTAAAAGTCTTTATTATACAGCTATCTGAAAAAAAAAATACTGTATTTTGAACATTTCACTTTCTGCAGAGCTTAAAGCGAAGCCTGGAACAGGCACGGATGGAGGTGTCTCAGGAAGATGATAAGGCACTACAGCTACTTCATGATATCAGAGAGCAGAGCCGAAAACTGCAAGAGATCAAAGAACAGGTAGACCTGCTTCTTTGGGGAGTAGAGTGGCTATCTACAAATAGGCACTCTTGGCACATTCTAGCTCTGTTGTCAGGGTTGCATTGTATGTTGGTGAACTGCAATGACTCCCAGTCTGTGTGTTTTAAACAAAATGGGAAGCTACGTAAGAAAGCACAAACTCCAAACCTCCAGTTTTTCTTTTCCTGGTCCTGAAGGTACTTTGTCTGTAAAGGCAGTTCAGGAGAAAAGCTGAAATGCTTTACTAGTGTGCTGCATTAGAAATGAACTGTCAGCTTTAAATGGTCAAGCTGTATAGATTTCAAAACAAGTTCATAAATCATAACCTTGGAAAGCACTGAACTAGCCTTGAATTTTTTTTCTTTATCTGGACATTTAAAATGCTTAATTAGTAGTCTTTCAAAATAGCATCTGTGGTGTCTAACTGTGCCTTTCATAACTCTGTTCATTTGCAAAGGTATTCATAATTTTATCCCACCAGAAGAAGGGTGAAAATTCATTAATCCATAGTGTTGTTCATAAGGAAGAAAATGTCAAAATTAAATGAAAATATGGTGGCAGACGTGGACACTTTTAGGATTAAAAATAATCTACAAGACAGAACCCATTCAGTTTTGTAAATTAACACATTATATTAAGAAAAAGAAATTGAAATTTGCTATGGAGTTCAAACAATTCTTGCAATTATCTGCTGGTTTTCATCTTCAAAGCACTTTACAAATGTTAACAGACTAATTTCATAGTGTTTGAGACAAGGAAGCCCAGAAACCTTGGTAATAATTCTCCAGATAAGAGCAACACTTATGTAAAAAGTAATGAAATGCAAAAACAACCCGCTGGATGGAGCAGGCCTCCAAAGACTTCTAGAGCATTCTTCTGGATGGTTCTTTTATGTAATACAAGGGATCTAAATCTCATCACTCTGTGTTCTGGTGCTTCATTAGCAAAATTGCTTTAAATGTTGAAATGTTGAATGTTTTTGGTAATCATAAATATCAATAGATCGTTGAGCAGTATATTTTTTCTTTGTTAAATGAGTCTAATGCAAGTACTTTTTAATCAAATATTTTGTCCCGGAATCTTTTAACTTATCTTGTGAAGATTCATAATGACATAAAAATGCTGCTTAGGTCAACAAATGGATCTGTAATATGTTGTAGACTTTCATATCTGGGGGATCTTGTGAGCTATCTGAAACCTGTGTGCAATAACACCGCAACAAGATATGCAGAAATGTTTTTGCTGACTCATACCGGCAGGTGGATCTTGGCCAGTAAAGACATGGATCATTATTTTTATGTTGGGGGAAATGGGGGGTGAGATAGATGAGTCCTTTAGAGTTTTGGTGTTGAAAACCCCAAGCTCTCGAGAACCATTAAAACTCAGAGCACATCAGAACCTTCAAAAGCAGTAATTAAGCATTTGGTGTTTTCAGGGCAGGACGGTAGGTTCAACTTCACTGGGATACTTGAAGAGTGTTGTGGCTATTTATTTATTTATTTATTTTAATCTCAACATTAACTGGTAATTACTTGGTGAAGACCTGAACAAATGGATCAACTTATAACGTGTCAGAATCTTTATAGTTTTAGAAAGGTCTATTCATATGGTCTGTTCATTTGTACGTGGCTACCGTGACTTGTTTTGCTTCAGGTAGACGTCCTGAGCTTTGCCTGTCCATTAGTACGTGCTTAAATGCATTTTTGTGGTTTTAAAACTGAGACCAATGCATATTCAAGAGGTATTGTTCTGTCTTCAGTGAGTGATGAAGCCTTTTTTTCTGACCTGATCAAAGATGGTCTTGAAAACATCAAGAAGCAAGAAAAATTGAAATATTACTTATTATCTCTGCTTTCCTCTTTTCTCCCTTTCCATTTTTCTGCCTTCCCAAACACTAATTTTCACATTGGCAACTGTAGTCATACCTGTAATTCTTTGGTCAAGTGTTTGCTGATATAAAAGTTGAGTATTTTAGGAAGAGTCTTCACAAATAATGATTTCTGAGCAGACCATGTATTCCTTCAAGCTATTCTGTCTCTTTCATTCACAAATGTAATTGTGTGAAGCAAATTTTGAGCTAATGTATTTGAGCTCACTTAATATAAAAAGGCTCTAATTGCTTCCAGCAAGAAAATAAGATCATCCATAGAGAGACTGTCTGGAAAGAGAGAATTCCTGTTTGCCTCGTGAATCAGAGCAAGTTCGGGGATTATAACCCTAAGACCCCTTCTGCCACGCTCCCTGTAATGGTCTGTAAAGCTATCTGTTAAAGGCCCGACTTCTTTAAACAGCAGCGTAAGGTCCTTGTGTTGCTAGAGAATCACAGGCTGACGTTAGGGTCAGTGTTGAAGCAATCACTCATCTAGTTGAAGGCAGCTGGCTGTCTGGAAGGAGTGATGACAAACTTGAGTTTGTCACGAGACAATTAGTCTTTTGAATATGGGGGTAGTCAGGAATATTGTAAGATATTAAAATAGAAAGAAAGGTGGACTCCCCCACTGTCAGTTCTTCAAAATCTTTTTTTTTTTCCCTAGCTCCTGATGTGCTTATTTTCTACTCGTTCTTAGCTTTATAAAAATACTTTTTGCTTAGAGTAATTTTAAAAAAAGATATACTGACTGGACTTGTGTTTCCAATGAAGATATAAAAAGCAATCCCATGAGCTCGTTTCAGTTTGAGTACCCAGTCGCAACTGAGATGATCAATTCAAACATTCTTCTCACACCTTCCCCATCCAAATGCCCTTTCTTGCAGTGTCCTGCATGGCAAATCGTTATTTTTGTCTATATAGACAAATACCTTCTATGGGAAATGTGTTTGTTTATTTATTTACTATCTTTTAGACAAATCTTAGTATTTGATTTAGGTTGTTTCCCATACAGAACAATACATTCCTCTTTAACTCTGTCAAGAGAAAATAACTTATGGCTAGGAGCTACAGTATACTTGCTACTCCTCTGCTTCTCCTCTTTTCTTTTATCCAAACACTGCAGATCTGTGGTAATTATCATGTTATTAGCCTGAGGAAAATATATCTTGAGGGAGTATCTGTGCATTTAGTAGAGACATCAGCTCAAAGGCACGTTTCTGTTTCACAGATCAGAAATATAAATAATTTTAATCACTTTTATGAAGATAAATGTGTTTCTATAGTGAAGCCACTCACAAAAAGGCAACGTTTTTAACTTCTATGAGGTATTAGCTTGAAAATGGAAAGACTCAAACCAGAACACGGTGGATATTTTTTTATTTAGCTCTCATTGTTTTATTTAACACTTTTCTTTTTCTTCTACATGTTTTTATATGGACTTCTTGTTTGCAATCAGGCAAACAGTACATTCTGCGATCTGCTGTTCCATATATTTTCTGTTGCCTATAAAATGTAATGCCTTTTCCTACCCTTCTGCTGCAACCACAGGAATATCAAGCTCAAGTAGAAGAAATGAGGCTGATGATGAATCAATTAGAAGAGGATCTGATTTCAGCTCGCAGGCGTAGTGATCTTTATGAGTCGGAGTTAAGAGAGTCCCGAATGGCAGCTGAAGAATTTAAACGTAAAGCTACTGAATGTCACAACAAATTGCAAAAGGTAGTTTAAGGCTTTGTGGGAGGGGGGGATTGATACTTGCTTACTTTTCTAGTGTTATTTTACACACACAAGTTGTATGTGAATTCTCTAAAGATTAGTGTGGCATTGTACAACTAATGCAAAAAGTCTTTCGGTTGTACTCTTGAAACAGCATAATTAATGCTTTGTGTAACTGCTTGTGTTTAATTTGCATGAGGTGATGCCTAGGTAGAAAACCAGTGCACTAAAGCTTTTCCTGAGACTTTTATATATTTTATATTTAAGTTACAGGTTAAAGATCAAGGAAAAAGTGAAGCAGGAGAGTTGTATTGCAAATTAGAGAAGGTATGCTACTTTAATGTCCTGGAGTTTGCTTCCTGGGTATTTTGTATTATGCACAGAAACCAAGAATGTCTTTGATTAGCCGGTGACATGCACAGCCTCACATCCTCCCCCTGCTCTCCCTGCACACACACACCCGGCCCCTTTTTTTTTCTGGATTTTTTGTTCTTGGTGTGATTCATTGTTATTTCTGATTTGATATAAAGCTCCGTTCTGGTGTCCTGTGCTTAATGGGTTGTGCTGTCAAGCTAGGCAAAGACAGGCCATTATGTTTAATCTGAATTTGGCGTTGGGTTAGTGATACATAAGAGTTTTGTTCATAAATAGAAAATAGCAAATAAAAAATAAAAATAATGCTGAGTATAGCTCTGTCACATTGAACAATCTAGTTGGTGACCAAAATATGAAATCAACCAGAGGTTAATAAAATGGGAGCGGATTTGCCAAGGGACATTTTGGGTGTTGGAATTTATAGGGAGAAACAAAGATTTTTAGAAAGTGAATTAAAATAAATAAGGTATCATACATAAGTCAAGAGAATTTTCTCAGTTTGGTTTTACCACTCGCCTTTCCTGTCCTCATTTCCTCCCTTCCCCCCAATCTTTCTATTTAACTGTAGATCAACACAGAGCAGCAGGCCAAAATCCAGGAGCTGCAGGAAAAGCTGACAAAGGTAATGTCTGGGTGGTGAAAGTGAATTTTCCACGAGATTTTCCAGTGAAACCTTAATGCAGAGGAGGGATGCACTTTGTTTTATCCTCAAAAATAGAATTAGTCATAGCATGGGGGATGATAAGGAAAAGGGAGTGGGAACTGGTATCTGAAATCATTGGTGTTCTCAATATGCTTTTGGTTCTTGAGACATGTCAACAGTGTTTATTTTTACAAATGAAGCTGAGTCAGAACTGGAGTAGTGTAGAGAAATTCTAATTAGAAAGGCCAGCTTGGGTGTGCCGTATGCAATGCACTGGTCCCTTGCTTCTGAAGACAAGTGTTCAGATCTTTTTAGCTCACTAGTGTAAAGAAAAAAAAAAGTTGGATTTGATTTAGTCTCCCAGCATAGTCTCTTTTAATTGCAAAATCACTTTCCAGTTCAGTTATTTATGGTAAAACGGTTGAATGATAAGGCTTCACAACAGAATTAAAATACTTCAGTGATATAAGCTGAAGGAAGTACATTAGATATAATGTTTGCAATTGTGGTCAATCAGTCACCGTGAGAACAATGTGGGAACCTGTTTGTTCTAGATGTTATGCTTTTTGGGGGTATCTTTTAGCAGAAAAGAAAGAGGTTGGCATAACAATTCACCGAGAGAGCTTTATCCTCACCTTGACAGCTGCTCAGAAAGGGCATTTCCAAGGGTTAGTGGTCTGAAATATGAACGGGATGTCAAAACTATTTAGAAATGTTATTTTTAATATTTCAACGGAGACTTGTTTTATCCCCCTTTTCTCTTTCAGTTAATTCTATTATCAATTATCAGTAGGCCAAAAGGGTATTTTCCTAATGTTTTAGCAGGAATATTTTGTGAGCCCTATGCAAAAACTTGAACTGAATTTAGGGGCACACTTCTTAATACACAGTGAAAACTAGAAATTGCAGTACAGCAAGACAAACATGTAGATCTGGATTTTTTTTTTTTTTTTTTTTTTTTTTTTTTTTTTGTGAAACAGAAAAGAATTAGGTAACAGAAATTAGAATTTGGGTTCCTGAACATGTTTGTAGGCTGTCTTAATTTTAGACTACTAGGCCAAAGTTCTGTAGCAATTTTGGACAGCACATTGACCATCTTGAGGTTATGAACTTCGACACAGTTTTTGTATGTGTGTTTTTCTTATAATTTTTCTTTTTTCCTTTGGACCTAGGCTGTGAAGGCTAGCTCAGAGGCAACAGAACTTCTCCAGAATATCCGTCAAGCAAAGGAGAGAGCTGAGAAGGAGTTAGAGAAACTGCAAAATCGGGAGGATTCTAATGAAAGCATGAAGAAGAAATTGCTTGAAGCAGAGGTGAATGGAGAATGTCAAGCTAGTATAAATTAGTTACTGGGATGTGTCCGGGAACCCTCATCTGGATGACTGTAAACAACTTGTATTCCTGTAGTAACTCTTAATAAGAAAGAGACATTAGACATTAATTCATTTTTAATTAATTATATTAATTAAAGTTTTAATTAATTAATTTGAGGAAAACTTACTGAGAGGCTGATTTTATTTTCAGTGAGGAGCCAATAAGGACTTGTGGTTAGGATGAGGGATTTGAGCCATGATGAGGTTTTCAAATATAAAAGACAGCTCATTGCTCTGTGGTAATGCAAAGTTGGTTAGCCTAAATAACAGTTAATAATCTCTATGCAGGAGCGGCGCCATTCTCTGGAGAATCAAGTGAAGAGATTAGAGACTGTGGAACGAAGAGAAAACCGTCTAAAGGAAGATATTCAGACTAAATCTCAACAGATTCAACAGATGGCAGAAAAAATTCTGGTGAGCAGAGGTGAAAATGAAAGATGAAGGGTAAGAGTTGGTAAGAAAGGAGTAAAAAAGGAAGAGAAGACACAGAATTGCATTGAATAAAGTGGAAATTGTTGGATAAAGGGTAAAGGGATTGCTTTTGTATACAATAATACTGGAAAACCTGAAGTTTGCAAATTCTGTTTGCACCTTTAGTTACAAACTAACTCCTGTACCTGTAATCTTAAGACTATAAAATTCTAATAATCTAAGTAGAAGCACCTTAAAGTAAACTTATCAGTATTTTAATTAATTACCTAATGTTTTGTTTCAGAACAGGATACTGTACAGGACGCTGCAATAATAAATGCATTGATTTTAAACTAAATTGCAAAAGGAATTTAGAGGTCAAGTCTACTTGAAGTGCTTATACCTTGTAGCAGAAAGAAATAAGTCATCTAAACTGTTCTTCTCCAAAGATAATATTTGTCAAGAATCCATTTTCACCCATGTAGCTCTGTTGGCAATTTCTTGTTTCTCTCCTTGCTAAATCTATTAAGACTTTATAGTGAGTTGGTACTTGAGTCTACAGTGAACCCAACAGAAGGTGTTTCTTATACTTTTACTTCCCTGGGAGAAGCAGCATAATCTTGGAGCAATTACGTTAATTTGCATTTCTTTCTATGTTACTAATATGATAAGGACAAAAAGGTATTACTTTTTCTTGGTAGTAATCCTGAGCATAGACAGGCCTGAGGAAGGCCAAATGGAAACATATAAAAGAACCATGTTTGGACAAGTATGACCCATGCATGTTCTGAGTAATAGCTGCACAGGCAAATTTTAGCATCAGAATGTCTGAAGGGTCTCAAGAAAACGTAGAATCAGGTCTTTGGTGGTGGTGTTTCTTTCAAATTGTTTTGATAACATGAATGCATCCTGCTAAGTAGGAGACTATGGCTTTACTGGGGCACAGAGACAACTTTGCATTTAGAAATAGTGGAAAACTTCAAATAGTTTCATAAGCCTCTTTTGTATATATGGGGATTGTTCCTTGGTTTCAATTAGGTTTTCTGTGGAGGGAAATCTGGAAGGGAATGCAGAAATACCTAACTAATTGTTTTACTCCATGAGATATGTTTAGCAGTTCTCATAGACAGTTTCAATGGACTTGTGACAGAATGTTGGACAGTCTTTCCTAGTCCCTTGCATCTCGGATTTGGGAGCCATGGGTAATACCTTTTTTTCCTCCACTTCTGGACTCTTCATTCCCTCACGGTGATCTCCTCAAACACTTCTGACATTTCCTGGTATAGAAAGAACAGAAAGATAGCAAAGGAGCTGGCAATACAGAATAAAACTAAATAGAATTGTATAGAATAAGGTAGAAATCGTTGAATAAGTTGGATTGGTTTTTTGTACGACTCCTTCAGTGATACTTTATAAGACTTGCTGATCTGTCTGTAGAGAATTAAATAAGAAGTAAGAAATAAGTTAGGGAAGATACTACTTGAAATTGTAGATCATGGCTATGATGCTAATAACAATTGAAAGTTACAGCTACATAGGGAACAGTGAGAACTGGAACGGTTAGAGATTACCTTTTAAGCCCACACTGGCTGTTAAGTGCCACTTCAGAAGCTGGTGAATCTTCTACAATATGAGCAGTCTGATGCTGGTAGCTTTGAAGCTGCTGCTGATCTGGTTGTCTGATTCTATGCCAGGACCTGAAACGTGTGGGCTTCCGGGGGAGGTGAATTGTCCTTCTTGTTGCTGGGAGACGTATTTCAATTGCAAAAAGCAGCAATCTCCATTCCTTGCAGAAGTGTCGGGTACCAGGCACTGTAGATGACCTACTTTTGGTGAACCTCCTTTTTGATTTTCACTTCTGGAAAAGGAGGTCTACTGCAATTACTGGAGCGAGGAAGTCTTAGTATGCTCTCAGGATGAGGGAGGGAAGAGAGAATATGGAAAATGCTCGAGTAGAAATATCAGGAAATTGTCCTGTGCTGTGCAGTAGTGGGGGTAGGCAGGAGACCTGGATGCATCCCAAAACCTGAACTTGTCTGTGCAACAGTCAGCCCAGTGGTAGTGAATGACAGACCTGGATCTGCCTGTTGTACTAAAGAAATTGTTAGGATGGCAAATATGAAAATGAAGGAGCATAAAGCTCTAAGCTCAGCTTTTGTGAGGTGTCATGTTGAAAGGTGTTTATAGATAAATCCCCAATAATATATGCAGACAGCAGAATGTTCCTCGTACTAAAATAGCTAATTTTGGAGATGCAGAATTATCTAAGTCCTTACTGTGCACAGCTAAAACTATCAGCTGTGAGGTAAAGAGGTTAAAAATACTCTGGTACCATCTACTATGTGTACTGCATCCTGTACTTCTCATTTTCAAAGCAATTTATAAACAGTTATTCTGACAACACTCATCTGAGAAATGTGGCAAAGTAAATACTATTCCCACTCTATGAATATAGAATGAAAAGCAGAGACAGCAATACCCCGTTATTGAGTCCTTCTGTGAGAAAACGAGTGAGAGACCTTGATAAAAATAGGTCTGAACTTCCTGTGATGCCACTGCGGCTATAAAGTGTTTATAACCGCTTGTTTTCATAAAACATGCTTGGCCTGTCTTTGGGAATAAGGTACTGGGAAACAAATTCTTATTGTGCAAGTAGAAATCGTTGTCTTTAGCAGTGTGTTGGCTTTGCAGTGGATGGGTCAGCAGCAATATGCAAGGCTTAAAACTGATCACATGCTGCTCTCATGTCATTTAACTATGACAGACATGGTCCAGAGATTTTCATAGTGGGGAGTCTTAAAAATGACAACAAATATGCAATACCTGTGCAACCCGTATGCAGAACACCTATTTCTATGTCTGAATATGAATCTCTGCTGCTTTTAGGAGCTGGAAGAAAAGCATCGTGAGGCTCAGATCGCAGCACAACATCTGGAGTTGCAGCTGAAACAAAAGGAGCAATTCTATGAGGAAAAACTCAAAGTAAAATATCTTCTTACCTTCCTACAAGCTTTTGTGGTTAGAATGGGTTCAGGGAAAAACTGTTGCCTTTAGGCTTTGCTTTGTCTTATGAGTTGCCTTCTTGCTTACTGCTGCTGAAATGTTCAGAGAGATTAGTGAAATATGAGTGAGTTTTTCTTCTAGTCCATGTTATTATACCTCATCTGTTTTTAACATTGTATTAAAACAGGTGGCATTTGAAATCAGAATTACAGAAACCGGTTGCTGATTGTAACTTGTTTGTTGCTGACTAAATAATTCTTTCTTAATGGTGTTGGATCTATCATCCTGAAAAAGATTTCAGTTCCTACTGATGATTTTCTGATTTATTTAAGAGTATTCACACAGCCTACCTGCAAGTTTTAAATTCAGTAAATAATAGAGCGTTTCTGAATTTCCATCTTCTTGGAGCTGTAACATCTGCCAAGAATCCACAGAAACCACCCACTTTGTTTTTGTCTTTTCCAGGGTAGCATAAGACTTTAACATACAGTTAGAAATAGAATTATAGACACGATCTAAAACTAGGAAAAACAAATCGGGAAATGGGAGTATGTGCTGTAGTTAAGGATTTTTCTATAGAACCTACAGTGCGTCAGCCTGTAAATGCATTTTGTAAGGATCTTTGTTTCTACTAAAAATAATCTATTTTCAGCGATTTTTCTCTATTACATTTACCTAGGACTTGACTTTTACATTTTAGCTTAAATATGTGAGGATGTAGTATTTAAGAGGAAAGAAGGAATTTCTGTGGGAGAAACATGATGGGAAAACAAAAAAAAGAAAGAAGATTTCCTGGCAGATCAGAGCATGTTTGTTCAGTAATGAGAGGAGGGTGACAGAAAGCAAGAGGAAGTAGAAGTAGATCTTGGGGAAAGGAGAAATGCTGACATAAAAACTGGAGAACAAGATAGGGCTTGGGAAAAAAGTTAAAAGAAAGAGAGACAGAGAGATGGTGATTTATGGAAACATACGATATAGGGTTTAGTAGGAGATCAGGAAGCTAGATAAAAGCATTTCAAGACACTGAATGTTTATAACTGGGACATTAAAGAGTATCCTGAGAGATACTGATTAAATAAGTTCTAATAAGAGTCATGTCCATAACAGTTCTTTGTGCCTTTGAAAACTGTCCTTGAAGGAAATGACATTCAGTTTAACAACCGATTTAAAATTCTGGACTTGTGTACAGAACACACATACCTTATTATTAAAAAAAAAAAAAAAAAGAAAGAGAGAAGAATAAGACAGTTAATTTACTTCAGTCCCATTCCTAATGACAGGTGTTTGTGTCACAAAAAGAAATCTTAGCTCTTCTATTAGGTGTCTCTGACCTGAAGAATTCATGGGGTCTCAGTTACGTTCTCATGCATATTTACAGAACTTAAAAATCACTTTTGAGCCATGTTGTTAGGGCAACCAAAGGATGCACAATTCTTTACCTCCTCTGCTTTACACACTGGGGTACGGGTTTTTTAATTTGTTTTCTGTTGCAGTAGCCTGGAATATTTCTTTAACATAGATTATACATTATTATTATTATTTAGTGTCTCATGTCTTCATAAAACACCATCATTAAATTCAGTCTTCCGAGGTAGCTGAGGGAGCATTCTTTTTTGGAGTTTGCTGTTCCAGGGTTTCATGCCATTGCATCCTGGGTCTAATGTTGCTTGAGATGTGATGAATTCCTTAAAAATTCTGTCTTTCTTGATGATTTTCTCTCTGCTTGCCCTCTGCCCAGTGAAACGGATATAATTTAGACAAAAGAAATATCTTCATTTAGGTTTTGGAAAATCAGATGAAGAAAGATCTTGCTGATAAGGAAGCACTTGAGAATATGCTCAGAAGACATGAAGAAGAAGCACGTGAGAAATGTAAAGTCCTGGCTGAACAGAAGGCGGTATGTGTAGTTGAATTGGAAATCAAAGTGTTTGAAGAGTAGCTTTTTGAGGCTGTGATTTCTAAGCAAGATAATCTTGTTAGAGGTTTCTCATTGCTCCTGTCTTGAAGGAAATGTACTGATTAAAAGCTATTTTAAAAGATGTTGATTTTCTTACAAGGAATCTTCAAGAATATTTTCTGAAAGTGGCTGCATAAGTTGTTGTATACCACTCATTTTGTGCACTGACGAAATAATGGTTGTTTTTCCCTAATATTTAAGCAGTGGAAAGCAGCAGCAAACATCTCCAGTGACTATATCTGTGATACTATTTTTCTTGGTTATTCGATCAATATTCTTTTATTTTTGTTTCTGGAAATTCTGAGACTTGTTTGTTTGTTTAATTTTAAACATTGCTTTTAAAATCACTTTCGTTGTGCAGTCTCAAAGGCACGTTGCTCTGTTTCAGATGATCAATGCAATGGATTCAAAGATTAGGTCACTGGAGCAAAGAATAGTGGAATTGTCTGAGGCCAATAAACTGGCAGCAAATAGCAGCCTTTTTACCCAGAGGAACATGTAAGTACAGCAACTGCTATCATATTGGTCACTGCTGAACATTTCTCAGTGAGATCTGTTCTGAAAACGTTAAAGTGATTCTTTGTTACAGGCTTGTTGTGCTTCCTTGCTTGTTTTCCTGTAATGCAGAAAATGTGCTTGTTCTTCAAATAGTTTTGGTTCTCTGCTTATTTTGTGTTTTCCGAAACGACAAGCAAAACTGATTTGTATTACAGTGTCCACTTTGGAGTCTTTCTTGAGGTTGGTGCTTTATGCAGGTTTACCAAACATTAAATGAATACCAATACATTAAATGTCTAACCTCTATAGAAGCATATATTCCTTTTTTAATATGTATATTGTTAATATATTTATATTTTCCTGGGTTCCTGTGGAAGTTACTCAGTGTTGAAATTGAAAACATTACATACCTTTCATTGTAAACATTCTGTCCCACCCAATCAATGGCTGAGAAGACAAAATGAAAACTAGATTTTAAGCCAAGAGTTTTCCTGTATGTTTTTGAATTGCTGTTTGCAAGAGAGATCTTTTTTACTGCAGTGGGCAGAAATAATGTGGAGCAGGAGATATCTCAGCTTCAACTTCAGAATGATGTTTCAATTCATTTTTTCTACGTAACTCAGCTAGTACTTGAATATATTTGTTGTTCTCTCAGCTTGAGCCTCTCTTTAGTTTTCTCATCAACAACCAGTGTAATAGTTCAGTGTTTTAGGGGATACTACTGGACAAGCTCTAATGTCATCTTGTGTTGCTGTGTCATCAGCAATTATTCTTGTGAATTTTTCTTATTTATTAACACAGAGGAGAAATCTTGGACCTTTTCTCTTTTGTGTCAGACCTTCCTGTCTATTTGAACTTCATTTTGCTTTTCATTTTAGTTTAGTTTCCTTATTGTCTTTAAAATGCTTTTCCTTCCTAAATGATGTAGACTTTCTACTTCAAGTACAGGAAAAAGCACAGATTGTTTGATATGCCTTGCGAGATAGTGCTAAAGTAGTATATGCTCTTACTGAGTTAAGAGATTCATCATGTTTGGCTGTCTGCATAAATGTTTTCAGTGTCCATCAGCTGCTGGATGCAATGTTAGGCAGTATCTCTGTGGGCAGCTCTTGGACAGATTCACTTATAATATTGAATAGAATCAAGCAAGATTGAATTTTGGCGCAGAGTTGTTTTGTTTTTGATCTTTTCAGTGCTGATTATGCCTCCAGATTTGTAGTAGCTCCAATTTTTGTTATATTTCAAATATCTGGCAAGTTATTCTGGCTTGAACAGCCAAAAATAACCACAGAAGTAACTGAAAAATTTAACTGAGTTGCTTTATGCTCCAGATGACTTCTAGTTATCACCCAGGAAATCTGTCAAGGTGGCAAAAGCCATAACTTACCTTCAGTCTGAAATAAAACACAAGCAGTGTCTCAACATGTACCTGGGAAGGATATGCAGAGTCGTCATTGCTGCTGAACTGAGTGTAAGAACTCAGCTGAGCTAGACGCATCCTCTGACAGCAGGCCACTTTCCTTGAGATGAATAGAAAACAAGAAAAAAATATAATAATGCTTTAAAATATGACTTTGAATAGTTTATTGTAAGAAATATTGTCAAATAACGTAATTTTGCAGGATTGGTAGGTGATATTTACAGAATCAACAGCATTTTAAGAAAAAAATGCTTTATTATGCCCATGTTTATATATGCAGATAGCTAGTGAGTTTCTGCTTATTTTATGAATTGTGGTGGTGAATATGTATAAATCTGTTGGACTTCATTTTGAATCTACAAAAGCCACAGCTAATCTGAGCATGTTTGAAGAGATGAACTAGTGATTAAACCCTTCAAAGGCTTGTGGAACTTGGTTAGCTTTTGTTCTGCCAGTATCTGAGTACCTGAGCAGGCAGCCCAGGAAACAGTAGAAAGCAAAATAACAGATTATTGAGAGCTCTTGCTGCCAATAGTCTGTAGAGATAAATAAAAAGAAAAAAGAGAGAGAAAACGGGGGAAAAAAAAAGTGACTAGCGTTTTGTGTGCAAAGCACAAAAATGTGAGTCAGAAGACAAGTTCCATTTTTAGTTTTGTTAAGTCTTCCCATTTGATCTTGGGCAACCCACATAATTTCTCTGGAATTGGATTAATAACAGTTTATCTCACAGTGAACTTCTTAAAATATTAATTCATTAATGTATGTAAAGCTTTGTGAGATTTCTAAATAGAAAGCACCCTGAGGCAGAATTTTCCAATGCATGATAAAATGATTCCAGGAGTTGTAAATAACGTAGGGGTGGTTTTTGTTTGTTTGTTATGCATGAGGATATGCATTTAAAATTCTAATTGCTGCTTTTAGCAGACATTGCGGGCTCTCAAAATTCTTATGCACACAAGTAATTATTTTCATTCACTTTATAGATGGAGACTTTGATCAGAGACAACAAAGTTTTGCTTCAATGTAGGTCAAGTTTAGAACTTGTTCTGGGTCCATTACAGCTTTAAAGAACAAACAAACTAAACGCCCCTCCAAAAAAAACGTAAACCATAGGATTTCTCTTATCTCATGGAAATATATAATGTGAAAACAACTATTCTTAGCATTTATTTTTCCTGCGTAGGAAACTACATAACAAGGAATTGGTGAAATGAAAGCAATTAAGTACAGCTTAAATACTGTTGTAGACAGCCACATGTAGAATTTATTTTTCTGTGCAACTTGCAAATATGAAATATTAGTGCTCTGGGCATATGTCAATGAATCCACTATTATGTGGATGTTTTGCAGATAGTAATGGAGCTGACTTACTTTCATACAAGGGTGTAGAATTTAGGCTATTAACTTAACTGTTCTGCTTAATAGGCAGCTTGTGGTGTGTTCTTCCATACTTCAGTCCAGTGAAAGGACATATTTTAAGGACATTTCATGTTTGTCACTTGTGTTTTTCTCTTGTCAGGAAAGCCCAGGAGGAGATGATTTCAGAGCTCAGGCAACAGAAGTTCTACTTGGAAACACAAGCTGGAAAGTTAGAGGCCCAGAATCGAAAATTAGAGGAACAATTGGAGAAGATGAGTCACCAAGATCACACTGACAAGAACCGCCTGCTGGAGTTAGAGACTAGGCTACGAGAGGTGAAGGCTTGGGTTTAATCCCTCCCAATGTATTCCATTTGCTTTAATGTAACCCATTTGGACTATTATAGTAACAACTAGAAATAAGCTTGTCGTAGTTCTGTGTGTCTTAATAATGGTTTTTTAAGATGTAATTATTTATTATAATCTAGCAGTATGTTCCTCCCCGAGGTTATTATTTTTTTAATGAAAAAATAATAAAAACAAAATAAAAAAGATTGCTCATTACAGTAAGTATTAAGCTTTTAGATCATCTTGCTTTCTCAGAGTCTTTTTTTTTTTTTGTACAATATCCTTATAATGTTTTCTAGCTAGAGTGGTAACAGGGTAGAGAATAAAAGCTTAGCTATGTGCAGTGACCAGCTTTACTATAAGAGTCTACAGAATAGAAAGCAAACGGTGCGACAGAGGTGCTATAAGAACACAGGAGACGTATCGCTTCATGCACATTTTGCAAAAGTTTTCGAGAAAACTAACAATAATATGAAAATATGCTTTTTAAAAAATAAATAAATTGGGAGCTTTGCTTCATTTTTAGTTCTTTAGTTTTGTATCAACTAGTTTGGATCCACTTCAGGTCTTCTTTTTACTTTCTCCAGTCTCACTCCACTAATTTTCATCTAAGACTGAAATTTTGCCTTTAGCTAAGAGGGTTGGATGACTAACATGTGTCCTTGTTTGGCCGGAAGTTGGTTGGGACCACTGTAAGATTTCTAGTGGGCTTGTCTTGCATCTGCAGCACAACAGAAAGATTCACAAGGGATAGCAAACAGCCTGAAGAAGGTATTAAGGTTTGGAATTGATTTTGAGCACTGAGATCTGTTCTGCTGCTTGTTCATTTCGTATCCATTTCTGGAAATGACATGTTTATCACTGAGGATGCCTCAATAAAACCTTGAATAGAAGCCATTTGAGTAAACCCAGAGCAAGGGGATTTGGTTGGTTTCTTCAAAAAGAATCTAGATGTCTACATGCACATAAAGATTAGTATTGATGTTTAGGCGTAAAGATTCTTAAATAATATAACTTCAGTGAAGAAAGGTCATCACAAACCACTTCAGCTTTTCTGCTTTTCATATCAACATTTGATATGTGATATTTGAGTCACAGCTGGAAGTATTCTTGTGCCCATATTTTCATTTCAAAATGCCATCTTGTTTTTGATCTTTTTTAAAGCAAAGTAGTCACTTTTATTAGGCAGTAGGCAATGCTGCATCCTTGACTTCTCAGTCACTTAAGCAATCTGTGAAGATGTGATTTTGGGGTAGAAACGGCAATGTCATCCTAAAGTGAGGTTTGAAATGAGATTACATCGCCTGTATTTTCTTTGTTAGTAATTTATATCTGGATGCTGCTTTTGCATTCTTCAGGTTGGTCTAGAGCATGAAGAGCAAAAGCTGGAACTCAAAAGGCAGTTGACGGAATTGCAGCTGACACTCCAGGAGCGGGAATCTCAAATTACTGGGCTGCAGGCTGCACGGACAGCCCTGGAGAATCAGCTCCGTGAAGCCAAAACTGAACTAGAGGAGACTACAGCTGAGGCAGAGGAAGAGATTCAAGCTCTCACGGTGAGTCCTGAAATTGGCACTCGATTAGAATTGTTTAGGTGCACATTTCATAATGAGGTTAAATATCGATTTTTACTATATAATTTTTTTAATTTTCAGAAGAAGACATGAATTATGCCTTGTGTTAATAGAGGCAGGAATGGCTAAAATGTCAAATTTTCTCTTATTATCTTTAACCATATGTATGCTTCCTAGTAGTGGTTGATTGGTGCCAAAACTGCTCGACTCTTTGCAAGTGCGTTATTGCTTTGTGATGAGGTGAAAGTTGCATGTGAAGTTGTTATTGACAGAGTTCTGCTCTCTTATTTACTTATTTAAATAATTTATCATGAGTTTGAAGGTACTTGATGATCATAAATGATATGATGATTTCTTTCTGTGAGTTAATCTGCTTTATACTTGCTTTGGAAAAAAAAAAGATCCTATGAAAATAATGGTAACGACACCCTAATTTTATTCCACCCTAATTTTATTTCATTAAAAATTGTCATGTGTATCCTGCAGTCTCTGGTAAGGTGTGAATGATATAAAGGAAAAAAGATATTCCTTCCTTCCCCCCTCTTTCCCTCCCAGGAAACAAAATTCTAAATTATATGCTGCTGTTTGCTGTCTCTTGAATACAAAAAGATGCTTTCACAGTGCTTGATTGTAAGAAATATTTTCTTCAGAAAGGATTCCCAGGGCAGTGGGGGGAGAGAGAGAGGAGAAAAGTGTGTGACCTGCTACTTCGGCTGACAGCTTACCCTCATTGAAGAAGCAGTCTTCAATGACCTCTGAATCCAGTTATTTTGAAGTGTTGAAAACATGCATTCTCTTGCTCCAGTGATATTTGATAAAAGAACTATTATTCTGGATATTTCTGCCATTGCTGTTTTTTAGAAGGGATAGTAGGCTTTGCTGAGATAGTGCTTCTATTAGATTGATGCTTTGGGTGGGTGAACGGAGGTATTATGCAGAGCTGTTCTTAAGCAGGTACATGCTGGGAAAGTATGGCAGCAATACCAGGCCGTAAGAGAAACTGAACAGAACATGGCTGGCATCGGTTTCTTTTTGCTCAAAATTGAGGTCTTCTTCCTCCCAGCTGAAAGCTTTGCATAACTGCTAATATCACTGCTAACAGGATGATGATGTGCTTGATATCTTTACCCTATGCCACCAATGAAACAGATGAATGTATATGACCTGTGTTCACTCAGTTACTGCTTCTGTTAATTTGGCAAAATGGTAGTGCTTTTGGACCAGCTGTTGTAAGATAGTCCAGTTCAGTGGGCTTGGAGAATTTCTGATACGGAATTTTTTGTATATACTTTTTTATTTTTCACATTGTGGTAAGATAATATTTTAGCTCTCATTATTTGATTTCTGCTAAAGAGTTTGTCCTGTTTAGTCTCTTGGCTCTAACAAAAATGTTCCGAATAAAGAAAGGTAGCTGGTGCACTAGTGCTAGTGCACTGACCTTTCATTTGTTAAGGTTTCAGATAGCATATGACATTATACACTTGTAAAATCACTTTGTTAGTCTAAATGAATTTTGAGAGGGGCCATGAGGCTGAAACAAGAACTTTTGCTTTGTCATGCTTTGCTTGTAAATGAGGAGGTAAAATGGTGCATGCAATACTGCTTTCTTTAAAATAAGCATTTGCCCTTTTCAGTGCTTTGGATGCTGTGTTCCAAAGAATTGATTATTGTGTTTCACCACTGCTGCTTAGAGAGGCTTAGGATTAAATGGTACTTAATGGTAGGATTCAGGTAGATTGGCAGAGCTGTTTGGGATAGCTTGCATAATGCTTCATTGTAGTTTTTCTTTGCAAGCGTTAAATTGTATGCAGTATTTATTTTATACAAAACACTAATCTGGGTGTGGAAGTAAAAGCGACTCATGAATGTACAAACTTAACATGGAATCTATATATCATCAGGTGACCATTTATGATGGAACTTTTTATATAATCAGTTCTTGAGTTTGTACATTTTCCTAAAGTAGTTCAGAATTAGGAGAATTTGATTAAGTAGGATGTGACTTTTGCTAATCAGTTCTTTGCCACTACAGAGTGCTTTCACAGTGTGCAGCATCTGCCTTCCAAACTTTGCTTGCTGGTAGATTGTTCTGCAGTTTGTTTAGCAACAGCTGTTGGATTCTAATTCTAATGTATGAAAAATTGATGATTAACTTCTTACCTCCTTTAGGCACATAGAGATGAAATCCAGCGTAAATTTGAAGCCCTTCGTAATAGCTGCACAGTGAGTATTAAATACAGATCATTGAATTATTTTGAAATTAAGGATAAGGAACTAAACAACTTACTTATTTACTCCTTGATGACATTAGTTACTAATGCGGACTCCTGTCTTCAAGGTGTTAGTAGGAGCTAGGGTGATTGGATTTGATTCCTTTTAGGCTTTAGGTAAACCTCACTTGTGAGGTTTTATTCGGATTATGAAATTGATACTATTCTTCTTTTTGGAGAAGAAAGAAAATTAAAAATATCTCATTGCAGTGCAGCTAATAAGAATGGTGTAGCAGCTGCAAAAACGACTGTAGGTAAAGATTTTTTCTACTCACAAGGAGAAAAGATCTACCTGTCCAAATCCTGAGCTGCATTGTAGATCTAGGCCAGAGCGAATGGGAGAGCATTTATGCTACTCTGGGTTTTAAGGAGGATTTCAAGCCTGTTTGAAGAGACAAGAAAATTTATGGTTCCAGATGATGCAATGACATGTGGTCATCTGCTCAAAGAGCAGAAAGGACTCTAGGATCTTAATTTGCACCTTACATTGCCTGAGATCTTTCAACATGTTTTTGTATTCATTTCATCAGTCCAGGAGGGATGTCCTAGGCTTTGTGTATTAGTAGGTATTCTTGCAGATTACCACTTCAAACTTGCTTGTGATGCTTGATGAGAACATCTGACTTCCAATGACATGAACTGCAGAAGCATTGAACCTCTGGATCAGCATTGGTTGCTGATCTCCTTAGGCTTTTTCTCCTTACACCACCCTGTAAGCAAGGCTTAACTGCTGTTTTTTTTATCTTGTTTCCCCACTTCCAGTGATTTCCTCAAATCTATTTTTTTGTGCTGTAGGACTAAATAAAGGACAAAATAAGTATCTAACAGACAAGTTTTCGTCTTTCAAAAATATCTTTTAAGAGTTATTCTGTTTCCCTCAGTTACTCTTCAGCACTAAGCAGTGCTTAACTTCTGTTAATAGAATATCACTATATTCTATTGAAGGAATGAGGAAGTAGAGCAAAATGTATTAACCTCCATCTAAAAGAAAGTCTTCAAAAGAAACTTCGCTTTTTGTAGTCTTCTTCGCTTGCACAGGTTGGTTCCATGTGTGTTGTCATGTATCCTACATCCATAGCTATATTTTCTGTTCTTTTGTTCTGTCTTGGCCTTTGTAAAGAATGACAGCTTTCTGTGAAAATACTTATGTGATCTCCATGCAGGCAAAAACCAGTTGCGTTGGAAAATCTGTAGCTTCTTTTCACTGTGTGGTAGGCTGCCTTTCAGAGGTTGTAACTCATTATCTCACTACTGTAGGATTTTGGCTCCATAAGTGTGGCGAGCAATCTCCAGCAGTGAGGACTGACCCATAGGATTACAAGAATGTCAAGAGCTTTGAATGTTCTGCATGAAAAGATTTTTAAGTGTTGTGCATTGTATGTCCATTAGCGGGATAAGTGGGATCAGGCATCAGAAAACCTCTTCATCAATAAGAAATTAATGAAATAGTTCCTACATGAATAATACATGCTCATCATAAATTCTCTTTCCAGCCTGGGAGAATGTATGTATAATTTAACTGACCATGGATAGAAACTTTCTGTGTTATAAGTAGTTCTAGCTGTCCATCCTTTTTACTGTGGGCCATTGAGATAAATGATAGGACAATCTTCTATTGACAGTGAGGGATCAGGTAACGTTTATTATGGTGCCTTCACCAGATATTTCAGCCTCATTTTAATTGAATAGGGACTGATATGATGCAGGTTTCACTTCTTGGTGACCATTTGATTCTACTTGAAGGTGGTTAGAATATATACTCATTTTAAAATAGCACTTCAAGAGAATAATTGTAATATGCTGCTACTTATGCAGCATAGCAATAAGTAGGCTTATTCTTTTAGCAAGTTTTGAAAATACATCCATTTTGAGGTGAAACAAACTCCTTGAGCTGTTCTGGCAAACTTAGTATGGAATTAATTTTTGGTATGGAATTCTGGTATGGAATTAATTTTTAGTTAATCTTATTAAGTAACCCAAGACAGCGTAAGAAAAAATGAAAATAAGATTAGAGAGGGAAAAAAAGCACATTATTGAAAGACTGCATTACTTTGATATTTTTCTTAGTGTTCAAAAGATAAAAATACTTACTCTACTTCTGTACTCTAGTTTTACAAAGGTCGCAGCTTCCAGTTATAGAGGAGGCTCACACCTCAGATGTGCATCTGCTTTCCTTGTACCTTCACTGCACTCCTGTCCTTTCTTTTGCTGAGGCCTCTGACCCAAGTCAATAATCTTTTAGGTTCTCCTATTTTCAGTTTTAAATTTGTTGTCTTTTGGGGTGTGTACATAAAGACCATTGCTATATTGTTGGTCTTAATTTCTTATGTCTTTCTGAATTCATATTTAATTGCTTTGATAGCTCTGCATTGTTTCATCTTGTAACTTTTTTTTTTTTTTTTACTGTTGGGGTCAAAAAGAAAATACTAGCTTTTGCTTTCTTGTACAAAGACCTCAGTTGTGCAAAAAATAATAAGATACATAATTACAATAAAAATTGCAAATTGTAGCACCTGCTCTACACACACACAGATGCACATGGCCACACATGAAGAGTGATATTTTATCATAATCTTCTCACAATGATAGTTTATCCAGCAAATCTGTTGAGGGATGAAGGACTAGTTCCCTACCTTTAAAGAATTGTTCTGTCAAAAATATTAGCCATGTGATCCATTAGAGTTTTAAAATTCAAGTTATTTCCCTGGCAATCAGCAAAAGCACTGGAAATAAAATACATTTTCTTAAATAGGAAGATTTACATTTCTGTCAGTTGTTTCCATCTGGCTTTTAATTATGGCTTTTTGTTGGATCATCAATGCATTTGATGTTAAAAATGGTGCTAAGTTATCTAAATAATAATAGAATTCTTTCAAGAAGAAAACATTCAGTAAGGAGGTGGCAATGTGTATAAAAAAACAGAAGAAAAGGTATCCCATAAAGTATTTACAATCAGCTTAGTAAAAAATACTATTGCTATTCCAGGAATACACTGCCTGAATCTTCCTTTTTTTTTTCAGGTACAGGCTATTGCTTTTACTCTAGAAAGGAGAATGGCATTTTTAGTACTAATTGGATGTTGCACTTCCATTTATTCAAGATTTCACCATTAAAATAAGGTTTATCTCTCCTCCCTGAGGTTCCTTTGTGATTGTTTTGTGTTGCTATCATAAGCATTAACATGCTTGATTCTGCACTTGTCTATGAGATGGGATAGTGGGGCATTAAAACTACAACAAGCCCTTAGGCACACGTACCATTTTAGTCATGCACGAAGTCCTGATTTCAGTGTGAGCTCCTGATCCACATTGGCCCAATTAGTTGGCATACAGGAAAAAATCTTTACGTATTCTTGAGAACTTCCAAAATTATATTCAGGCATGTTACATACTTTGCTAAATTATCTCTTGGAGTAAAGAGATCTTGCCCGCTGTAACAAGGCTAATACCCAGGCGAAAAGTTTTATATGGCTTAGTTAAATTTGTAAAACAAACAAACAAACAAGAATATCCACACACATACATACATGCACGCACGTACGTATATTTATGTTACTGGCTGTTGGTTGGGAGGGGTTGTTCCTGATTTTCATTTCACAGAAAATGTTATGACAGGTGCTTCTTATAGGCAAAAATGGAGCTGTGTAGTTTTTGTAGTCTAACAAAAAGTCAGAGACTTTTAGGGTGTTGATGTGGTGTTAATGGGGCCATCTTTATGGACGACATCATCGTGCTTTGAGGACAAGGCTCACGGTTGGAAGAGGCAGCTCATCTTCTGAGGAGTAGGACTGAGGAATACAGGAGAGTATATGTTTTAAGACTGAGTTGTTGTGGGAAGGAAGGGTATGCAGACCATGCAGTGTCCTCCTGCTTTGCAGCTACTAATGAGTGATGTCCCCCAAGCTAAGCTGTGATGAATTTTTGGAGACTGAGATCTATCACAGTGTAAGGTATGTTTCAAGTCGCAGAAGTTCTCTGATTATGGAAAGAGGCGGAAAGCAAGGAGTTGATTATTAAATATCCATCATACAGGAAGACACACAAGCCTGTCTGCATTCAAGTATGCATCTGTGCCTGTGGTCATTAAGATGCTCGGTAATTTTCAGCTAGAACAGCTTGCTATCTCAGGTCCAAATGTGAGTAGGTTAAGATGAAGTGAAGCTGGTGCCTGCTCCACATTCTTCTCATGATAATTTAGGGGTGAGAGATGGCTTTGTCTTTTTTCTTCCTTACTTCTGACAGCTAACTTTCTAGTAAAGCTCAGTGATGGTGGGAGGAGTGGAAATGAGTAGGGTAAAACTATACGTTAGTTTAGAAGTTCTGAATTAAGGTTGTACCAGAGATGAAATTAAACCCCAGAGAACGTACTGCTGATGGCATTCTGAAGCAGTTAACCTTGCTGTGTCCTAACATTTTCCTGCACATTTGTCGGTGGCATCTGAGAACTGAGACATCTTCCTGAAGGAACTGGATAAGGTTTTGGAGAAGTTTGCGAACTGCAGTTGGGAGTATTCTAAAACTGCTTCCTTTCTTTCTTTCCCTCGTCATTTTGCCTGTGGTTTTGACATGTGGAGTGTATGGATTAAATTTTGTACACTGTGTCTGATATACAAACCTAATCATCACAGTCCTGAACTGCTGGTTGCTATACAATTTAATTTGTGATCTCTGCCTGGAGAATTTTTTTGGGTCAGGTATAATACCTATGAATCTGTGCAATCTCACGATATAGAAACACTGCCTCTCTGATACCGTGCAGTGGGGAGGGAATTGTGCTGAATATAATCACTTTGCTGAAAAGTTATTATGCTTCGGGTGATCCATAGTATTTAAGAATGAGATACCATCTTCTATACCAATATAAAGATAAGTTGTGTGCTTAGATGTGGCATATATTGAACAGTCTGTCAAGATTAGCGTGGTCCAGTTAGATTATAATCACAATCTTTTGTATTTGCTGCGATGAAGATGTACATAGATTGAGGAGAAAATTTCAGTGGCTTTGTGAGAGCTGATACAGTGCCACAGATAAGGCTGCCTGTACTGCCTAGAAGTGCTTTTCCAAGCTTCCAAGTGTTTGGTTGTTTTATAAGCTTTACATTTGAAGATTTTTGTAATTATATTTTGAGTTTCAGAAGGATATAACAGTGGATATAGTAGTGTTTCCTTTTAGGCTTTCCTTTAATATACTTAAAAATTTATTTCCAGCATAGCTCAGTTTTTTGTTTGTTTGTTTGTTTTGCCTGGGGATTTCCTTAACTAAAAAGAAAAATACCTAAAACTATTGACTCTTTTCAGATACAGGATTCTGGTATAGTTTGTACATATGTATGCCTAAGACGATATCTCCTATCACATGTGTTTTCCTGATCTGTTTTCTTCCTTGTTGGTTCACAGGACAGCCATTTACATCACACCTTGCCCCATTTTCCTGTGATGCTATTACCTGTCACCATTTAGGCTTTACAGTACTTATAAATTCTGTAACCGTATTGGGTTATATATACCAATAGATAGGTTTTTTAAAATTTTGTCAATAAATTTTCCCTTTCTCCATGAAAAAATGAACATTATACTGAGAAGAACCAATTACCTCTCTTTAAAATAAATAAATACAATCTATCTATCTAGATTGCATTACATAGGTTGTAATATATTTGAAATTTAAGCCAAGCCATTTAGGAATTTTCAATAAATAAACTGTTAGGAAAATCTTCAAGAGAGGTGATCACATTACTACTTCTGGAACCCTTCTTAATTGCTTTGTTCTTTGTCTGAAATTTTCCAGAAATATCCTACTCGATTAAATGTAACAGTGAAATATCGGGTGATTTGGTTTAATTTCGGTTATGTCCAGAGAAAGAAGACAATCTTAGAACCTAGAATAAAGGTCAGTGGGAGCTTAGCTTCCAGCCCTAAAGGGAAAAAACTGACTTGAAATACAGCTAATTTTAAATACGAGTCAAGTAGTTTGAAGTATTATATCTGCATGCCACCTTATCCATTTTGTTTCCATCCTATCTCTACTTTCTGCTATACAAAGTACTTGCATTAATATATGCAGTGAAAGTGGAAGAAACCATAGCTGTATAACAGGTTCCTTAAAATTCCCAAGATACGTGGTGTGATTAAACATAAAATAAAAATAAAAGTAGAAGAAAAAGAAAGGGATTATCTCATCTGGCAGCTAGTAGAAATCTACAATGTTATTTGTAAGAATGGTAGGTAAAACACTGGAAAAGCAGGCATTTTGTTCCTTTTTGTTTGTTTAAGTACATTTGCAAGCTTTTATCCCTACAGCAATATGACACTAAGACATCCTGATGATACAGTCTGGGTTCTTCAAAAACTTGATACATGATACAGAATAAAATGCATATTTTGAACAGTAAGACTGCTCAAGAACAACCACACGATCAGATTTTCATTAGCAATGTTGTATTTTAGATTATGAATCACTTCAATTTGACCCAACACATGGGAATCTCCCCTTCACCCAGCAGGGAGTAATGGCAGTTGGACTTTTTCTGCCAACAGTTTAAAAATCAAATGCCGTTAATTTAGATTTAGGAGAGGCATGGTAAAAGGCAGCCAATATGTGTTACAGATTCTTCAAAAAGAAATGGTTGTCATCTTTCCAGATAGCTGAGAAGAGATGTATGTGCTATGCTCTACTGCTTTATATATTTAAGTGCTTGGCTTGTGTAGGAAATTGGAACATTTAAATTTGAATGTGTGGCCAACTGTGTTCTGGGATTTTAGTTTGTCCCATTTAATGAAGTATATTATTCGCTTTTCTTTGACATCTAGGCAAAAATGCCTCTTGAACATATTTCTAATAGTTGAATGTTAATGGTTTCTGAAATTCTATTTATTAAGCTGTTTTCAAGATTATTCTGAGGATCCTTTCCCTTCTGTTGTGATGACATTGCTTTTCAGTTAGGCAGAGGTACAGGTATTCATCCATCCAGTGTTTATGGCCTTTCATTCATAAAAATGAAAAGGGACTGTGAAAAGGGCCTGCTGTTGTTTGTATTTGTCTTTAAATTGAAGGGGAATGTGGTTTAAAGCATTATAGTTTAATGCTATTCTGACTTAACAAGTGGACGGTTCCACTTCATTAAAGGCAAGGCTATTGTGCTTGTTGAGGTTTTGCTTTTCACTGATTTTCTATTAGTCTGTTGTGCTGCCATGTTTTTTTCTTTCTTCATATATCCTATGCTGATGTTGCTTGGACAAAATATTTCTTGCATTTTTCTGCTTTTTCTGGCTATATATAGTGCTACTTATAGTAATCTAAACAACGTTTCTAGGAAGATTCATCAGATTATGCTGCCTTCATTGCACCTCTTACTCAGTTTTCTTAAATATCATGCTTCAAAAGTCTCTGTGAGAAGCGTTAGCCTCATTTCACTTAAGGGGAAATTGAGGCAAAAAAGATGAGGTGCTTTGGCAAAAGCACACTGAGTCAGCAGCAGATCTGAGAATACAACCAGAACTCCTGACTCCCAACACAGTACTTTATTATTTGAGAGAGAACTGTCACGTTAAATTGCATTGCAGCATTTTTATACTCTAAACCCAATCAAAAAAAATTCACAGCATTTTGTGTAAGAAACAAAGCTATTCCTAATCTAAGTACACTCCCATGCATAAAATCTGCCATTATAATACAGCCTGTGTGTAAATCTGCAAAAGAAAGCGGCTTGT
This sequence comes from Anser cygnoides, assembly GCF_040182565.1. Lineage (NCBI taxonomy): Eukaryota > Metazoa > Chordata > Aves > Anseriformes > Anatidae > Anser > Anser cygnoides. The sequence goes on from NC_089889.1 coordinate 11,820,894, forward strand.
ATTTGTCTGCTTGCTGGGCAATAAATGGTTCTGCAAGAGCAGAACACTTTTTCTAAAAGCTGTACTCACTGACATATAATCTAATTTATTTTTCTTTCTAGGTGATAACAGATTTGGAAGAGCAGCTGAACCAGCTCAGTGAAGACAATGCAGAACTGAACAATCAGAATTTCTTCTTGTCCAAACAACTTGATGAGGCCTCAGGGGCCAACGATGAGGTTGTCCAATTGCGAAGTGAAGTTGATCATCTCCGTCGAGAGATCACGGAGAGAGAGATGCAGCTTACCAGTCAGAAACAAGTAAGTAACGTAGATCTGGATCACAGTTGAGCTAGATGATTATCTGAAATGCTAAAAATTCTTTTAAATCTGAAAGCTTGTGGGGAATGAATATGCCTTTACAGGCGATTGGACCGATTATTGTTTAAGCCTTCCTTCCCCATGTACTTGAATGAATTGAAATTTTTGGTTATTTCCCTTTGTGTTTTTATGCAATTTTATTTAGATATTTAGCATTGTAAAGGTATTGTAACTTAGAATTATTTATTTTAAGTTTGTGACCCTGGCAATTCCAAAATCTTCATAATGTGATAGAACTGACATTAAAGGCAATCACAAGTGAATGTATGGAAGCCTTGAAATAAATGGGTTGTGATTTACCAGCTAATGTTTGCTGCCAATTTGCATGTACTGTAAGTTAAATGGTAAGGCTGAAGCTTAAAGTGCATGCTTGATGTGGGATGTGAGAATTGATAGGAGGATTTATTTTTAGACTATGGAGGCCTTGAAGACAACATGTACAATGCTGGAAGAGCAAGTAATGGACTTGGAGGCCCTGAATGATGAACTCTTGGAGAAAGAGCGTCAGTGGGAAGCATGGAGAAACGTTCTAGGGGATGAGAAGTCTCAGTTTGAATGTCGTGTCAGAGAGTTGCAGAGGATGCTGGATACTGAGAAACAGAGCAGGTCTTTTCTCTCTCTATTGCACGTTTTTATTAACTTGTATGAGCTTCTACAAAGCATTTTTAGAATAGGATATGGGAGTTGGAACTAAATATAAATTCTTGTGAGGTAGTTCTAAAAATGGTATATTAGTTAATAGTCATTCACCAGTAATATTATTCCTTTTGTTTCTTTACAAGTGAGCAATTCAAGGGGAATGGTATTTATCACTGCAATTTATAAAAGTCTTGATTTTCTTTTTCTTCTACTTTGTTATATGGAAAATTAGTCCTTGCTCCAAACTGTTACTGTGGGGTCTTCAGGCTGCTTTTCTAGCAGGGGCAGGAACAGGGTTATATAATAAAAGTGTTGCAACAAACAGGCTTTATAAAGCAACATCTTGAATTTGAGGCAAACCCCTGAAAGTTATTGATGCCACTGCATGCTAGGAAGAGGTCAAACCCAGAAAGGAGTTAGGTAACAGTGTTTTCCATTTTAATGCAGAGTGCGAGCAGATCAGCGTATTACTGAATCTCGCCAGGTGGTAGAACTAGCTGTCAAAGAACACAAGGCAGAGATTCTAGCCCTCCAGCAAGCACTAAAGGAACAAAAACTCAAAGCTGAGAGCCTTTCTGATAAGGTAAGTAACTTCCAGCCTGAGACTTTTATTGTTAGCTGAGATACTTGTCTTTTATATAGATGTTACTTCTAGAAATGTGGTCTTGAGCAGCTTTTTCAAGGTGCTGGGGCAGATTAAAGATCACAGATGGGAGGTCAATAGGATAGAATTCTGTCTTCAAGCCAAAGACCTGGGATTTCATTTTAGAATAGATTAGTTCAGTTGGAAAGGACCTACAAAGATCATTCAGTCCAACTGCCTGACCACTTCAGGGCTAACCCAAAGTTAAAGCATATCATTGAGGGCATTATCCAAATGCCTCTTGCCAACTGGCAGGCATGGGACATCAACCACCTTGCTCGGAAGCCTGTTCCAGTGCATGATGACCCACATGGTAAAGAATTTTTTTCTAACATGCAGTCTGAACCTCCCCTGGTACAGCTTTGTGCCACTCCTGCACATCCTGTCGTCAGTTTGCAGGGAGAAGAGCGCCTCCCTCTCTTCTTCCCCTGCTCAGGAAGTTGCAGAGAGCAATGAGGTCACTTCTTGGCCTACTTTTCTCCACGCTAGACAAACCAAGTGTCCACAGGCTCTCTTCATAGGACATGCCTTCCAGCCCTTTTACTAGCTTTGTTGCCCTCCTCTGGATGCAGTATTTTTTATGTTTATATATACATGTGTATATATAATATTATTTATATTCATAAATTAAAAATAATTTATACACACACACACACATTTTTATTGTGGAGCCCAGAACTTCACACAATACCTCCAGGTGAGGCCGCACCAATGCTAAGTATAGTGGGATAATCACCTCTTTTACCTGGCTGGCTGTGCTGTGTGTGATGCACCCCAAAATGCAGTTTGTCCTCTCATACTGAGCCTCCTGCAACCAACCTCCCCGCCCCCCCGAGATAGCTTTTTCTGCAGGGCTGCTCTCCAGCCACTCGTCTCCCAGTCTGTGCTTGTGCCCGTTTTGAGAAAGACTGAAGGTAAAAACGGCCTGTCCCAGGAGCGTACAATGCATTCTGTCAATAACTTGATGTCCACATTTTTAATTTGAGCAGTGACATACCAAATTGTTGTCCCCCCCCAGCCCGTTATACTAAGTAAAGGGTAGTTGTACCATTTCTCTTTTGTGTATGCTTTGTGAAGTTGGATTTTAAGATTATGGAACATTGTTTATTAGCCTTGTCCTGATCATCTATCCCACCTACCTAGCTCAATGACCTGGAGAAGAAGCATGCTATGTTGGAGATGAATGCACGCAGTTTACAACAGAAGCTTGAGACAGAAAGGGAGCTCAAGCAGAGGCTTCTGGAAGAGGTAACCTTGTAAATTCAAGTTATAACTAAAGAAGGTTCTACAGTGTGGGGAAGAAGGGAGAAAGTTGTGTGGGTAGCAGTTATTACATATCTGTTCTTATATACAGTTGTGGAGAATTAAGATAGGGGTTTTGTTTTTACTTAAAACTTTGCAAAATGGGTGGCCACAGCAGGGAGCTGTAAAGGTGAACTGCTGCGCAAGGAAAGGTGAGCTGGGAGCCAAGAGCTGCCAGCAAGGTGGGCAGGGACAGGGACTTTGCAGCCAGTAGGCACAGTCCCACAGTACCTGCACAAGAAGACCAGATCAGGCCTGGTGACAGTAATTGGGTTAAGCCGGTGCCCTGGAGATCATTGGAGAAGCCTGTAGTGACAAGGTACATCCTAGGTCACCTCTGCAAGGCAGTGCTCATGCCCAGGTACAGCATTCCTACACAATAGTTCTGACACAGCAAGGGCAAGGACCATAGCTCAAAAACAGCTCTGGAGCCAATGTGCTGAGGGTGCATGGGGGGTGGAGGCCACAGGTGAGGCTTTTCATGGCTCTCTTTTTCATAATTCAGCTGGGTTCACAGAGGTCTGATCCAAGGTTATACACCTGCACCATATCAGTGAGACGTTGAATGCAGGCCAAAACCTAGGTAGTGGGGGAAGAGTTTGTAGAGGAGAATTTTGGGAGAAAGGTGGTTGCAGGCTGCACAGGGCAGTTAGAGCCCGTTGATGTACTTGGGGCACTGGCAAGTTACTGTAGAGTTGATAATTCCGTTATGAATCGCAGTGAAAAATTTCTGGCTCTTAATAATATCTGAGCATTGGTGGTTTTCATACTTGGGGATTTTCTCATCAAGAAAACTATTTAGGAGTAGTTGTATCATGCGCTCTTTTCTGTTGTTGTTTGGAGACAAAGATGTAGACATTTGGACTTAAATTTCCTCATCTCATGTGAATAGAGGCAGGAGTTTATTCTGGTTTATAGGAAAGATCTTTTTTTACTAGGAACAGCTGAGATAGCTTCTGGTGATTGCATAGAGGACTTGAGAAATGACATGCAAATTACTTCATGTGTGTGCAGTACAATTAATAATTACAAAATTTTAAAATACTTAAAAAGCAATTAACTTGAACACAGTTGAAAGAAATTCTGTTGCTATGAATTAATGTCAACACACTACACGGAAATAGTCATAATGCATTCTGAAGGGAAGGAAAACTTCTAGAATATTGTAGTTTTTTAGCTTTTAAAGTGTCAGTTTAGTTTTAAGTTGTGCAATATGCTTAATTTACCAGGAGTGTTAACATGTAATAGTTTTTTTAAAAAAACAAACACTGGTCTTTGTTTTTCTATTAACAGCAGGCAAAGCTGCAGCAGCAAATGGATTTGCAAAAGAATCACATCTTCCGCCTAACTCAAGGACTACAGGAGGCTCTAGATCGAGCAGACCTTCTGAAGACTGAAAGAAGTGATCTGGAATATCAGCTGGAAAACATTCAGGTGAGGGTGAGGAAACAGTGGGCAGGACTGTGCTTCCTCTTTAGTGTGGAGTTTTGGGATGTGGCTTACTGTTTCTGTGTGACACTTCCTAATACACTGTTTTTAATTCTGTTCTCCTCTTGAGTTGTCTGTTTGTTTCTACTATTAGGATGAAATTGCTTACGTTATTTGTTTGTTTGTTTCACAGGTTCTCTATTCCCATGAAAAAGTGAAAATGGAGGGCACTATTTCTCAGCAAACCAAACTCATTGATTTCCTGCAGGCAAAGATGGACCAACCAGCAAAAAAGAAAAAGGTGGGTGAAAAAGGTTTGAGGCATGGACTTAAATGATGGCTTTGTGATTAGTTATGTGCTGTGTATTCAAAATATTCTGTTTTATCTTTCTTTGTGCAACACAAATGTGTCCTCATCTAAGTATTCAAGTCACTGAGCACAAGCTTTACAAGGCAGAATGTCTTTCACGTGGCCTTTCCGGTATTTTGTTATTCCCACAATACTTAGGTTACAACCCAGTAGCTACACATCAATGAGGCTGTAGGAATACAGAGTTTTAATTTAATTATATCATGCTTTTTTCTTTTTTATAACAGTAAGTATGTATGTGTGTATGAACATATTTTGTATCTAGAGTGGTTGTCTTGTAGCATAGGATTGATTAGTCAGGTGGCGTGGCTTGTCACATCTGTGTCATAAGCAGTTCTGTCATTTTGAATTTAAATTAACTTTAACCACATATTTTGAGATCCTCTGTTTAGATGCTTTCGGAAACTCAAGGTGTAAGTACTAACAGGTAATGTTTGTCCCTCTTTAAATTAATCCATATCTCAACACTTTTTCTCCAGTGCCAGTATGAGATAAAAATCCATCCTTACTTATATCAGAATTACCATTAGGCCCTCTGGCCGGACTGCCACTAGCTAGTTTCACTTTGCCTAGTTTAAGCCATCTCTTACTAGGAGTTAGGAGTTGTCTGTGTGTTTCTGTTGCTAGGGCCTGTTTAGTCGGCGGAAAGAGGACCCTTCTTTACCCACACAGGTTCCCCTGCAATACAATGAGCTGAAAGTGGCACTGGAGAAGGAGAAAGCTCGTTCTGCTGAGCTGGAGGAGGCTCTACAGAAAACACGCATTGAGCTCAGATCTGCTCGCGAAGAAGGTAGGAGTTAGCAGAAAAGGTGAATCTGGAGGAGACGCACATTTTTGGTCTGAAAACATGCCTTTAATTGTATGCCACTAGAGCAGTAATGTGTTGTTTAAATCTTATCTACTGCTGTGAAGATGCAGTAAGGCTACACATTTTTCTGCCGGTTGCAACCATTGAATGGTTGCACAGAACCACTGCTATGAACTAGTTCTTCATATTGGTTATGTTGACGAGTGATATTTATCTCATCTGTAGCTGCTCATCGGAAAATATCAGACCACCCTCATCCATCCACTCCAGCCACAGCCAGGCAGCAGATCATCATGTCTGCCATAGTCCGCTCACCAGAGCATCAGCCTACTCCAATCAGTCTGCTTGCTCCACCCTCCAGTCGCAGGAAGGAATCTTCCACACCAGAGGGTAGGTCCTTGGTGAACTTCTGGTTTTCAAAGGAGTATATTTTCTGTACTATTCTGTGCATTGATCGAAAGGATTTACGGCTGTTTCCTTAGCAATTAAGGTTTTTACTTGTCTAAGCTGCATACAGATTTGTTCTGCTGAGCAGAAAGATTCTATCAAGATTTTTGGTAATAGGAGAAGACTTGGGTTAGGTGTAAGTGGAAGTTACCAGGTCAAAGATATTGATACCCTATTAACTAGAAGAAGGGGATACCCTTCCATATTACTGAGAATGGAAGGGAGAGGGTCATCAGACAAAGTAAAGGGATTAAGGGCTCTGCTCTTTTATTCTTAACTAACTGGTATGCAAGAATGAGTGTCAAACCTAGAAACTCTGAGCTACAACTTTGAGTCTTTAGAAGAAAATGGAAAAGCCAAAAGCACAAATAGGTCTCACCATCAGATACTGGGGAGGCACAGGGTGCTGTAAGGATGGGTAGCGTTAGCATAGGAAGATGTCTTCAGTGATAGATCATGGTCAGGAAAATAGAATCATGTTATTCGGTAAAAGAGCATGCCTTGAAGGATTAACTCTGTTCCTTAATGACCAAAAATACAGAATAGATCCACTAACAGGGATTTTAGGTATGCTTTAAGATATGCTGGCACTGATGGTTAGTATGAAGGCTGTATGGAAAAGGCCTGCTGTGTATTGACTACAAAAGTATAGGTGCTGAAGGGTTTGTTAGCTATAAGCAAAATTGTGATTAGTCTAGCACATTATAAGAATTGCAGTTAAGTGCAGACTTGAAATTCAGTTGGATTGATTGGCATAATCTTGCTACACCAAACAGTAGCAGTTTCAGCTCTATAGACTGTTCTCAAGTGGCATATTCTGTGCACCTGTATAAGGTAGTTACTGAGGTGGAGACGTAGTTTAAGATTTGCAGATTGCAAAGGAAAACTGACAGTGTCTATGTTCATTGGGGTTTTGATAGGGATATTTTATCACTTTTTAATTCCTTTGGCTTTAAAATGTCTGAACCTACTATAATTTTCATCCCTGTAACAGTTTGAATCCTGATAATAGATATTGTCCCTTTCAGAGTACAGTCGGCGCCTGAAAGAGCGAATGCATCACAATATCCCACATCGTTTTAATGTGGGGCTAAATATGAGAGCAACAAAATGTGCGGTATGTCTGGATACTGTGCACTTTGGACGGCAAGCATCTAAATGTCTTGGTAAGAGCAGAGCGTGTGCGCGAACAGAGTGTAGCATGGCAGTAGAATGAAAAAGGATCAGCTGTCTAGAATAGATTTTCAGTGAAAGTTGAATAAACGACCAAGCATGAAGATTTTGAAACGTCTTGGTGCAAACATTCTACATTAGAAAACATCTGATGGTTTAGAGTAGAAGGAAATTCTTATAAAAGCTGGGAGTTGTGCATTAGAAGTTGAAGCAACTGTGCCGTGCTTTTTTTGTCGTTTTACATAAGTTTTTCTCTGTCCTTCTGTCAGAATGCCAGGTGATGTGTCACCCAAAATGCTCAACTTGCTTGCCAGCTACTTGTGGACTGCCAGCAGAATATGCCACACACTTCTCTGAAGCATTCTGCCGGGATAAAATGAATTCTCCCGGTCTGCAGCTGAAGGAGCCAAGCAGCAGTCTACGTCTTGAAGGGTGGATGAAAGTGCCAAGGTATAAACATGAATCTTGGTGCCATATCAGGTGCTGAAACATTTGGAAAAGTTTTATATATTATCCTGGCTCATGTGAGGTGATAATTGGTACATGCCCATTACAGTTTCTTACTATTACTGAAATCTCTTCCTACAATTTGCATGTTTGTTATGTTCATAATCCAGGTAGAAAATCCAATGCGATTTTGTGCTTATTTTCTTCAGGAATAATAAACGTGGGCAGCAGGGCTGGGACAGGAAGTATATTGTCCTGGAAGGAACGAAAGTGCTCATTTATGATGCAGAAGCAAGAGAAGGTAACAGCATTTCTAGGAAGAACAATTTTTCTTTCAATATTCAGATATTGTTTGGAGAGGCCTAAGGATTGTTTGCTGTGGCTGTAGCTAATTAAGTTACTCCTTTGTAATAAGGCAACATAGCTGATTTTTTTTAGATCCCTTATGGTTTTATTGGCTGGTATGTCACTACAGTCCAGCTGGGAAATATCCAGGGTGTATGCGCTTCATTTTGCTATCACAGGTATTTTCTCACTACTTATTTGCTCTTCTTAGTCCATCTCCCTGTTCTCTCTGCAGCTGGACAGAGGCCTCTGGAAGAATTTGAGCTCTGTCTTCCTGATGGTGATGTAACTGTTCATGGAGCTGTAGGAGCTACTGAACTTACCAATACAGCAAAGACAGGTGAGAATCTATGTATGTGAGGTCAAACGGATTTCATCTGGCTTGACATCAGTTGGCATTCTGTTTAGCTGAACGGATTTTTCTCTCTTTAACTTTCATTTTGTAACCGTGCAATTATGAGGTTACCTCTCTCTGAATTAGGTGAATAGGTTAGTCATCTAGATACACAGGCCGTTGCTTCTGTCATGGTACTTGAGCTGTGAATAAGATAACCATCAAGCCAAGTGGAAGTAAATATTAGTATTTTGTAACATACTTAAAGGCATACTTGGTTTATTTCAAATTTCTTTGCTCAGTGCTCGCTATGAAGTGTGAAATTTTGTAATTCTTGCCACCATTGTACTCTAACCAGAAAGTTATTAACTTAGAAACACTGTGGGGTGTATATACAGTCTCATTATTAAAAAATGTTAATGTTTTGATTTGTATGTATTCAATAGAACTGATGAAAAGATTATGTATGTCTTGACTTCACCATTAAAGGATACAGACTGTTAAAAACAAAGGTTTCCACAAGCAATTTTTACAGATTTTTCTTGAACAGTACAGGGAAAACTTTAGTTGAGTGGCTGGCTTGTACTTCTTTTCCATAATGTTTCTCTTTTGAATAAAAGACAAGAAATGATTCTTATTTATTAGAGACAGCCTTGTAAGTATGGTTTGCATACCTCTATCTAATACTTAGCTTTAAGTGGCTAGCCTATGCAGGACCTGTAAAGGAGAAACCTATGTATAAATTGCCATGATAACACATCCTGCTAAATACAACTTCTCTCCAATGACGCTGAAAGGTGTTGATATAAGTCCACTGACAATATTGTGAAAACTAATCTAAGTCTTATTCTATCTATACAACATCTCAGATGTGCCATATATCCTAAAATTGGAGTCTCATCCACACACCACTTGCTGGCCTGGTAGAACACTCTACCTGTTAGCACCCAGCTTCCCTGACAAACAGCGCTGGGTCACAGCACTGGAATCAATAGTGGCAGGTGGGAGAGTTTCCAGAGAAAAAGCTGAGGCTGATGCTGTGAGTATAAAAGTTTCGTTTAATAATAAAATATTCTGGGAGGGAGCAGAGTGTTTGAAAAATATTTTTTTTGGTATTTGACACACTGAGGTTTAACTGAAGGTAAGTTATTTCTGCCTTGAGATGGACAGTATGAGTAACAGGAACTAGTTCCTTGTGAGATTGAAGCTTTATATTACAATAGCCTTCATTAGACTTGGGGCATGTAGTAAGAGGACCCTAAAATGATCTCTAATTCCAGCAAACAGAAGGAAGAAACAGCAGTTAGGATGTGGTTTAAATCTAATCCTCTAATGTACCACATGGAATGAGCAAACCTTGAAAGAAAAAAAAAACAAAAAGCTCCTTCTTCCATTCTTAGGGAGCTGGGATTTCCTTTTGTTTCTTGGGGGGGAAGTCTGTGTTTGTTTTTTACTTTTAATTTTATTTCTGATAAGAATAAGAGGTTAAATTGAGCTATTTTGTCTCTGGATAGCCTTTTTTAACACTGTTGTACTGATAACTCTTTATTTTCTGATAAAGGGAGAATTGATTCTATGGCATTATATGTTAAAACGTTAGCTCTGGAGGTAGTGAATATCTGACGAGGGGGAAATCATCTCTCATGCTAACATTTCTTCTGTCTCTGAGAAAATATATAAGCTCCCACTGACATTTGGACTTTTTTTTTAATCCTTCTCAAAAAATGTCACTGCTTCATTACAGGAGATGGAGGGAAATGGAAAGGATAGGGACAACAATGGGTTCTGTCTGAGTTTAGGTTAATTCTAATTGTATTTCATGTAGATGAAAGTATACTAATTCTTTCATAGGAGGAAACCCTGCAACTTTTAGCTTTCTCAGAAAAGGAAATCTGTGCTAAACTTTTCTCCCATCTGAAATGATGACTTTACATTGTTAAAATACTAGTAGAGAAAGAGATCAAGATGAACTCAACAAAAAAAAATTCTTTCTGTCATTTGCAGAAATTGCTTGGAAACTCCCTGCTGAAGCTAGAAGGTGAAGACCGTTTGGATATAAATTGCACAATGCCCTTTAGTGACCAGGTAATGACAATGGTCAGTTGAACCTTACTGAATATTTTATTGTTCTTTCATGAAAATTGTATCTTAACATCTGTGTGTGTAATTGTATACTTGGTTATTGGTTTGTTTTTTTCCTCTTCACTGGTAAATGAAATTATTCAAGCTTGCTCTTGGAGCATTCCTTGTTCACCACATGTGCTATTTTTCTTTTTTCCTGTTTTCACTGTAGGTAGTACTTGTGGGTGCAGAGGAAGGTCTCTATGCCCTGAATGTATTAAAGAATTCCTTAACGCACATCCCAGGAGTGGGTGCTGTCTTCCAAATTCACCTCATCAAGGATCTGGAGAAGCTACTCATGATAGCAGGTAGGGGGCTATCTGCTGCCATATATGCGTGCAGTAACTTTGTGGTAATTGTGTTGTATTGGTAGGAGGAAACTCACTGCCCTTCCTTTAGATTAATTACAGAATTTTTATTTATGCATTTAAATTAGCATATTATCAGGAATCAATTACTGTGCTTAACGCAGCATTGTCTGATGTAAATGAATATCTGATTGAAGGCTTAGTTAACCCTCCAAGTGACAGAAAGCAGTTTCTCAATTTCCTAAGTTGAGGGAGTGAGGAACAGAGATAAAACATTTCCAGCTTTGATTTGTAAAGAGGTCAGTCTTCGTTGGTTTTAGTTTCAAAATGTATCCCTGTTTTCTTTGTTATCTTAGCACTCTTGGTGTCCATGGGTTTAAGCCGCAGTTACCGTTTTGTTATTTCCTCCTTTTTATATGACTTTCATAGGCAAGTGAGTGGAGCAGCTAGGTAATTCAGCTAGGCTGAAGTCAGATGGAACTGGGTAGCCATTCTGAGCCCTTTGCAGTTCAGAAATAAAATCAGCCTGTTCCTCTTTCCCCTGCTATACAGCAGGAGGAGACGCTGCAGAGCAGCTGCAGTAAAGGAGGAGCAGAACCTGCCTGGAGTGCTCGTGTCCTCTCTGGGGCTCCACAGAAAAGTGGTGGAGGCTGGAGAAGGGTCTCTGACTACATCCTAGAGCAAACAGTCCAATGCAAGTTTAAAAAGTGTTGAGCTAGTTACTGAGCACGTTCCTTCCTAATCGGTACATACCATTTTTTTAACATAGTCAACAAACCAAGGACCATCGTGTGATCTCTGTGGCCTAGGGCCAACAACGACTTTCAACCTTTCTTGCTCTAAACACTGATGCACGTAACAAAATGGGGACTTGTTAAAGTGCTTGTTTAAGATTGCCTTATGAAAGGAACACTAGCATTCTTTCTTTTAGGAGAAGGCTGTGTTACCGAGTCCCTAGGCTTCTTGAGACGAATCAGGCTTGGTCTGTAATGCAATTTATTGGAGCACTTGGAAACCCACTGCCAGTTATGTTGGCACAGAAAGGTTAACGAACCTTTCGCTTTAAGAAGTTCTAAAGAATAAAAAAAAAAACTTCCTGGCTAATTTTGGGTAGTGTCCTAATGAGGTCATTATTAATGATGTTCTACCAGACCTTAGCAACACTAATAATCCACGGTTGTTATCCCTGTGGATTTACTGCTGGTTGTGTGTTGTTTTTTTTTTTAAGTTTTCAGTTTCACTTTTAATAAGAATTATATTAAATGAATTGTACATGGTACATTGTGGCTGTTACTGTGGTAACAGCCTGTAATGATAAGCTGCTGCTTAGGTAACAGAACAGACCTGTAGAGAACAGGGAGCTTTCCCTTGACAAAATGTAACCGCTTTTGTCTGCAGGAGAAGAAAGGGCTCTGTGTCTCGTGGATGTAAAAAAAGTGAAGCAATCGCTAGCCCAGTCTCACCTCCCAGCCCAGCCTGATATCTCACCAAATGTCTTTGAGGCTGTCAAAGGATGTCACCTTTTTGCTGCTGGCAAGGTAGGATAGAGTTCCCTCCTGCTCCCAGACCACTCTTTAGTCTGTACCAAGTTTAATATTAATCAAATCAGAATCTTTATTTCACTGGCAACAAATCCAAAGTCTGTATTCCTGTTTTAAATCTTTTCCCTGAAGTAAGATGAATACAGGTGGAAAAGAGACTGAGCTGGAGCCAATTTGGAGGATCTACTACAAATACAAATAAATTCAGTCAGGATGGCATGATGGTATATCCTAAACTTCTACATAATGAGAAGTCCAGCAAAGCATAGCATGTCTCCTCACAGTTGACTTCAATTTTAAGATTTATACTTAGTGAAATTCATCCGCTATTTGTTCTTGAATGTCATGTAACAGTTTCCAGGTTAGCAAATTTATTTACCTACTTGTGTCAGTTGATAACGTTTGATATTTCTGCTAATTCCCAGTTTCATTATGGAACATCTAGCCACAGTAAAAAATAATTAAAAAAAATCATCTCATTAACAATTAATTCTGCAGATTACTTTGATAACAAACGAAACATCATTCAGTTCAAAGAGATGTTTAAGATAACAGCTTGAGGGGCTAAAATTAAACCTAACTTGTGTCAGTTTTATTCCTTTTAATGAAACATTTTTCTGTGGAAAAGCTTCTGATTTTTATTAACTTTTTTCAAGTATAAAAGAAATGATAGAAGCAGTTCGAATTTACATTCTGAGTTTGGAGAGGCTTTTCATTATTTCACCACTTTGCAATAACTACCTTACTACTCTGCAAACTTCTTTTTGTGCTGAGAGAAATTTGGATCTGTTCCATGCACTCAGCATTAGAATTTACTCCATTACCACCCTAAACTTTGCCTGTAAACTTCCCTACAGGTGGAGAATGGTCTTTGTATCTGTGCAGCCATGCCCAATAAAGTGGTTGTTCTGCGATATAACGAGAGCTTGAACAAGTTCTGCATCAGAAAGGTAAGCTTAGTAATGCTCTTCAGTAGCTAAGGCAATTGACACCCTGCACTAAGACTTTGCTTTGCTCTGGAGTGAACACCTTAAACTTTTTGTGCATCCATAAGGACATTTGCTTTCCAGCTAAAATGATAGCAAACTGCAATGCGCACAGACTAAAAAGAAAGCAGGCAGCAAGTTCCTACACCAAGGGTTGGCATATTTGGAGAGATGCAGAACAGGGAATTGGGATTTTTTGAGATACCGGACACAGCTGTAATTGTACCCCTGCTTATTTACCCAAGGAAGGCTTTCTTCTTAGTTATCCAGCAGTGTTCTTTCACCTTTATTCCCTTTGGAGAAATCCTCAACAAATGACCTCTCTTCTTTGCAATTAAAGAAGCAATAGGTATCTGAATTTGTTTACTGTTCCGAGGGAAATCAAAGTGTATTTGGTATTATCCCATCACAAGACAGGCAGCTGTTTGCTATACTTGCCCTGGTATACGCATCCTTTCTCCTGGTCAGCCAACAAGGCAATAAGATACAGACCTTACACAGCTGTGTGTACAACTCCTGGGTGTGGAAGCATGTCTGCCTGCACCACTGGTACTGCATGGTACTGGCACACGTATTGCTTCATTCTGCCAAGCATGGATATGAAAAGCAGATCCACCGCAACTCCTCCAGACCGGCAGTTGCAGGCACACATTCTTTGTGCTGGCCTCCTGGGAAGTTAAGATACATTTGTTGGAGAAGATCTTGGCACAGACAATGAGGATACCAGCAAACTTGGAACGTGTACAAGCTTTGTGGCGGATATCAAGTCCTGCTCACAATGGAGTACGAGCTGACAGGAAACTCTGAAGATGCATAGCCACCACTCTGCTAGTGCTGCCATTCAGCTTCTCCATGGTGCGGAGTGCCTTGACAAGGGCTTACAGAAAGAATGTGCAAAGGCGTGCTTTAGAAGACAGGTTTTCCTTATCTTCACTGATCCAGACAACTTAATTTAGATCCTAACAAGATGGCAGCAAGCCCAGAATATGCTCTTCTGTGCTGCCAACTAAATTTCCAGATAAACTAGGGTAAACAATAGACAGTAGAGATTAAAGAAGTCTAGATCAAATCCATGACTCTGGAGACAAATATTTGAAGCGATCTTTACAGTTTAGGATGGAGGCAAATCAAACTGATTGCTATAGGGTTTCAGGGTAAAATGCTGGTCTGGAATGTACAGATGTTAGAACATCCTAATTTATAACCACATCAGTTCTGTGATCCAATGAAATCCCAATGAATGTGGCAGTAGCCACACATTATTGTAGAAAGGAGAACGGCAACTTTCATGAAGGGATTCTGTTTTCTGAGACCTTTCCATCAGGGACTGTTATGGATTAATTGAAGCAGCTTGGGGAGCAAATGTGGGTTATGCAAGGAGCCTTATCCTCAGAAGATCTTAAAGTCTGTGTTGTCAGTCTAGCCTGCAGAGCTTTTCTAGGTATTCAGTCATAATGCAAATCTTGGTGGACAATGTACTGTGTTACTTTGCACAAGGAAGGAAGGAAGACTGTGTATGTTTGTCGTTGTCATCTTTAATGAGCCATCGAGCTAATTTCTTAGTCATGTTCACAGCAGAGATGCATTAGTGAGCTGATTCTTTCTGTTGGGCAAATCACAGTGGTGGGCATGACTACTGACAAGAGTTTTGTTCCTTGTGTTGTAAGAGTTTGGGACTCGATTGGGTCAATCCTACTGCAGTTGTCTTAGGATCTTCTGTCTGCCTTTCTAGCAGCTGCTCTGAATCCTAGCGACTTCCAGGCTAGGAAGTGATTGTTTTAGCACAGCTATTCAGGAGTTGGGGCGAATTTAACTGATATACTTCACAGTGACATCTCTCTGATTGAACTCTTAACTGCTCTGTCCTGCTCATACGTCACCTCCAGACACACTGTTCAGATGTGCAGTTGTCGGTGTGGCTATGGTCTGCTATAAATAAGCAGGGAGCCACTCCCTGCTGCTACAGAAAACTGAGCTACACAGCAGAATGTCTTCCAGGATGGTGTATCTTTAAGAAAGGAAGAGTTTCTCAGTAAGGTTAGCACCCAGAGTTGAGCTGACCTACAATTCTATGTTCAAGCAAATGTCACTTGCAACAAAATAAAAACATTTCCTTCTAACCATTACTTTTCCATGTTTTTGAGAGATGGTTAATGACTTTGGGGTTGCTGACTGTAAGTGTGTAAGTGTGGCAATGTATAATCTTCCACAATAATTAATAGCTGTAAAGAATTACAGGGAACTAATATTGGTCTATACTTTCCTCTTTTCCAGGAGATTGAAACCTCAGAGCCTTGCAGCTGCATACATTTGACCACTTACAGCATCATCATTGGAACCAACAAGTTCTATGAAATTGAGATGAAACAGTATACGCTGGAGGGTAGGAGGCATTTCCTAAGGAATGCACCAAATGGCTCCACAGATTCTTTTGGTGGAGATGGAAGTACTGCTTTGGTGGGGAAAAAAGGGTGCTGATCAACCTGGTTTTCCGATTCTCTTTGCAGAGTTTCTGGATAAAAATGATCATACTTTGGCCTCTGCTGTGTTTGCAGCATCCACCAACAGTTTCCCAGTCAGTATCATTCAGGTGAACCCAACGGGGCAGAGGGAGGAATATCTGCTGTGTTTCCATGGTAAGCGTGTTGTATGATTGTACTACACTTGCTCTTGGTTTGTGAACTGTCAGAAGGTACTGTTCGAATAGAAAGCTGAACAGTTTACTTCCTGTGATTTAAACAGTAAGATGCACAGGATGCTGGTGCTACAATAACCGTTCCTGATCCAGTCTGCTGAAGCACTTTTGATCAGCTTGATTCTGACTTAAAAGTTCTCTGTGCCTGTGGATCAGTTACCATGAATAGTCTTCTATGCCCAGAAAAGAAGGGATTGTAGTCAGTGTTCAGTGCAGACAGATGTTTGATCAGCCCGATAAAACATTAGGGGGTTTTCAAACTTTGGAATTCTTGTCTGGTTTCCATATATATACATGAGACCTTTTAATTGTCTTGTGCTGATAAAAAGAGGGTGTGTTGTTTTTTCTTATAGCTGCTTTTATTGGCTGTCTAGGATAGTGTCCTGGAAATGCACAGGAAGTCTTCAAAAGCCCAGTAGCAGCAATTCTGAGCGAGTTACAGTAGGAGTTTCATAGTTTTCCCAGCTGCAAAAACAGATGAAATAATGACCTTACCTTAACTGGTATAAAGAGACCTAGAAGTTAAGTACCTTTTGGTACTGCAAGTTCTCCTAAATCTAGACAATGCAATGTCAAGGCACTGTAGGACATGCAAGACGGTGAGCACCTTCTCACTGTGAGTCAATACCCAGGCACTTGCTTATGACATAACACTACTTTTCTTGGCAGAGTTCGGGGTCTTTGTGGATTCCTATGGAAGACGCAGTAGGACGGATGACCTGAAATGGAATCGCTTACCTTTAGCTTTTGGTAGGTGTTAGAGGGACATTCGCTTGGATTATGGACATTACTGAAACAAGAAAACGCTCCCATGGGAAAGGCATTCTTTACTCTCAGGAGTTCTCTCTCTTCTTCCCTCTCCCAGTGCTCCCAGAAGCTATGGAAATTTTTAAGATTGTTATAAATCCCAATGGCAGACCACCTGAGGTGTAAACAATTATTAGGGGAAAGTAAACCTAAGTGATGTATTTCCTTAATGTTCCTAGTCTGACAGTGACTAAACTGGCTAGTGGAATTTTTAATGATGCTTGAAAGTTTCTGAAATAGTCAAGAATGTATCATTCCAGTGCGGATCCTTCAGGCCTTTCACTCTACCTAATGGATTTTGTGCAGTTAATAGCGCACTTTAATGCCTAATTCATAATACTTCAGTTAGTAAAATTGTTGGGATGCAGGTAGTTTCAGAGCAATTCTCTAAGCTTCTATCTCTCTATTTAGTAATATTGTCTGTCTTATTACAGGAAACCTAGTTTTCCTGTTTTTTCTCCAATGGGCTGCAGGGTTCTGTTGTGTTCACTAGTGCTTTTTAGAAGTTTTTAATAGAGAATTTTACATTGTGTTTTACTTGTTTCTATGATGTTCCTTCAGCCTACAGGGAGCCCTATCTCTTTGTGACCCACTTCAATTCCCTTGAAGTGATAGAGATTCAGGCACGAGCTTCTCTAGGGTAAGTAGTTCTTTTTTTCATTATTTTGAACAGTATGTGCTGAAGAATATGCGTACTTCCCAGGAAAATGTGCAGAGCTGTCATTGTAAAGACTTTTTCCTGCAATTTTACCCAGAACTCCTGCACGAGCCCACTTGGAGATACCAAATCCACGGTACCTAGGGCCTGCAATTTCATCTGGAGCTATCTACTTGGCCTCCTCTTACCAAGACAAATTAAGAGTGATTTGCTGTAAGGGCAATCTGGTGAAGGAGACCAACAATGAGCATCACAGAGGATCTTCTGCTACACGCAGGTATGAAAAAGTCAGTGTGTTAGGGTCCTTGTGTAAGCAAACTCACTCTAGAGGGCTTTCACCCCCAAATGTTCGGCCTCCTTCCATTCTTGGAGTTATTGTAATTCTGGAATGGAACAAGAACTGGAGTCGCTCGTCTTAGAATCCAGAGCACTAAGAAACATTAACTCTGTAGGAGCATGTGGGTAATCTCTTCCACAAACCCAAGTAAAAGATATTTTGTGATCTTCAGCTGTTAATGTTGGTCCACTGCGACTTCAAAACTTGGTGACCTTAGATGATACTGATGTGATGCTAAAAATCGACTTTAAGAATCTTTAAATCAAGAGCCCCTTCCTCTTAAAAGAGCTTGAATGTCTTAAGGAGACAGTGTTCAGCAGAGCAGATACTTCAGCTAAGTGCCTAAACACTGCGGTTGGTAGTGCTGCTGTGCATTGAAAGCTGAGGAACGGAGGCTTGTAGCTCACCTTAACCTGGCCTGAGCATCCTGGAGCTAGTGACAAATTTTGTATGTGAAAATGAATACATCAAATTTTAGTGCACTTTTATATGGAAAATTATGCTACTTATGTACACAAAAACATGTAGTTTTGTGGCCTGTTACATGCACATGATTTATGTTAGCAATTTATTAAGGCACCCTATCAGTGTCGCTAATGTAAGGAGTGCTCAGCTATCAAAGCTTCTTTGCACTTTTCAGCTTGGCCTAGGGAGGTGTGATGATTTTTCACATAAACACTGCTGGCTGTTAGGATAAAGCTTTATTTTTGCTAAAAGAAAATTTAACGTGAGGTTTTTGTTGCTCAGCTGTTCGCGTCCATTATTTTTGAATGACAGTAGCCCTAACAAGAGAGGTCCGCCCACATACAACGAGCACATAACCAAGCGGGTTGCATCAAGCCCAGGACCACCAGAAGGTCCAAGCCACCCTCGAGAACCAAGCACACCACATCGGTACCGCGAGGGAAGGACAGAGCTGCGGAGGGACAAGTCACCTGGGCGACCACTGGAGAGGGAGAAATCTCCAGGCCGGCTTCTGAGCACCCGCAGAGAAAGGTCCCCTGGAAGACTGTTTGATGAGAGCAGCCGAGGACGAATGCCCGTGAGTGGTGCCAGAACTCCTCTTGCTCAAGTCAACAAGGTAAGTCAGGAGCTCGGAAACTTCTCTGTTCTTGTGAAAAGACGTGGACTTCAGAAGGGCTGGTGACTGTAAAGTATAAGAGCAAATCAAATCTCACCCCACTTCATTTCTGTCAAAACATAGCACACGCAAGTTGTGCAGCTCGCTGGCCCTGTGAACACCCTCCTGTGTGCTAGTTCTGTAATTGCAAAAGCAGCTTGGCCCTGGAACAGGCTAAAGTCCTTCAGATGTGAAAGTGCAGGTGCATTTACTAACATAAATTGAGTTACTGAGGACTTGAGGGGGAGGTCATTTCTGGAGAAATGAATGCGGGAGCCTGCTGTGATCAGGGTGGCGCTGATACTTGCTGTTGTCAGTGGTTTAAGAATGATGCCACCTAGAAGCAAGTAGGCATGCAGCACTTGCTCAGCAGTAGTTAGCTGATGTACTGCTTCTGGCACCTGTGCATATATGAGAAAAATATGTGCAACGTTAACTGTCATTTTATTTCCCTGCCAGGTCTGGGACCAGTCTTCAGTGTAACTCTCAGCTAGACAAAGTTATTCATCTTGACCTGCAGGAAAAAAAAAAAAAAAGAAAAAAGGAAATATACTGAGTATATGCACTCCATGTCTGCTGCCCAGTTACAAAACAGCATTTCTGGGCCAAAGCTAGCTCCGCATCAGGAGATGTGACACTTCTGAAGATTGTTCGCATCTCAGTTAATTTCTCTGCACTTTCCTGCACTCCTGTTTTTGCACTTTGTACTACTGTTACTCTTTCAAGCAGTTCATGAACTTTTTGTATTCACTTTAGTCCCTAGTGCTTCATCAAGGAAATTAAATGGGACTAGAGTCCCACCCCAGATCTTCAATGTGGTTAGCACCCCTTACCAGATAATTGATCATAGTTCTGAGATGTGCTGGGAATTCCTGGTGGCCTGGAAACAGAAGGGCCAAGGTCGTTCAATAGAAGGTGTGATTGGATATTCTTTACAGAACACAAAAAAATTACTTTTGTAGTCTGTTCACCTGCCACTTCTGAGAGTTATTTTGTTCTCACTAAACTTGCTCTAGAGCAGCTCTGGGGAGGGAAGAACCCCGCTTTGTGATCCCATGTGCCCTACCCCAAGACAAAGTGCATTATCTATAAGCTACTGGGGTGTTAAGACTTTATCCAGGTCTTCTGCATGACAGTTCACTGCATGCTGCTGCACCATCACTGGCTGCTCTCTCCTTTTAGGTTGCTTTGCTGAGTAGTGTATTGTACCTCACTTGTAAATTAACTGAAACCTCTAGATTACGCTGCAAAATAATCGTTAATTACTCTGGAAATTTGGCAATGAAGAGTTAACAAGCCTTATTCTATGACAAGAATTACAGTCACAGTTGTGTTCTCCTCTCAGCATTAAACGTAGTCCTTTCAGAAATTACACCACAGCCCTGTCTTAAAGCCCACGAGGAGCCCACGTTCCCCAGGGAGAGGAGCAGCCCAGAGCTGGCTCGTCCCTGTGAGCTGTAACTTGCCGTACAATAAGCACCAAATGTCATGGCACAAGAGGATACTCACAATGAACAGCTTTAGCGGTTACTGAACACACCTTCGCCTTCGCTTCCGCATATCTAACCTCGAGCCATTTATTGCTTTCTATTCTCTTTTGCTGTGAACATGAAGCAGAGAGCAAAAGATTTTCAAAGCAGATTTTGACCATTCAGTCTGCAATAGCAACATTTGAAGTGAACAACCACGTTCTTTACAACTGGAAAGAGCAAAACTGCATCCAATCTTCCCTTGGCCACACTCTTAAACTTCTGCTAGTCCCTTGCAAGCCCGTGCTAACCTGTTCTAAAAATCCCTAAGAAGTCAAATGCCTTGTCAGTGTCCTTTGGCAGGTTTCATGAATATTGTATTCTGTTCTCGTCTGTTGGGTTATTTTAGGTCAGATGATATGGCAGGAAACTTGCTGAAAGTTTTGTCTTCTGGTCTGAATATTTTGAAAGGTCACTGAGATCAGTCTTTAAATCTTTGCATCTCATGGAAGATCTTCAAGACCTCAGAAACGGGCTTGTTGAGTCCTGAAAGTGTATATCTTGTGTCTTGTTCGTGAAATGCTTCCTGCTATAGAAATAGCTCAAAGGACTGTACATATTTACAAGAAACTTTATATTCGTAACAAAAGGGAATTGAATTGGTTTCTACTTTTTTATTGTAAACTGTGTGTTTTTCAACACTAGCTTTTTTGTTTTAATGGTGGTTGTGGACAGCCATCTTCAGACACTGGAGGGGCCTCAGCTTAATCCTCCTAGCTCCCATGAAGAAATATTGTAACATTAAATTGCAACTGAAGCTTGTTAGCATAAATGAGGTTTTAGGTATCTAAAAGTACAGGAATTTTCTTCATTACCTTTTTATTATTGATAAGGGAGGGAACTAGAGGGACAGTTCAAAGCTCCATCTGGAAAGTATTGAACTTTGTTGTTGAACAATAACCAAATAAAACAAATAACTATCTTGACTGGCATGGTGAAATGAACGCTTCCTTCTACACAGAGAAACCCGTAGCCATCCTAATACTGCACCCAGCATTCCAGGCTGTGTAATCTATAGGCGTCAGAGCTTACCAAAGAGCTAACCGTGACTATTTAGCATTTTAATAGTCGTTATGCCCTGAACTAGTAGCATAAGTGGCTTCACAAAGGCAAAGCATGTTCACATGAACTAAAACAGAGGGATCTCTCCAACTCTTTTACTCTAGCAGCAGTCAGCTGCGAACACCTACAGCTAAATTCTGCCCTCACGTACTTAACTAGCGATGTGGGTAGAGGTAAGACACGTGTGAGTATATGGGAAAAGAATGTGGCCCTGCTAAATGACCCGTGCATTTTGAGCTGGAAAAAAAACATCTTAATTAACAATAGTGTGATCTAATGACAGGTTTTGGGATTTATCCCAGCAGAGTACTGGTAGCAAAGGGGACAGATAGTTACTCATCCCACTGCTGTATTATGCTGGTGCTTTAAGGCCTAATAGCTGCAACTTTTTAAAAAAAGAAACATTCACAAATCTAATTCAGATTGAGTACAACCTGCAGAGTTGCTGTACATCTTAACTTACACCTGCTGGGAAAACTTGCTAGATCAGACTTAAATGTAAATACATCTATTTTTAACTGAACCAGTTTTTACAGGGTCTGAAGTATTCTTTCACAGGAAGAGGTTTTTAATATTCACACTGCTGCCTACAGTAACTTAATTTGTCCTCCTACTGTTCAGTGTTTTTGGTTTTGTGCACATAGCCGCCCCCTTACCCCCAATAAAGGGCTTGTTGGAGGGTGTGTGGGAGGGTTACTAATAGCTCCTATTACATTTTGGTCTACATGACATTCTTCATGAAAATGCTCTACATAAAAACCAAGCTGCTTGATTTATCTATTGTGCCTACTATCTGATGTATATGATGAAATGCTAACTTGTTAAATGTTCCTTTATTTCTATTTTACTGTGCACAAAGAATACTTATTTAAAGCTCATTGTTGCAGTCCTATGATGCATGATCAGAATTGTAACAAAGCTAAAATAATCCAGAAACTGGTGGAGTAAAAAAAAAATTACTTACTGAGCCTTTTGATTATCAAGAACCCTGCACAAATCCACTTCAGCACGACCACCCCATGTCATGCTGAAATTTAGGGGGGGTGGGGGTGGGGGAAGGGAGTTCCTGTTATTTATAGACTGTAATGGCTTACTCCAGAGTCCCAGAATGAAAGTAACAAAAGGCTCTGCATCTACCTTAAAAAAAAAAAGTGTTCTCCTAGCAACAGCCAAGAATAAACATAACAGCACAGACTGAGAGAGGTGGGTGGGGAATGTAAGCGAGCTAATAAATCATCCAACACTTCATCCAGCTTTTGCCTTTGGAGGGATTTGATTCATCCCATTATAATAAGGGACTGCATGTATGATCAGCTAATTCATTCACCTGTCAGGCAGACAACTCCCGCCCCCCCCCCCACCCCCCTTCAAAAAGAGACCACTCCACCACCACTTACCTCTGCTGTCAGCCCTCGGGTCTGAGTCCTCAGTCCTCCTGCTGAGGAGGAAGGGATGTTGGGGGGCCTGAGGCGTGTCAGGGGCTCAGCTGGAGGAAGACTGTGGCTCCTGGGAGATGTTCGGTGAAGCCACAGGTGCCGGAGGACACCACATTGCCACCCTGTTCCTTGTGGTTGGGAGGGAGACACCCCGCCCCTCCCCCCCCAGCTCCCAGCCTTTGGGCAGCTGTGCTTACCCATCCAGAACAAGCACAGATGGATGTGCTCACAGAATAATTGCACTTGCAAGCCCCCGGTGGGCTGGGCTGGGTCACTTGCTTGGTCAAAACAAAAAAACCTGGGGCCCTTCACCCTGGGTTCTGAAGGGCACAAGCAAAGCTTTTTTTTTGGGGGGGGGAGGGTGTGGGGGGGGGAGGCAATAAAATGGTGCCAGGTGCACACCATGTACTAAGTACCCTTTGCCTTCTGAGAGCTTGCTATAGTCTGCACATTTAAAAAAACAAAGCACAGTTTTCTATAAAATGTTTGGCTCTGTCCTGTCGTTCCATCATCTCAGCACTGATGAAAAGCCTGGAGTGAGTCATGCAGATATGTAATTAGAAAAAAAAAAATCCACAAAGGTTAGCAAGAATTAATGAAACCATGGCCATAAATACTGCTGTCTTGCATATGACAAA
The DNA here is from genome assembly GCF_040182565.1 of Anser cygnoides. Classification (NCBI taxonomy): domain Eukaryota; kingdom Metazoa; phylum Chordata; class Aves; order Anseriformes; family Anatidae; genus Anser; species Anser cygnoides. The sequence goes on from NC_089889.1 coordinate 11,844,427, forward strand.
ATGGCAGTTTTGACTGAGCTTACATTTCTACAAAAGGCGATCCTGTTAAAATTAGTTAACCGGAATTGTTTCAACCTGCTTGCCATTGCCCTTTGCTGTTCTTTCAGTGCTTTTCTTTTTTTTTCTTTTTTTTTTTAAGCCCTGACCTAACTAGCTTGAGCTCAATGGCCCCTCTACATCCAAGCAGACGACACCTACAGCATATGCTTCTACCAGCTCTGCTCATGCAACCCCCAGACTTGGTATTGTCTGATGCTACTAAACTTACGTGCAGGCTGTCCCATTGCACAGCTGAAGCCAATGCTGTACCTGGTGTGCCTCTGACACCACAAACCCCAGCCCACCTGCATTACACGCTGCCCAGGAGAAAGGCTCAGAACAACAAACGGTTTGCTTACAACGTGGTTTGCTTTAACAAAAACAGCAAGGGGTGGCTTAAGGCCAAGATCAATTTTTTTCTTTCTGACCTGATCACTGGGGCCTGTAACAAATAATCGGACTGTAAATGTTGCATCACAAATACACACTAACACAGCCTTCAACAACTTAGTAACTGCAAAAGACCAAGCTGCATCTCTCCACAAAAAGCTTGCCCATTCCACCAAGGTATAAAATGCTAATCAGCCAATCACTACTTATAACACGTAATGACTCAAGGAAACTAAGGTCACCGGAAATGGGAAGGCTAACAACAGCACCATCCACTTTTCTTGAAAATGTTTTATTTGGTTCTAAAGAGGCTGAAAACAAAAGCAATTCCGTATTTCAGAATACCAAATACCATCCATAGCACAGAATGAAGAAAGTTTTCCAAGAAAACCATTGCACTAGACCCAGATCTACTGAGCGACTCCAAATATTGCAACAAGGCTAATTAACAGAGAAGAGGATGGCAAACCACCCTCCACTGTGGTTCCACTGAATGCTGGCTGCTGCGGCTTTTGTCCCCCCTGCTTTGTTCCACATGCTCTTTCCCCCAGGGGGACTGGGGCTGCTTGTCATTGGCACAGGCACTCAGGCACCAGCCCTGAACAGGAACAGACCCAGCAGGTCGGCTCCTGGGATGGGTTCTCCAGGCAGGCCCGAGGCACGCGAGCAAGCAGTTTCACATTAGTGTTACATTTATTTGGGGATTAAACAGGCTGTAAATACCACATACGGGCAACCTGGCATTACTATAATCACTGAGAAAATAGAATAAAATTTGCAGCAATTATCACAGCCCTGGCTTTAGAAGTACCAGGGATTTTACACCTGTGCTCAGTGCTGCTGACAAGGAGGCCCAGCGCCAGCCCTGGGCACAGGAGGTGCAATGCTGCTGCATCCAGCATGTTACAGCCACTCACAGCAGGACTTTGGCCGCTGGGATGCAGGCACCTTACAGTCACCTTTGAGTCGGCTGACAGCGGCTGTTACTGAAGAACTAATCCCTAAATGGAATATCCTGATTACATTACAGCTACCTAACCCAGCTTGAGGAATTTATCAGACAGCAAGGGAAAGTGGTTGCAAAAGCAGATTACTGCAAGACACATTTATGATTTACAGAAAAACCCAGCCAGTAAAAGCAACTGAAATTGCTTCAATTACAGAAATTCCACAGGGGAAAAGTTATATTTCAGTTCTCATGAAGAGAAAAACTACAGAGCTATTCACAGTAGAAAGAGAGCACCCCAATCTACTGTAAAATAAAAATGAATGCGCAGGTGATTGTGTCAATGATTTTGCCTAGAAAAGACGCTACAAAATAATCATCACTCCTCACCCTTATTTCAGCAATACAAGTGTGAAACCTGCTACTGAAATAATTGTGACTTTGATGCACATAAGTTATGAAAGCAGTCATGGGCTTGCTTTTGCTGATGTTGAGCTCAGATAAGATTCCACAAGAATCCTGAACTCTCTAGACTTTAGGCTGGCTTGTTTATTTCTTATAGTCTGGCTCTCTGAAGGTCCTTAATCTGTTGCTGCCCTCACATTTCTCAGCCTTATTGAATCAGTGTGTTTTTTAACTGAACTGACAACGGGCACTGACACCTTTGCCATCAGTCTCGTTGCCATGGAGCTGCCGTCTCCAAGAACATCCAAGGTGGGACTGGGAAAATAAGGCAAATATAGGAGAACCTGGAAGTCTCAGAAACAATATGAATTTAGAGTTCATTTGCTACAGCACAGAGCAGGAATACATTTGGTAAGAGAAGCATATTTTTTTTCTGAGACTGCACTGGCCCAGAATACTTGGTCACAAAGTACTACGATGTTCATATTGGCTTGTACAGCAAAGTAGTCACGTATTTCTTCTTGTAACGATGCGTAGCACTAAGCACCATCACTCCATCCTACAGGAGATTGAAAACAAGTGAGCATATTATATAGTTATCTAAAACCTGCTAGTGTGAAGTATGTGTCCTGGCCTCTCACCTTGATAGAAAGTGCGTAGAGGTGGTTCAGCATGACATGGTTGGGTTCAGGGAGTAAAGCAGGATCGCACTGGAAAAAAGAGAAAGTGAGACAGTGTGAAAATAACAGAACTCACAGCTTACTTGTCAGAGCTGATGGGTGATAAACACCATCTGCAACTAGCCACATGCTCAAATGCGTCGTACTGCTTCTTGCACACAGTCCATCAAAAAAAGCAGACAAAGTTTCAGAATGATACAAGATCCCTCCAGGGTGAAACCCTCTGCATCCTCACTGCCATCATGAAACAGATCTCAATTACTTCTTATGTGCTCCTGACATTTAAGTAGTGTTGCAGTAGGAAGATTACGGTTTGGGGGCATAAAACAGCAATCCAGTTCTCTTAAGTAGAAAGGTAAGTTGCTTCAGATGGATCCACCTGGTCTTAATATAATATGAAACTTACAAACATGGCAACCACTGTAAGGCTTTTCCTTCAGTCTTCCAGATTTTTCCCCATCCATTCACACCCTTAAGGCCCTTATTCAGAAAAACAGACTGATGTACTTACAGAAATGCCTGTGTCCTTATTCAGGATGACCTGCAGCAGGTGTGGAGGAAGAATGGGTGGAGATTTAAAGCGTTCCTCTGCCTTACAAACATAGGGCTCCTGGTGGTAAGGTCCTGGAGGTGAACTCGACAACTCTGCCAGAGAGATGTTAAATATTTACTCTTAAAATAGCCTGTAAGAATATCTGTGCATTACAGGTATGAAGTGGATTCGCACATCCAGGAACACGTGACCAAAATAAATCAATGGCATGTAAATACATGAGCTGCAGCAGTTGATGCAATAAAACAGGATTGGTCACTGCCCAAGATGTGATTTAAGATGGCCAAAAACTGTCTGCTTTGAGACTAGCTGTGCAGATTTGGGCGGCTGAGTTCTAAGCGCCTACTGCACTCCAGACCTTCACTGTCATCTCTGCCTGTCACTTCTGCATCAAACACTTAATATTAAGCATTGAGCCACAATGTTACCTGCAAGGGAAGTACCACACACAAAGGAACGCACATGTAAAAGGTAAGTGTTACTGCAGTGCAGGGACAGCTTAATGGAAAGTGCTTTTCAGAATTTAAAGCAAAATAATGAAAGGTTTTTACAACACGTGGGTGGTGCAGGGGCACGGTAGGGCTTCAAGTACTAGAATCTCCTCCTGGATTCTTGTACTGCCCAACTCTCACAAATTACACTTTCTCCAGAAAGGCTTTGTCCAGGGCAAAGTGGCATACAGCAAAAACAAGCCAAAGGCATCTTCTGCCTCAGGCCTAAAGGACAGATCTTCTGAACACTGAATAGAGTCACAGTCTCCGTCCCTACAAAGGTCTACAAAGGACAGCTGGCAAGGTTGATTTCAGAGATGATTAAGCTCAATCTTACCTCTCTTCTGTTATACTAGAACCTGAAACATCAGACTAAAATAACTTTTTCATAGTATTCTGATCTAAGATATAGATCACTTATACTAAACTGATAGGATATGAGCCTATATCCTATCAGCCCATAGTAGCATTACTAAGATGTACCTAATTTCTGCCTCTTGACACACAACTTGTAACCTCCTCAGCCCATCTCCTTAGCAGAGCAAGATGTTACTAGGAACAATATAGGCTGTCAACATCGGTTTGATGTTGTAAGGTACAGACTGATGCACTACCGAGCATGCTAAAAACAGTCATTTCACATTTCACAGGCAAACTGCTATTAAGCACACATGACTTCCTCCTCAATCAGATCTACTATGAGCTCTATTGCTCTGTCAGAGGTGTCTTCTTTTGTGCATTCCACATTCTTTCTTTGTGTCCAGAGGGCCTGACAAAAGGGGAGGTTAATCTATACTGGAGCTTTAACTCCAGACATAAAGGAAGACAGAAGTTTTAACAGCTCTAAGTGTGATATAAAATTACTATTTTATACTGCTCATACCAGACATGTCTGAACATTTCTGGGAGTCCACCATCAAAGCATCGAATACTTCAAAGTCGGTTTTCTTCACCTGGATGATGTTGTTGACAGTGCCTAGCTGGCTGGTTACTACTGGCTGGGAAGAAACAGGATGAAAAAGTCAGAATAAAAAAGCTTGCAGGACTATTAGAATTCTCAAAACTATGCAATCAGCATTAACAAGAAAGAAGTATTTTGCTTTTAAAATAGGCTGGTACCAGATAAGGTAGGAGTTCACTAGTGCTCAGTGTTAGGTTAAGGGCCAGGTGCAGGATTTAGAACCAGACAGAGACTCATGTCAGTTGAACCTGCTAGGTCAACATGACTTGAGAAATTCTTTGGCTATAGACAAGGCAAGGATTAGGTTTGGGCTAAAGCTAACAGTGAGGACAGAAGGAGCTAGGCTTTACTTTTAGCTTCTGCGGGCCTTTCAGAGCCAGGCTGGTATCTGGTAAGGTTGGTATTGCAGGTGTACTGCTAAAGCTAGGACTAGAGTCCAGCGCAGAGGGTTCTAAGAACTAATTTTACTGTAAAGTAAATTCTGCAAGGTTTGCCAAAGCAGCAAGAAGACTGCAACCAGAAGTTGTGCATTAGTTCTGAAGCAGGTAGGGACTGCTGGGTGGGACAGTGTTAACACTTGTTTTATGGTGGAGGAAGAGGAAATGGCCTGGTAAGTTTTGGCACAACTGGCACAATTACTGGACAATGGAAAGTTCTAGACCAGCAAGATCAACTTCCTGGCACAGACAGCAAGTGTAGCACAGAGGGATTTGGGCTGTCAGCAGTGCTATAGTGCTTTAAAAGATGATTTGAGACCAGACAAGGACAGCTCAAAATCTCTTAAAAATGAAGACCCAAGAGACCTTGTCACCCATTTGTTACAAAATCTCCTGTCTTTTGAGGCTGTCAATCTGACGCCACCACCTAGGCCAGCAGGGATCAGAACTATCTCAGCAGCTTAAACAATCCGCTTCTGTTAATAAATGCCTCCTCTCTGAAAAGACCAGCTACTGGTGCAGAAACCCCTCAGTTTCTCCTCTTCAGAGGCCTCAATGATTAAATATAGCAAATTGAAGAAAGCATTACCTCTGAAGGATCGTGTGTCCACTGCCCATCGACAAAGAACTTGTATTGGTGCTCACCCTCTGGCAGGTCCAGGATCGCTACAAAGTTGTTGTGACTGGAATTTAAAACAAACAATCTCTCCTAAAATGCTCTGAAAAGTGCATCAATATATAAACTATGACAAACATTGTAACACAGAATACAAATCTCCTTAATATGTGAAAACTTAAAAAGGCAACACCACGTTTAAGAGACTCTCTGATAAAATCTAAGGTAAATACTCAAACTAGAGTTAACGTTAATAATAATTTCTTCTGTGACAACACATTCAAAATTAACATCCACAGTCCTGAAATCCAGGAATTATTAGCACTGGGCTTTTTTAAAGTCATTCTCACACCTTTGTGTTACTCGTTAGTATACAAGACTTCATTTTATCTGCAAGTCTCCTGTTAAGGTAACAAGATCAGCTTACTTATATTGCCTTGTCTTTCCGTATTTGTCATCACAAATTGCATTTCAGAAATGAAATGAATGAACAGCAACTGGAAGATGAAAGCAGCAACTCAGTACTTCTGAGGTATTTTGGGTTAGAATAGCTGCTGCGTAGCAATTTTCATACTGTCGTGCTATGAACTTCCTGATTCTTCAGGATTCTTTATAGGCATCTCAAAGAAGCTGAGAAACAGTTGATGCTATGTGAGCAATTCAAACAAGCCATGCAGTGCCAGTATTTCTCTTCTGTTCAAGTAAGCAGCACAATGAACTCTTCTACTTCAGCATATTTGATTCTGTAACACATATTTTATTCAGCCTTTAAAGAGGTTCAGATATCTCCTTCCCTACAGTATGTAACCTGACAAGAGACGAACCTGCTTTTTTCAGATTTTGTAAAGAACCGTTTTTGGCCTTCTTCCAGATTGATTTCACCATTTCCCATCTCCTAGGCTTTCTACTTAGAGAATGACTGCAATACTGCTACAGTACCCTTTTTTTCCATCCAATACCATTTATTTCATCAGGCCACCATGCTCCTCCCTCAAGTTTCCTAAGAGATTAAGACACTTCTGCAACAATTACAATTGTTGTAACTCCAGAAAACTCCAGAAAACTCCAGAAAATGGCAGGAGAGCAAACTGTCACAAAGCTGGACAAAAACCAATCATATGACAAGAAAGTATGTGCGCCATGAGAGACACTATGCTTAAAAGAAGCCTCGTTTTACATACCCCAAGTCCATCCCAGACAGCAGACTCTGCGCAGCAAGAACTGTTTTGGGTCATTCAAACATAGCAAATGGAGAACAAACCTCTCCTTAAAATTGACACACAACCCAACTGTCATTCCCAGCCATCCAAAAGTTAAAAAATGAAGAGAAACTCAGATTCTTGCCAAAAGCTTCAGGAGAGAAGCAGCAAAGTGGTAAGCACTATACTGATCCATATCCAAGTGCTATACCAGTCTATCAGCTGACTATCTTTCTCACTTCTCCAAGCATTCCCAGTCCACAGGGAATATCATTGATCAAAGAAGCTTATTACCTCCTTGTCAAAGGAATTTTACTCCAGTTGTTGAAGGACCCAGATAAATAAACTTCTTTCCCTCCTCCAGTCCAGCGAAAGACTGTTGGTCGAGCTTGAGTAGGGGTTTTATCGCTCACTTCCAGATCTTGTTGCCAAGCTAGGAATTCCTCTTTCTCCAGTGGAGCCTACAAGCACAACATTTTAATCAATATGAATTCCTTCTTGGCAGCCTTCGACAGCTGATATTTCACTATACATATTTTTGCACTTAGGCATGATTCTCTAAGGTATAAGTCTATATGTAGTTTTTGTCAGAAGAACATTAGAAAGTGGGCATTTCTAGATACTGTACATTTGCAAGGATTTTGCAAAGCTGTTAAAGCTTTCCAAATTTACAGAAAGAGTGGAAGGCAAAATAACCCCCCTCCCTGAAGCCTAACTTAGGTTAAAAAGAGAGATGAAAGAAAGATAGTTAAGAAGAAATACACTTAAGTATTTAGATTGCACAAATGTGGTAGGCACAAAATTTGTAGTTGGATCCAGAAAGGTTACAAGTTGTTTACAGGATATGGCTTTGTACAACAGTAAAAATCTAACAGTGTAATTTATTGTTAGATATTCTCATGAAACACGTTGCACAGCAAAAAGTTTCTACCAGTCACCTAATAATGAGCAAAAAAGCAGTTAACAGATCTTTTAATATGGAAAATAATAGATTAAACATTGTGGGTGACTGCAAGAGTATTAAGGATTTGAAGGAATATGGGTCACTGTAGTTAGCCGGGCAAAAGCTGAGACAGTTTTTTTTTTTTTTACAATTAATACTTGCTGAAAAGCAAGACATTACACATTTTATCTGTTTGAATATCAATGGTATATCTTTCCTTAGTGTGGGAAACAAGGGAAGCAGTCAATTTTGTGTGTAAATTCAGTTACAGAATAACTGTAGGTTGCTAACAACCGTGTGGCATTACAGCTGGACAGGGTGCCCAAGCCAGTAATGTCAGAAGGCAAGAACCAGCCATACCTTCATTTCCTCTGAATGGAACAAGTCTGCGTCTTCAGGACTATCCATTAAGATTTTTGGTCTATCACCCTCTTTCGTACTGATGGCTCCTCCTGAGTTGTCACCTCGGGATGCTTTATGCCCATGACGCTCCAGTCCAGCTCGCTCGCTGCTTGTGTTCCCCATTTTTAAGGGCCTAAAACAGCAGAAAAAGCCAGATTGGCATATGTACTTTTGAAGCCAGAACACCATTAGGCAGGAAAGCAGGATCATCAGTAGTCCTGGGTTCTGAGCTGAAGTGTAAGAACCTCCATTAATCCAATGTACTAGCATCTCAGAACACTGACAGTAAATGACGACTTTTAACTACCCTTGAACTGTGTTACAATTCAATATCCTAATATCCCTGCAAGACTTGGCCACTCTAAAAGCTCAGCAGGCAGGTATCTGTCACTGCAGCACTCATATTCTGCCTTCGCAAGCTGAGTGCTTGTTCTGTCTTTTGAAACACCCATACATACAATGTTCTACTACATCAGTCAAAACATCAGCAGAACTTAACTGTCAGAGCGCTTCAAAAGCAGCCTGTTAAAAATGTGACTTCAGTAGAAAATAACAAGTTAGCTCTGGTGGCGACCTGCTGAAGGATCATTACAGCAGCTGACTGGGGCTCGGAAAGCACAGCTGGCATGGCCCCACTGATGAGGCTGCCTCCAGTCTCCACTCTTGTCTGGGGCAACCAGGGCCCGCAGCACGGGCAGCACGACAAACCCTCCAGCTCCACAGCCCAAACCCTCAAGCTCCAGAGCCCGAACTCTCCAGCTCCGGAGCCCAAACCCTCCGGCTCTGGAGCCTGTGCAGCCCCCCAGCAGGGAGAGGGGTGGCAGTGGGTGCTCTCTGCCTCCTGCATGCACATAGCGCATCCTACTGAGAGGTTACAGATGGCTGCAGGGCAGTAACTTGGAGATGTCCCAGGGGGCCATGTGGAACCATGCAAACAGGGCCTTGTGCACGATGCATGTACGTACAGAGGCCACTGCCCCCGTAGCCTCCCATTTCGGAGGGTGCCTGACTTTTACCTGCAGAGATCTCAGCTCAGTCCCACCCTGAAACCAGTCTCGGCGTGCCGGACCTGGAGAAGCAAACAAAACAGCAAAGAATTCATCTGGAGCGGTAAAAAAAACACGGGGGAGCGTGACCACAGCAACGGCCCCGTGCGGCAGGGCGCACGCCGCTGCTCCTTCAACGGCGCCGGGGGGGCGGGCTGCCCCTGCCCGGGACCCCCCCACGCCCCCTGAGACAAGCGGCAGGGTCCCCCCGGCCCCCACAGAAGCCCCCTGCACCCACCGCCCTCCCGGTCCCGGTCCCGGCCCCGGCCCCGCCGCCCTCGCTTCCGCTTCCGCGTCCCCGCTGCCGCCCCGCGGAGCTGCCGGGCCCTGCAGGCCCCTGCCCCGGGCTCCCAGCGCCAGCTCCTGGCTCCTCGCCGGCCTCTTGGGGCTATTTCCCCCCCCCCCCCCAGTCTCCACCACGGGGTTTTAGAGAGCCGGGGGCAGCGAGCCCCTGGGCCCTAGGGGAAAGGCGCTGCTGCTCCTGGTGAATCCGGAGCGAGAGCCGGCTGTGTGAACGCAACTGAAGGAGCATAAACCAATAGCGCCCGGCTCTGCTTCCCACAGAGAAGGTCCTGAACTAATAAATGTTCCCCAAATTAAATTATACATGTGTATTTCTCTAATGTACTTCTCTAAGCATTTCCAATTGCACTATCTCCTTTACCCGTGGCTCTCCATCTGCTGCTGCTGTCTTTCTTCTACTTTTTTGACAGGCACGAAGCTGTGAGGGCTGTGAGTTCCTAGGTTCTTGTCACAAGGGAATTGCTTTTGTTGGTGGTGCTGTTTGTTTTTTTTGGTTTTTGGTTTGTTTTTCCTTACCCAGTCGATGCAACCTGCAAACAGACAGAAGGTTTGCTACCAAATCAGAGCGTATCTTCGTGGCATGCTGTTGTGTGGTGGGAAGAATTCTGCCGGGACAGACGGATTCACCGTGTGCTGCCCTGAGTGCTGGCTCCTGCAGCATGTTTTGAGGACCAGCTGCTGCTAATTTGTCATTCATGGGTGGAATACCCCGGCACGGGACAGCCTGTCAGAGGGGCTGAGAGGGGAATGTGTGTGGGCAGCTCTTGCCCAGCTCCTGCAGAACGGTTACACTGCTATAAAATGCAGCTGCTGTTATTTTGATATTTAACACAGCTTAGCACTCTTAAATTCATCATCTACAAACCTGATTGTTTTGTTTCCCCAGTTCTTTTTTGGCCAGCACTAACACACATGCCTCTGCCTGTGCTGGTTACGTCTGCAGAGCTGGCTGCGGTGCAGGCTGGAGATACAACACACGCTGCTTTGTCCTGCCCTCACTTGCCAGTGGGACCATCGCGATGACCCACACAATATCCAGCCATACTCGTTGCACACAGAGGTACATTCCCGTTAGGGCCCATTCTCTGCTTTGCAATGGCTTTTGTTATGTGTAATGAGCACAGACCAGTAATGAACTCTGGATAGGGACTGCTAATAGCTCATGAGGCTGTCATTAAGTGGTTTATGGTAGGCCCAAGCATCACTCAATTTAAAGTTTTGGTATTAAAATGTCGTGGTTCCTCCCTGCACAGTGAGGAACCACCTCACGGGGTGCTACATGCCAAACCTTTGGGAGTTACTGTGGACAGGACAGAGGCAATGGGCACAGGCTTCTCAGCCTCTTGATAACTGGGCTTCAATGTTGCTGCCTTCTCCTCCCTCTTACCCCATGACTGCTTTCTCCAACTGATCGTCCTCCCTCACTGCCACAGCTGGGACAGGTGGGAGCAGCACAGTCCTGGAGGAATCAGCCTGTAACTTTTTGTTGTGCCTGGTCCCCATGACTTATGAGGGCTGTCTGTCTTTATACCACGAACAATGAGTCTTACATGGGTGGCTGCCCAGTAAATCATCACCCCACCTCCTCATGTGCATGTCTGTATGTATGGTCCTCATAAGCACTGGAGTATTGTTTTCACCTGTCAGCTTGAGTGGGAGCCCAATTCCCTTACAGCTGTTCATAAAGGAGATGTGGGAAGCGAGAGATTAGCTGAAGACATGCCACGATGGCCTGGCAAAGATCATCTGCCCACTGATTTTCTGGAACACGGGAGTTTTGCTCCTCCCCTTAATAGCATCTGTGATTTTTTGCCTCCTTCCATGCTCTGCAACCTGAAGGGCATAAAAACTCCCCTTCTTCCACTTTATCCAGGACATGTCTGTCTCCACATCCCAAAGGAAAACTAGGAAACACCTTTTCTACTCGTGCCCCTTTACATACCTGTCTTAACTTTCCTCTTGTTACTGCCAGATGGGGAACGGGTTCACATTCTTCCATCAAGACTTCTGTATTTCCTACATCACAAATGAGGTTTCTGGTTAACTTCCCTAGTGAGAATGTCAGAGGTGTCACTTGCTACTGAAATCATTTACTATGACAACTGTTGACAACTAACAAACTTTGGTCTTCTAAACTGACATATTTTCGAGACGAAGGACTTTCACTGAGAAGAATCAGACAAAAAAACCTTTCTTGCCTCTAACACTAACTGTGAGCATAACTTTCAAGAAGACTCTTAATCACTTTTGCCTTTAGCTATTAGCTTTCCATCAGGCAAATGGAGATGACGCTAGGCTGAATGACTACTGCAAAATCTTATAGTTAAATACAAATAAAGAACTGAAAATTATTTTGTTCTGGCAAATTCAGGACCCAGCTTGTGTTAACTACCCACATTTCCAGGAAACGAGTACTCATCTTAAGTAAACATTAAATTTAGACATCACACAAAACAAACACAAAATTACTTTGGTATTATTGATCACAATGACAATTTGAATACCCTAAGATTTATGGTTGTCTGCTCAGGAAAAGAGTGGTATTATAGAAATTGCACGGTGAATCACAACGAGAGTTTAAATTGCAAATGACAGCTTCAAGGTAATAAAAAAAAATCAGGGGAAAATGTAACTTAATAATTTTAAATAAGAAATTCACTTGGGAAAAAAAAAAAAAAGAGCTCAGCTCACTTTCAGATTTTCCATGACCCCATAAAACAATGAATGCTTTCTGAGGTGTCATGACTGTCCTATACCACTGCGTATGGCAATGTGCAGTTCTAACAGGAGATGCTTATAAAACACCTGCAGGATATTAGGAGTTAGGTGGTCTCCATGTTATTTATCATATCACTAGCCACACAGAATGGTCAGCTCCTTCTTTCCTTACTCACATCGACCTTCTTTAATAAATATGAACTAGGCCTGGCCTATTAAAACTCACACAGAGCATCCTATACAGAAATTAATTTTAAGGGATTTTAGTTGTTGGCTCATAAAATTATGAGACTCAGCAGACTTTGTCAAAGTTCTAACAGTCATGACAGAGCACTTTCCGTGCAGCACTGGCTGAGGAGTCAAGTGAAGTGTCACCTTTACCACTGAGTCACTCTACCCTCTGAAGCTGTAACTTATCATCTGTCTTCATCAGATAACTCATTTTTGAAGAAACTAAGGGCCAAAAAAGAATGGAAATGATGTCAGGAGAGAACTGTATTATGGGTACATTTATCTTTGATTAAATGGGGTGGAGACAATAGCCTTGTAGACTTGTAGGCACAAAAAGTCAAAGCTGAACTCCAGTGCTAGCCCCAGGGAAGGGATAGAACTCACCAGCATGTGCTCTAGGTCAAAATCCCAGTTTCCCTGTTTGGGTTATCTCCTGGAGTTAGTTAAAATCAAAAGGCAAGTAAGCCCCCATCACACACTGGTTGAGATATAAGTGCATGAGGCTGCTACAGCTGACCGCTACCCCTCAAGCTGCTGTGCATCCTTTAATTTCAGTGAAGTGTCCCCTTCTCTTACCCCAGAGTGTGCGTTGAAAAAAGTGCAATGGCCAAAAGTCTCCAACTGTGCAGTTTAAAGTCCTGATGAATCTGTTGGTATCTGGCAAAGTTCTTTTTCCTTGACATGACACAAGCTTATTTAGCCAAAGAGACATAGCAGCAAGCTAAGTGGAAGCTCACTCAGCTCTGCAGCTTGATATGACAAAAACAGAAGAGCTATCCTCAGTCATGAGCTGGTAGATCAAATTCAGACATGACACAGACTGCATTAAAAAGGATATATGAGCAAGTGCTTCTCTTAGCTTCTGTGCCATAGGGACAAGTGAGTTAGTTGGTAGCAGCAGCAGAACTTACCCTGGAGCTCAAGACAGGAAAAATTAAACTGCAGAAACTTCCCCATTAAAATTCTTATTATAATCTTCCTTCTTACCCTGGGCTCCCAAGTTTGTTCTTACACCTTTATAGTGGCTGAGTGATCCGTCTCCTACCGCCCTCCTCCATTTAGGTCACTTCTGAATTTAGCCCATTTCGCCAGGTTGCCAGGGAGTGATGCAGAGGAAGTCGGGCAGCCTCCTTAAAGGCTCACTCACATTTCAGGAGCGCATGCCGTTGCTGTGCGTGCAGAACATGCCGTTGTGCTTGGGAAACGGAAAATCATGAGCGCACATAAAAAATCACTCGTAGACAGACCACTGCATCCCATCTCAACTCCTCTACTCCAACACAGCAATGCACACCTTCAGAGACCTACTAGTTACAAATGAGGTAGGAGATGGGAGGATAGTAACAGAAAGCCAACTTTCAAATAGTGTTTCAGCCTGAAGGTACTGCCTATGAAAGACTCAGGGCTCAGTTTCAGAAGAGCTGTAGGTTAGGCAGACGCCACACAGACTGTCCTGCACTGCCCTTCCCCATGTGACTTTGCCTGGAGGTATCTTCTCCAAAGGCAGTGCAGGCCCCACGTCTATTCAGCTTCCTCTTAGTTACCCCATCATCAGGAGTGAAGGTTTGATGATATGGATCCTTCCCTCCATGAAACAACATTCTATAAAGGCCCCTGAATAGCTGTCAGGTTACCGGGATGTGGTACCACGTTGGCCCCAAATCAGCCCAGGGACTTTTTTTTGTATTTAAATCTCACTTACTTTGTGAAACCCAGTACTTCAAATGTATCCTCTTGTTTATATATGCATACACAGTGCACACAAAATACAAAATAACTTGGAAAATGACACAGTCTTTTCCCTACTGATGCAAATCAGGAATAAAATCCATCTTAAATAACTGACAGACAAAGACAGTGTCCAGACAGGGAAACGAGCCTACAGAGAGATGTGCACACGCTGTCCCAGCAGAGGTATCTGGGCTGATTTTGAGAGTGACAGACACTGTGGTAGCAGTCAGATACAACCTGTCTCCAGGCTGAGAGGCAGAACACGGTTCATACTGTGAGCACCTATCCGTAGATATGGGTACAGAGGCAACAGCTTCTGGACACCTGAGGCACAGTGTTCATGAATTGTAGCTACAACCACATAAATTGAGGAGCCAGTGCTGATCTTCAAGTCACAAGATGTGGACTCCTGGGTGTGCTTGCAGGGAGGCACCCTAAGAGTTTCATATTCTCCTCTTGATGTGATTTTTTTTTTTTTTTGCTGTGCAATCTGATGAAACATACACCACATGCTGGCTGGCTGGCTGGCCCCCTTCATACAGCAGCAAAGAAACTCCTCTTATATTTAGAAGCCCTGTTCTAGGGTTACATATCAAGATACATACACACTGCTGTTTTGCAGAATGCAGCTGCCCTGTAAGAAGCGAAAGATGCTAATCTGATCCAGAAGCTGAGGCCAGCAATTTCAAGTTTCCATCTGTCTCTGCCTGTAATACATGCAGGAAAGAAAAGAGAGCTGGACTTCAGACATTAGTCGTGCCTTCAGCATGCAGGAAGACTGCAGAAAAAAATGGAAGCCTGGAGCAGATTTGTGAAAGGAAGACTCTGTTCTTTTCCCCAGGGCACAGACATTGAGTTGAAATACATTTTACTGTTTTTTCCCCCTCTATTTCATGAATTAGCATAATTCAGAGCATACATGAGACCTTTTTTTTTTTCTTCTTCTTCATCAACCTTGGCAGGTGCAACGTATAATGGTAATGGGTCAAATCCAAACCTAGAGGGATGGTGATGAAGGAAAAGTAATTTCCAGTGCCTATCATAGATACTGAATTTTTTTTGTACGGCCCTCAAAATGTAAAGCAGGCACTAATTCCTCAGCTGGACAACTGCATTTTGCCCTCCATAACTACTGCTGTCACCCAGGGGTCTTGCTGATTTGGGCAGTAAAATGTCGTTTGCTCTTCTTCTTTCTTTATCGAAACATTGGATACCTCACTTTGGGTCTATCACAGAATGATTTGGTCGTACAAGGACCACATTTGTTTCCAGCACAAGTGAGGTGAAGCTGGAGAAGGACCTGTGTTCGACTGCATTTCTCAAACACGGTTGAAAATGTATAGAAGCATAAATAAATGAAGAGAACTGACACCAATACATTAGTAAAGCAAAAATAAGATTTCCTATGGCATAGACACACTAAAGGACATTAGAGGAATCACTACATTTTCCCCTATCTGTCACATTAAGTGGTTTAATATAAAGCTTTTATTTTTATACCAATCAATAGCACTGTAAGGTAGCAACATTTCCCTTCAGAAGTACTGAAGATACAATGACTCAATTCTCACTTCTATTAAGAGTGAGACTTCAAAGATATTTATGAGCACCAAGATGCAAGTTAGATTTCTGGTATGGTTTTCAAAAGCATCTGAACAAGGCAGCTGTCTAACTCCTATTGATCTAAATTCTTGTTAGGAACTTTGAAAAAATACTTCAAGTCACGTATCCCTACCCTCTAATGCTCAAATAACTTTGAAATTCTTTCTCCCCATCACCCCTCTAGTGTTGGTTTAGTTTACAGTGCAGGAATTTAATGTTTAAGGCTGAAACTCTTTATGCACGCTTTGATTTTTAGTACGCTGATGTACAAAAGTTTTACTACAGCAATGCAGGGGTGTTTGCTTTGATGCCAGCAATGCAAGGTAGTGGGCCTCTGACCTCTGTTACCTGTTGCATGACCTCCTTTAGTGAACTCATTTGACCAAGGCCCTAAAGAAACCCCCGAATGTCCACTTTGAAAAGGCCTCAAGACTCTTTCTGTGGATGGTATTTTGAAAATGAAGCATGGAGCCTGTACTGCTGATATTTTGAGTGCTACCTTATCTCTAAAACTTCTGCATGTATTAGCTGCAGTACAGGCTGGTTAAACAGTATCACGTAGGTCAGAAGTCCTGTTTTTGTCGTCACTGATTTCATTCTGAAATTGTCCAATAGGTTTGAGACAGGGAAATTACTCTTTAAAATAGGAGAGGCAACAAAAGTTAGGAAAGAACTTCCCACATACCAGAATGGATGTGAATTAAAAGTAATTTTATTCCACTTCTCAATGACAGTTCTATCATATTTGATAATAAGGCAAGCTACTAGAAGTCCCACAAGACATATCAGACCGTTGAAATAGTATTCAAAAAACAGAGAAGTTCACAGGACAGCCAATTCTTGGGATCCTCAAAATCAGTGGCAAGATTCTCACATTGACAAATTAGATCAGTGTAAATGCTGAAGAAATCAACTGATTTCACTGATGTGAGTGAAGTTTTATACTGGAGTAATTAAGGATAGGCTGTGTATCACTGACTTTAATGAAAAACAGAATCTGGCAGAAAGAAAAGTGAAAAAGCACATTAAAAGTATAATACCAAGGCACAAAAATACATGCTACTTCCAGGCATATGCTTTAACAGGTACAGATTTCTGGGAGATTTTTTTTTTATCATTATTTTTTTTTGGCAATAGGTGTACTTCTGCCAGGCATGATGCATTGCTCACATGCACCTGTAAAACTCCCATGCATTTCTGGATCCAGATCCAGTCGATCCAGATCTACATTAGTGCAAGGAGAGTTGTGTAAGTTGGCATAGCTTGCTTGAAGATGTAGTAACAATTAAAGCAAATGGAACAACCGCCACTGAGGATGTAGTCATCTGTGTTAATGCTCACAGAGTTTACTCCTTTGAAAATGGAATACTGGTGTTACAAAACAAACATGTACAAACAATTTTCAGCTAATAAAAAACAGTTGTCCCATGCTAAATTTTCATAAAGTGTCAAGAAACTGCCGTAATTTAGAGGCCATCAATTCTGTAATCTAAGGCTGTTCACTGAGAAATAACTCAGGATCAGCAAGAGTCTACATAATGTCAGTAAGTGTAGAAAAGTCTGTCCATGTCTAACTGCATTGATATATAGACTATTCATTGCAAGACGAGAGGATGAACTAAACAAAAAAAGACATGAACAAAGCAGAACACGATGAAAGTATGTGACTTGCTAGAGGAACAATAACAAAGAGATGAAGAAGAACATCTATTTAAAAAGATCATTTGTGAGATTAAAAAAAGAGAAACTTCTTACACGAAGTTTAAAGAGGAAAATATGATCAATGCAACTCTAATGCAGGACTGGAGCTAAGTCAAGGGAGTTCAACAATGAAAGACAACAAAACAAGAAGAAATCATTAATAAAAATATGGATGCTATGGAACAAAAGAGTCTTCTAATAATTAGGTGATTGAAATCGGTCCCAGACGGTGAAAAGTCCAATGGAAAGACCTAAAAGCTGAGGGTGACAGAAGAAAGCAGCCACTGAGTCAGAGTACACCCACAGCATTATAAAACCACATAGCAGGATAAAATCACAAACCCATTGTTATGATTATGCTATATTGAGACTATTTTACAGGAATAAAAAAATCCTTAATGGCCTGATCCAAAACCCACTGGAAGTGACATGATTTCTACTGGCTTCAGTGGGCTGTGTATCAGATCTTACATTGCACACTACAAACAGTCTGGATAAGTCGGCTTTGGGTAGGCTCAGCCAGGGAACATCATGGACCCAGCATACATTATTCCATGTAAACGAAAAAAAAAAAAAAGGAGTTGTTAGGGCAAATCACATTATACATTAGGGTAAAAGAGAAAATGCTGCTTTATACTGAGATTCATTATAAATAAATAATTTTGAAAACCTGGTCACGCCATGCTGATTAACTAACTGGGCTATCATTTCATCCACCAGCAACATGCCTCTGCAGACTTGTAGGGTCAAATCTAACAGTCTGGAAAGAAGGGGTTCCTTCTCTTCTTCTTACTTTTCCCCTCCTGAGATTTACACGGTGATATACTCCAAGTGCAGTCCTGGTCTTCAGATAGCATGCTGCAAGGACACAAAAAATATGTATTTTTAAAGAAGGAAGAGACAGAGTTTGCCTTGTGAGTTTAAATTATTAATTCTACAGAGCTGATGGATACATTATTTAGTGGCACTTGTTCTCTTAACAAACAGCCCTCTAGATTAGTGGTTCAATACAGTTTTGAATCAAAGCAGTAAGCTTCTAATGGCACCAGTCATCTGTCAATTTGAACTGAATTTTTAAACTGGGTTACCTGAATCAATGCAAGTTAAGATCTTTCACTGCCAGGAAATGGTCTCTTATTTGCCATACTTTCATAAGGGCAAGAGCATCTCTGCTTCCTTAAAGCGGTACATAAAACAGTCAGGCAGGAACAATACTCTCAGTAGTAGACAACTTGGTAAATACAACAGCAATACATGACAGTTTTTAAAAAGACTGGGATACCTCTTCTCTTGTGCGTCTGTGTTAGGAGAGGGAAGATCTGAGAAGTTCCCTCAAATTCTTTTGTTGTGGGTAGCTTTCAGACATTAGCCATGGTTGTACTGATCTCACTGACTTGTCTCTGGATTATGGGCTCTCTACTGGAGTCTTGACATATCTTTTCCATCAAGCAGCTACTTCTTAGTAGCTCCTTAAAAGGGGACCCAATACACTGGGCACTAACCAGTAAATATATGGGGTAGATAACATTAAGTCATTTACTGATTGTGTCTTGGACACTGCTGAGGACTCCAATGGGCAGAATCTATTGTGGGAACATTATCTCCATACACAGATAAAGAAAAGCTTGACCAGATTTTTAAATGTGGTTTGCTAAAGGAATGAGGCTAAAGCAATCACATTGCCTCTGTACCTCTACAAGTGTGTCTCTGCCCACTACCCAGCTTTTGAGCTCACTGGACATGCTTGACAGTAGTATCAGACTTCAGTTGTAGTAGTAGTGGTAGTGGACTTTAAGCTCTTATGTTTTTACAAATCCAGTAAAAAGGCAGGTGATGAAGGAGAGAATTGGTTAGTGCCCTTACAAATAGAAAAAGCAGCAGCGTGAGCTCACTAATTAGGTGGACACCAAAAATTAATGGGGATAAAAGACAACAGGAATACCCTGACTTCAGATCTTGTGCTCAGTTACTGGCAGGTCAATCCTTGCAGCCAAAGACAGGTCGGCTTCCTTGAATCTTTGCTATGAAAAGGTACAGAAAGCAGAATGGGCAATGTAAAGATCTGGAGGCTGGCTGTATAATTCCTGTGATCTTGCTGGCCCTCCATTTATTCTGTCTGTGAAAGAGAGTCACTCTGTAAAATGGTAGAAAGGTGTTTGAGAGCCTCAGAAAGGGGAAAGCAGAGATGTTGAAAATAATTTTGCATGTTTTTTTCTCTTTAAGAACTATTTAAAAGTTAGTAGGAAGAATATAAGTATACATCTGTCCCTGGTGCAAAGTCTAAATGCTTACTCCGTTTCCCTCTACCATTAATTACCAATGCTACATATGCAAATATGCTTGATTTAAGGCCATTCTGATCATGAAGCATTATGAGCTAGTGTTTTCTGAACAGCCTGACTGCCTCTGTGCTCTTCAAAGCCATGCTGACAGGTGGTATTTCTGTGCCTTCCTTGGGGTGAAGTTCTAGCTCAAGTGAGATTACAGAAGGGGTCAGAAGTTCACACTCCCCTACACAAACATTAAAATATCATAATGGTTTGCATGAAATTCTGAAGTCACGGAACATGACTACCCTTCTCACCCGGGCTCTTACCAGAAGGTAACGCCACCCTGCATGTATCCCCGGAGTTCAAGATAAAGACAAAGGGCTCCTGATGTGAATGAAAAAGTCTTGGACTCTGGTCCATTGGCAGGAGTTTCTTGCATTTCTTTCCTTCAGCGCTTTGGATACCCTTCCTCATACCAGAACAGCCCCTTATCTCAGACAGAGCTATGCAGAAAAGCTTGTATATTTACTGCACTCCAAAACCTCTTAATAGATCTCCACATTTTCAACTGATTCACTCCCACTTGCCTAGACTGCAGAGAACCACTGGAGAGCAGCACAAAAGGCACGTGCTTCCGATGATATGTGCTTTGTTGCTCATCTGGGAAGCAAAACTCATGCGACCTTTAGTTTTGCCCTGATCTCAAGCATCACCCAGACACTAGAAAGCCTAAAAGCATGTGCTATAAGAAGCTGTGTATTGTTTCAGACTACTAAGCAGCAAGACTGGTAATGGAGTAAAAATACAAGAATACAAGCAGGAAGTATAATACCATGTTGCAATCCAGCTACAAACAGGGTTTGGGATACCTAAGGCTTCCTTAACTAAGGAGGTCCTAGCCCAGGATTATGTTTTCCTGTATCCTGCTAGTGAGACTCAAGTAAAATCCAAAGACACCAAGCGTCTTGTGTTATCAAAAAGTAAAACAGAACATAATTTGGAGACTGGTCCAAAAATCTGGAGACTGATCTGAAAACACAGATCTTCAATTACTGGAGAATGCTCACTGATGAAATTATCAGCCTTCACTGACCAAAATACTTAGCAAGAAACAGGAAGACCTACTCCAAATCCATTCAAGTCAGTGGAAAGGCTGCTAACAGGCTTCATGAAAGAATATAAAAAGGATGGTACTGGGTTGGAGCAAACAGCCACCTCTGCAGCATCCTGTCTCTGACAGTGACATGTTGCAGATGCCTACAGGGACTGTGTAAGAGAAGACTAAATCCAGGGTGACATTTCTCCCTTTATTGCCTTCCTACTCTGGCAATCTGCAGCTTAGAAACTCTCTGAGCCTGAGATAATAGCTGCATCTTTGCATGTAAGCTTTCTTTTGTAACTTCTCTGGTTACTCTTTCAAATGAAAGTTGGTATCTATTGCAAAGGGCAGAAATAAGTTCCACAGCTGCATTGTGGAAAAGTACCTCCATCTCGTTTAAAGCTGCTTTCCTCTGATATCTCTTGACCTCATTCAGAAGAGACATCAAATATTCACTCTTTGTTTACCTCCTTTCACTGCCTTTAACTACCTGTCTTCGACTACCAGATTTCCCAAGCCAAAGAGACTGTGTTTATTTTATCTTTCCACAACAGAGTTTTTTTCATACCTTTCAGCCATTCTCCATCATTATTTTTGTCTACCACATCTTTTTTGAGTCAAAAACATCAGGACTAGAGGCAAAATTCAGACTGTGATACACAGCTCAGTGTCACCTGCCATTAGGTATCTTGCCATTTACTCTCGAACCAGGCATATCACAGCTGACTAAGGTCACACGCAGGCTGCGGCACACAGCTCTCTGCAGTGTTTCAGTTCACAGTGATGTCTCCTCATGGAAGATAAATACGGCTCTTCTCTTACTGCAGTTCTTGACAGACAACATGCCTATGAGCACATACGCACGGCTAGACTCAGTGGTGACACAAATACTGTTTTAAGGTCATCTGAGCAAGCAGTAAAAGTGTAATTCAGTGCAATGGACTGGCAAGGCAAGTGTGCAGGAGAAGTGGATAGGAGACATTAAAAGTTAAAGAATGGCATAACAAGAAATTGGGCCTAGTGTGGAATGGGTGACAGCCCCATTCAGCACAGGCTGCAGCTTAACACTTGGTGATTCCTCCACGTAGCAAGGAACATGCCAGTTTACATTGATCAAAACAGATGAGTTTTATCACTGGGCTGCTAACTGCAGTGATGCAAGTGATGGCTTCCCCTTGTCTACTTTCAGGGTTAAGACTGCAGAAAGTAGGTGATTTCCAAGTGTTGGGTGGGCCCTGTTCCAGGCTATATCCCTATATGTATATATATACCTTAATATAAGTTTGCCATAGATAACATGCTAGTGTTAAAGACAAATGAGGCTCTCCAAGGCAGCAGTACAAGCCTGGAGCTGGCTTAGCACTGAGTAGATCTTCAAAACAAAAAGCCAGTGCTGTTTCTTCCATGCAGACGTAGGTGTCTCCTGCTGTTCTTCCTGTGTCACCATTCCTGTGTAAGTCAGTAAACCAAGCAAGGCATGCAAGGACACTCAGGGCTCACAAGGTAGGACCTTTCTGAAAAGTGAAAGGATCTTCCTCCTCCTGAGTCCACCAGTCCCTTCTGATCTTATTTCAGTCAGATACAAAACAGCCTTTTGGGTGTTCCTGTATGTGAATGGTTATGAGACACAGGTCCGTGATCTCATCCACCAGATCCCAGACAGAGAGCTTTGAGGTCAGTCTACTCCAGCTTACTCTCCTTCGCATGTGATCTGAGTGTCACCGACAACGACAAGCTACTGCAGTAATGAGTTACGGGCACCACAACTTAACTGTATTGTGTTCCTTCCTATTCGTTCCACAGTTCGTAAGCAACAGATTTGGCCAGAATAGTCCAAGTGAACTGCAGCAACATGCATGTCTAATCTTGCTGTCTTACAAGAAATTATAATAAGTAATGGAGGAACATCAAGCAGGTAGGAAGGAGCAGCTCTCTGGAAGGCCATAGAGCAGGGTGAATCCGCTAAACCTGCCCCTCGAGCCCTTACAAAACTGAAGGTACCATTTGGCCATGAGACCCCTATGGAAACTATTCACTGAATACAGAAAGTAATACCCCAGCAGTATGCTGAGGGTTCCCTATTCACTGAATACAGAAAGTAATACCCCAGCAGTATGCTGAGGGTTCCCAGGTCCCTGACAATGCTTCTATCTAATGCAGGTATTTTTCTTTAAAATTAAAAAAAATCCTGAAAAGACAAAACTTAAGAAGAATAGCAATGAAGATGTATTATAGTGATTTACTGCTGCTTACTTCCTTGAGGGTAGGATAGAAATACTTACAAATTGTACCTAGGTGTAAAGTGCCAACTACTTCTAATATCTGGCAGTAGGCACAAAGAAGCATTCACATTCAGCACACAGGGCCTCACTGTAGGGAAAGTGAAATATTGACAGCAATTAAATATAGGTATTTGTGCCCTAGTTAATGTGAATGCTTCAAGTCAGTGTTTTCTACCACTGCTCATACTGCCTTTCTCTCTTCCTACTTAAAAAAAAAAAAAAAAAAAAAAAAAAAAAAAGGTCTGGGCTGCTATCCTTGTCTGAAAAATGATGAGTAAGGTAGTAGAAGTGAACAGAGGAATTTACTGCTGCCGTCAGTTGCAAAACTTGGCACTCCCAGCCTGAAGTGACTTGGTTTTAAATTTGTGAGGGCTGAACAAACCAAACACAAGCTGTACTGAAAAGAGATCCCTGCTTGCAAAACGCAAGGGAAACTACTGAATGATACAGTAAGCTTCTGACTCTGTGGCACCACCCACTAATATCCTACAGAAATGGACCCCAGTACCACTAACTTCCCTACAGCTCATACTTCAAGTTTGTGTCTGAAAATGTTGCACATGTTTAACCAGCTACTTCATTCCACTCCCTAGATACGTCTGCATTTCAGTGGTGACTGAGGCAATCTCTATTTATAGTTTATACATAAGTTTGAACATGTGCGTTGGAAGGGTTAGGGAAAAAAGGTTTGCCAACCTAAACAGCCACCAATAAATTGATGTAAATTAGCTGTTTTATCGGAGAGTGCTCATTACTAAGAAGACATATTGTTGCACAGAGTATGTGCAATGTACGTTGCACAACCTTAACAAAGGATATTGATGCCCTAATTACTTTTGTCCTGTTTTGCTAATAAGCTTGCAATCCATCTGCATAAACACTGAGATTTATTTGTTGAGTTTCACCACTATCATTCCAGATATATGCATGAAGGTTAGTTACAATGCACTGAGAGTGAACAACTTTCACCCACAGCAAGCCAAGTAAAAATTAAATTTGTGGTCACTTTTGCTAAAGTTATGACCACCATAATATCAAACGGTAAAATAGTAATTGACTGTCTTCTTCTTACAAAGCTAAAAAAAAGAAACGTTGGACAGATTAGGAGACTGAAAATTAGCACCTCTGGGCTCCATTGCTTGGAATCTAGGGATCTCTATGCACTTGGTCTTGCAGATGGAGAAACTGAGGGGCAAGAAAAAAAAAAAGCAACTGGCCTAAATTTAAAAAAATCTATGGGAGCTGCAAGAATTTCCAGAAATTCCACTGCTGCTAACACAATCTTCTGTATTTAACCACAGAAAATAGCGTTTTCTAAATTGCAAAATAAGAAAGAGCAAAAATTGATCTTTTGGAAATCCTGTACGCGTCCTTAACGGAGTCAGACTCTGACAGTCTTTAGTTTCTTACTCTGAAGCCCTTGCACAGAGAAGAACTGTTTGCATTGGAACTGATAGTATTTTGCTTACCGTTGTGAAATGAACTACACAGTAGATTCCAATGATGACAAGGCCGATGATAATGGATGCAACAGCAACCCAGAGTGCATTTCGACCCAGTCTTTTTGACCCTTCTATATCTCCTTGATTATAACTGTTTAAAGCCTGTAGAAGAGAAACAGAGAGTTTGTGATTAAAAAAAAAAACAACACAGAAATCTGCACACAAACCAATGTAACTGCTTTGAACTAATGATAAGTTCTATGCACGTTGACACTGTAGAAAGAACTTCAGAAAATGATTATTTGCTTTGTAAAAATAAATTTCCACTGATAACAGTCCAAGGTAACCAGGGAGTCCAGCTATCTGCTCCACTCATTTTCAGTAGATTTCATTGTACCTAGATGTGTTTTATTTCAGTAGTGAAGCTATACTCATATGATTAGTTCTCTTGCACACACCAGCATAAGAGCTATCATATCAGCGCTAATCCACCCACTTGCATAAATCACTGGTTTTTATCTCTGAAAATATTTCTGTAATATATGTGAACTGTTAAGTGTATACAGCTGAACAGAAGTTGGCCACTTCACCAGCAATGAAATAAACTCTTACCCTCTGCAGAACCATAAGCATGTAAATGAGTATAAATAAGCTGCATTTTTAACAGAAAGCCTCAGTAAAACTGGTTCAAGTAGGCTTACTAAATTTCTGTTTTTCCAATGTTTTAATTTCAAAGCAATAGGTAGTTTGCAGGTGATGGATAAAACAAAATGAAGAAAACTATATCATCTGAACAACACATCTGAGTGCCATCTTCACAGGCTAGAAATTCTGTCCCTTTGCATTTTTGGAACTTGCTGATAATTCTTATCATGTACATTCAGAGGTGTACATAAGAAATACAGATATTTTCTCAAGAGCCTAAGTTTATCTCTATCCACCCATGATGTGGCAGATGCTTTCAGTTCATCACATGTAAAGATTGCAAGGTGTGATAAGACCACTCCGATCTTCTAGTCTTTCGTGAGACAGACTGTAGGGTTTTCTGAACTGATTTTTTTTTTTTTTTAACCAGGAAATATTTTTAAAATAGAAGATCCAGCAGACACTGAAATATTCCAGTATATGAATCTAAGAGAGTTTATAGTAACCATATCCCAAGAATAAGATGCTATCCAAGAGTTTTTAAAAAGGGTGTTATTGCTAAGAATTTATTTTAAAAGATCAGGAGAGTTTGAATTCATAAGCCATAACACTGAGTCCAGATTTCTTTATCAGACTGCACTATTGAACTATCTCAGTATATTTCCTCAGGGAATCAGATTAGTCATGACCTGTTCTTTAGCATCTTATTCCAGGAAGTATCCCCAAAAGGTGGGGGGTGGAAGTGGGGGGATATGGGGACCTGATCAAATGAACTCTTCTTTGGACTAATTAATACAAGTTTTCTTTAGAAAATGACTGCATGAGGTACTGCCAGCTTCTGTTATTAAAGTGTTTTGTTTATGAATCATTTTTTGTAGCAAAGGTAGGACAACAATTAATTCACCAGATCTGAGACTTGAGAGCAGAAAATGAATGAACACTGGTGATAACGACACAAAGTTAGAGCAGCAATATGCCCCCTATATGGGTCATTTTCCCCCCCAATAAAAGCCAAATTCTAGCCCCGCTATGGCGATAGAAGTGCCGTCACTGTCACACACACACTTTATAGCTAGAGAGGTTTTAAATCTAATCTGAGATTATTCAGACAAATCATTTTACAGCAGTTGAACTAAACCAAAAGAAAGTAGAGCTGCTCTGCAGAGAGGAAATTACTTCTAATACTTTGCCATCATTTATTTCTTTAAGAATTTGGCTGAGATCCTTCAGAGTAAAGCTCATTTGAAAGGTCTGATGAGAACAAGGGCAAAGGACCAAAGGCATTCAGTGATTTCCTTCTCGTGAAAATTAGTCTCTCCAAAGTACATGGGATTTTAAAGGTGATGTTGCCAATGATATCCACTGTAGGAGCCTAACCATGTTGGCTACAGGACAGCTTCAGCGTCATGCACCTCTCCCACATCAAGCACACCAAGTTAGCATACTTCTGCCACTGCATGGAAATGTAACCATCTCAAACTTAGGAAGCCCTAGTGTTGTTCCTAACAAGACTTGGGTTACCACTGTACAAACAGGAAATCCCACAGTCTGATCCAAATGGAAGATTTGACAGGTTGATTTATTAGCTTCCATGGGTTTTCACTCAGGTCATAAACACTACCACAGTAAGATATCAAGAGTTGCTGAGATTTTCCTCAAAATGACACGAGGAACATCATTTAGTTACATGACGACTATGCTATATGCTTTCAGAAATCTGTGCTTCTTTTCAGTTTAGCCTTAATGCTGAATTTCATCTTCTTTTAATGCTATTCACCTTCCTATACTATTCTATGTCCAGAGATGTATAACCATGAACGGCTATGGCAAGCTTGGAAAAACGAAACACCTCACTAGATAGCTTTGTTGCTTTTCAAAGAAGAGCACTTTGACTGCTAAAGTATACTTAGACTTCATGGGATACCAAGAAGAGCCTTTTTGCCAAGCGGAAAAATAATTAGGGACATTATCTGTGTATGTTCTGTCAATTAGTGTACACAGAAGTTAATGGGCTAGATGCATTCTTGCTGTTAGCACTGCAGTAAGATCACTCGTGCCAAGGCAGTCCCAGAGCACTGAAGCCTATATTCCTAGAATTGCATCTCAAGGATAAGTACAGGTACATATTCTCTTGTGTCTAAGAAAGGCTGACCTGCTGATGCGTTTTTGCCCTTAAAGAGAGCACTGATACATCTCTTCCTGGCAGCCTACATGCCTAAACATTTCTCTGTTACAATTCTCTAAAGAATATCTCTAATACCTCTGCTTTGCTGTCAGATTTTGTTGAGGTTGGATAGTGGACTTAAAGGATATATAATGGGGAAAGTGAGAAGAGATGGAGTTGAGAGACAGACACAAACAAATAGGATGACCGCCCAAGCCTTGTTTCCTTAGAGTATTAGCCTAGCTACACCTGATCATTCAGGCAGAAAAACAGTGGCTGCACTGAGGCACAGTCACCCCTGATTCTCCACCAGTGCAGCCTCCTGTTACAAGAGCTGGCTGGCACAGTTCCTCTCACCTGTTACACCCCTGTTCTCAACAGGCCTGTCTACAGGACAAAACCTTTCTTATTTTTTTTTTCTCCAGAAAAAAACTTTCAGGACGGTCAATAAAAGGAAAATGGCCTGGCTTCATCTTGAGCAGGCTGACTTCTCCTGTCTCTGCCAGCAGCTATAGGTATATATATATATAGCTATATATGAATGTGACTGAGGCTACAGGGAGAAATATTGCAAAAACATCACTGACACCCCAGCCCCTACTTTGCTCCCCTCACCCACAAACGGACAAGCTTTCCGTGACATCTAGACAGTGGTCCTGCAAACACTCTAAGCTCAGATCCCCATGAGGTCTCAAAGCAGGGACAGAGTTGTAAACAACACGTGAGAGCAATAAACTTGCAGTTCGGGAGCATTTTGCTAATGTATTGAGGAAGCCTGGAGAATGTCCATGCAATTCCTGCAGGTACCACATAAATAATTCACCCTGTGCACTTTAATAAGTACTGTCATTTTTATATAAATCCACAATGAAGAGGAGGAAAATAGCATTAATGATAAAGAAGAGGGTTTGGGTGAGACAGGAAGGAGACAAAAGCTTTTTTATTAAGAGGCTTAAATGAAATGGTGCAATTTAGACAGCATTCAAGAAAAAACTAAGAGGTTTGGGGGGTGGTTGGGGTCTGATGTAAAGCTCTTTGAAATTGACTTGTTTCCATGTATTTCAAAGAGCCCATGGATCTAGCTTTCAGTTTTCAACATGGTAGACAACATTAACTGTTAAAGCTTTAAATGTTACATTATTTCCAGTGGCTATGCAATATATGCAGAACACAGCATCTGCATGCAACATTTGGTCTAACTTCTACAACGAATTTCAGCCATTTTCAGCCTAATACCATACGATTTCTCAAGTTTCTGCTACCTCATTCTCTGTGAAGCCAAAAACTAAATTAAAGCCACAGTTCTGCAGCTGCTTATTTACTGGAGCAATCTTAATGACTTCACCAGGTTCACACACATCTATTTACAAAAGATATTCTCAGTTCGACAATGAACCAACTTAACCTCATATGAACAGAAATATGTTGAATTAGCTACAGACTATTAATCCCTTTTAACATACATTTTCTGTTCCACACCCCCAGAAGACCATTTATGGCAAAAGCAGAAAGAGTACTAAATTACTACAGAAATCTTCTTCCACGTCTTTTACAAATCTGGGCAGAACAGACTGGGGTGCTCTGATCAACATTTGCTATGCTTTGGATGAGCCAGGCTTCAACAAACCTTATTTGGCTGTGCCTGGAAATGAGATACTCTCTCTAACTCAGACCAAAGGAAGAACGAGATGTGCTGGCTCAGTATGACTCCTCACTGTGAACAACAAACGGGGAAGGAGCAAAAAGAGGGACCTGGGGAACAACTCAGAACCAGGCTTGATCTCTGCTTTTCGAGAAATGAAGCAGGCATGTGATGAACAGGACACAATGAAAGGAGAGTTAGTTTTTCAGGCTGTATAGCCGTATGCAGATGTTGTACCTCTGCAACTCTGGGGACAGGTTGAAAGTATCCTTGCAGAGGAAAGGCATAACCAGTTTGCAGAGATGAGGGCTGTGTGAACATGCTTAAGAACAGCTGTCAAGTCTTGTTTAATATTACTGACTTAAGTACGTAATGTTCCATATGGTGTTACACATCCATGTACCTATAAGCTACTTAGAAAAGCCACATGGAGTTAGATGACCAGTCTGCCACACAAATCTTTGAAATAAAGGTAACTGGAGGTGCAGTACTGAGAAAGGCCAACAAGGTTCATTCAACTATGAGACCTCAGTGATGGTATTAGAGATATCCACATGATTCATTTTTGCATCCTGTTCCACAACCACCACTTAGCTTTGATTCCATGTGTCAGATACAAGTTCACCTGAACCAATCCTCAGATACAGCTGGCAATCCACCGCCAACTAAGTATTGTTTGAGTTCTTGGTAGGGGGAAAGACACCACTGCAGATAAGGAATCAAAAAGCTCAGTGGCACCCTGCCTAGCCACAGACCCATGTCAGAGAAGTCTCTTCTGTCACACAAGCCTCCTGACCTGGCACCTGCACTTCACCCTCCTGTCTTGATGCCTGTGGTCTCACCTACGTGAGAAAGAACAGGGAAAGTCTGAGCTAGTTACCTCTGGGGTTGAGTAAGCCTACTGATAGTACAGCAATACAACACAGCTGTTGGAAGCAACAGGAAGCAGGAGAACTAACAGCATCTGGTTGGAAAGGCAGAAGAGCACTGAAGAGAACAGCAGTCCTACAGCCAGGAGCCCTAAGCAGGATGCTGAGGAAAACAGATCTCCATTTGCTAAAACTGCTAAGCAAACCTTACACCCACAAGTGACCAGGACCTAGTTTGAGGGAGCAGCTCTTGAAATGCCAAAATATCAACGCACTGAGGCCATTAGCCACCCATTTCATTGGCTATCCTCTTAATTCTGTCATGAGAAATAGATTTCACAAAATGGGTAAGGAACAAGAAGTTTATTATCACAATAGGGAGGACCTGGGAGAAGTTGACTCCAAAAATAAAGTCAAGGAGATAGATCTAGAATGGTAAGATTTGTGTTCTCACAGGTGAGAAAGGAGCGATGAAACCAGTGCCAGAGCTGTAAGCGGGGCAACAGAAGAGACTGAAGACAAATCTGTCATTTAATTTGGGGGTGTGTTAGAGCCCAGACTCTACTTTTAGCGTGAATGCTATTTTCATTGTCTGAATTGAGAACACTTAAAGAGGACATGACACACACAGACAAACAGGGTGCTGAACCATGCCCCTCTGGAAGCCAACACGACTTTTCCTTTCAGATTCATTCTAGGCAGTGGAAATTATTATAGAGAATTCTGCTTTTGTAGGTCTGCATCTCTTCTAACACAAGGTCTTAGGCAACCTGTGCAGACTGCAAAGGTATCTTCTACAAGAAAAGAAGAAAACCCACGCTTGTACCTCAGCATTAACCCTTAGCAACTCTAGGAAATACACTGAGAGAGAGGGAGGATGTAGGTTCCAGCAGAAATAGAGATGAAAGCAGCACAAGTTAAAATGGAGAACCAGGAGTAGTGGTGAATGGAGCAGTTACAAGTCGCAGCTCCAAAAGGCAGGGGAATAGGGCTGTGGAAAATAAGTTTGGACATATTATCTTCATGGAAAAGTTGAGATTTTAGGTATGAATAATGTTGAAAGACAATCACACACAGAAGACAATCACACACAGTGGAGGTTACTGGTTTAGTTTTGGTTTCCTCCCTTTAAGGGAATGGGCAGCTGTGACCTGCACAGACTGTTTAGCATTCAGGAAGTGCTCTTCCCACCCTGGTTTCTATATATCCCACGGAGACAGTTACTTAAGCCTGACTCCAGAAGCCTACACGAACTTCAACTAGGGCGTGGGTAGACATTTCTCCATATGGGGTGCAAAAATCTTTAGAGGCCAGGTTCTGTCCTTTACAGTTAACTTCTGTGAAACGCCAGTGCTTTGGTGAAAGTACTGTCATAGTGAACAGATGCCCACAGCCCCAGATTGTCAGCTCATTACTTTATATAGTGCCCTAAGTGTCCACTGAAAGAAAGGTTGCTGGGTACCAAAACCAGTAGATTTGATCTTTTCAAATCAAGGAAAAGAGCATATTGCTTAATTAGTAACAAAGAAAACAAACAAATTGAAAAAAATAAAATGACAGCTAATACTTTTCTTTTCTGGACAAAAATGGTTGCGAAGATGGTTTGGGAATGGCTTCTTTAAGTAATTTTTTTTATGCATGTATCCTAGTATCAAGGTGTGATTACTAATCAATCTTACTCGTTTTAAAAGATTACGTTTGTGTATATTTTGGATATAAATAATTATTGTAATAGCTAATTGCAAAAAGAAACAGCTATATTTTTGCTTACCTTTTCAGCCTGTCTGTCAGAGAAAAGGATGAAAATACACAACATGTTTTAAACCCTTTTCAGCTCCTAAACAACAGAAATACATTGCAGTATTACTGATTACACTGATCATATATCCTATTAGAAAAGTCTGGACCTGACTGTGCAACTTTTAACCGAGAGAAAAAGATTCTGTTCTAACAGTCCTTTTAACTTTAACAGGACTACTGCATTATTTAGGACTACGTGAATGAATTACATAGGAATAAGCCTGTTCTCTCAGCATACTTGGTACCTATTTTATAAGGGTTTTTGCCAACAACCTAAAACCATCATTGGTTTGTCTACTTTTCTTGCAAATAAAATCACCATCATGCTAAAGGGCTTATTCACTGAAAAAATAATAAACACACTATCAAATTTGGTTAGTTGAAGCAGAAAACACATCCACTCCTTTGCAAATCTAATTTCTGCTCCCCAGCTGCTTTTCCACATACTTTGTATGTCCAATTCAGCGTGCAAGTTAGTTGATGCAACAAATCTCATTAACTGGGATAAACTTCCCTCCCTCACATAGTCTGACATTGAAAACTTGACTTGAACTGCCTTTCCCTCTGCGTTTTATGTCTGATAATTTTTTGAGCTGATACCTGCTGGGATAGCTGTATGGACCCCCTGATTGAGCCCTTTCTCATGCTCTCTACCTCACCGAACTTCGTCCACATACTGGGGACAAGTGCTTACAGAAGCAGTTGGATGCTCTTTATCCAGATAGCTCCTCCAGCCCCACTCTGCTCCTGCAGCTCCCGACAGGGAGAGCCCAAGCCTGACCGGCTCCATGCGGGAGCAGACAGCTGGGGGTCGCCTGCCACATACACTGAACCCCAACCCGGGGGGGGAATCGCGTTCTCGGGCCGGTCTGCAACTCACCATGACGGCAAAAACAAAGGCTACGATGTTGACGGGATAGGCGGGGCAGAAACAAGCGAGGATGCTGAGGAGCAGGTAGTTCTTGGGCCGCGGCTGCGGCGGTCCGTCGGGGAGCTCATCCTCGATGTTGGTCTCGGGGCTGTTCTCCAGAGCCCTCTTGATGTCGGTGCCTGCGGGGAGAGCGGACATGAGGCTGCGGCGCGGCGGGCGGGCGGCTCGGAAAGCCCAGCGCCGCGCACCGGGCAGGCGGCACCCACGGCGGCACCGAGCCAAGGGAGCCGCCCGGTGCGGTGCGGCGCCTGCGGGGGGGGGGGGTGTGTGTACGGGGGGGCAGCCCGCAGACACCTCCTCTCCTGCCAAATGTTTTAACACAGCAAATTCAAGGAGGGAATACGTACAAAACCAAGCCGTCGAGAGTGGCACCGTGGTCCGGCTGTGGATGGCTAGAGGCAGGGCGAGGGGTCCCAAGCTGTCGCTGTCCCACTCTTCAAAACGTCCCCCAGGACATGCTGCTGCTGCTGGCACAGCAGGGCCCAGAGCCACATGACCCTTGGCTGCTCCCCCGTTTTTCTGAAACTTTAACCAGTACAGTTAAAAGACTTTAACTCTGTGTTATCCCCGGGGAGAACTTCGCTATCTTCTCAGATTCTCGTTTCTGGTGTCAGTGAACTCCATCAGCAAGTGGCATAAAGTCTGCAAAGGCATTGTCCTTTGATCAAATGAATGGGGAATTGATGGGAATTTGTTATCTAACCCAAGTGACTTGCTAAACTTAGCAAAAATATTAAAGTTTGGCTGAAAATAGCCTACTTAAAAAGTTTGGTGGCTCAAGCTCAGAGTATTTTGGCCAATTTCTACCAAGTGGTTCAATCCCTACTAAACATTACACCTGTAAGGTGAAATCCACTCTGGGGAAAGCTTGAGGGGGAGCATGGAAATCAATCAACCAAAACCAAACACAAATCAAACATATAAAGATCTGCTTCTATTATGGCTTTGAAGCTGATGAAGAAAAGGAAAACAGCCAGCGTCCAGAAAGGAACGGGCTCTGATCATGCCATGTACCATAAAAAAAAAAAAGAACTTTATACCTGCATGGAGATTCAGCCAAACGGAGGGACTTTTGGGCAGATGAAGGTTGGAGTTGAACATTTGCACTATGTCTGGCTCCTCCTGGAAGTACTTCATTAATTCAAGTTATAGCAAACAGTAAAGTATGCTTAGAGCTTTGTGAAGGACCTACCTTTACCATTGGGAGTTTTGCAATTGACTTGAATGCGCGCTGTGTTTCCTGTTCATGTATGTCATCCTACAAGATACAACACAGACAACATAGTAAAGACCTATGTAAGTGCAGTATTTTTACTTCCATAGACATTAATCACCTCTCAGGCTGCATCCCTGGAATATCACATGGAATGAGAATTTACTGATCTATCAAGATGTTGAAAGAAAAGATTCTGTATCTTTAGGAAACAGTAAGAAATACCAAAGTTAAAGCTGCTTGCCAATTTACCCATTAGTGTAAAGAGCACAGGCTCTTTGTAGCTGTAAAATCTTTGATTCTCCCCTGTTCTCAGCGGACTTTAAACATACACAAGACAAGCTCAGAAAATAGAGTTTGCATCACATTGCACAATTACTTTTAGAATTGATTTCAGTAGGGATGGAGACCATGGACTTACCTTCTGCAAGTGACCAGCATCTTTCAGGGCCACACAAGCCTTTAATCCATGAAAACATTTTCTGGGAAACACTGCAATGGCGTAATGAGTTTAAGTTTGTCTGGTTTTAGTTGAAATGCTCACAGGTAGATAAGAATCTACTATCAGGCATGTGAATGTAAACATCTCATTTATGTGGGACAAGTTGAGCCATTAGCATTGAAC
The DNA here is from genome assembly GCF_040182565.1 of Anser cygnoides. NCBI lineage: Eukaryota > Metazoa > Chordata > Aves > Anseriformes > Anatidae > Anser > Anser cygnoides. The sequence continues at coordinate 11,878,803 of NC_089889.1, forward strand.
ATAAACAAGCACAACAAAAAGCTGTGTGCAAATCCACTCTAAAGAGAAGGCAAAGTTGTGTGCAGAGACCAGGGAGTCTTGCAACTGGGGTATGAAGATGGGATATATATTCTTACTATCTAATGTCAGACATTTAGTTTAAGTGCCTTTATGGGGAACCTCAGAGAAGGTGATTCAGAGAATGGTGGAATTACCAGCCACAGCAGGTTAACAATCTTCCACTGTGGAGCATGAACTACAGGAGCAATATGGGCTCTGTTAAGCTGGACTATGTGAATCCCTTCCCAGGTCTCTCAAAGATGCAGACCTAAAAGTAGAAGCCAGGATTCTTTGTGCATTTCTAGGAACAGCAAAGTCTAATTGTGCAAATGATGCTGCTAAGGCATGCTAATGGATTGGAAAGGAAGCAAGAGACAGGAAGTGGTGAGATGCATGTAGCTATGAAAGATGTTATAAGATATTCAGGGGCAATTTGTGATAATGAGAGCTCATTAAGAGGTTTGTGAGACAAAGGTTCTGTCATAAAGCAGTTAGTGTAGCTGAATTTAGTGGTTTGTTTTACGTAGAAGATGGGTTGAAATCCAAGAAATATATCACGCTAGGACTAGATGGCTTAAATTTTAAATAGTACTGACTTGTAGCCACTTACTGAGATAAAGAAAAAAAAGGAGATATTCAGCCAATAGCTTGGTTTCACATAGTGCAGTGATGGAGGGTGGTTATATTCCCAAGAACCTGGGAAAGGTTCTTACCTCAGAGAGAAGAGGTGCTGAGGTAGCTCAGCAGAAAGCTGTGAAAATTCTTTAAAAGCATTAACTGAGAGTTTTAAGGTGTAGCTCTGTGGAAAGGAATCATAAAAACAGCCCTCCAAGAGAATGAGTCAGAGCACCCAATATACTTGCTTGCAGCCTTGCACTTGAAGCTGAGTCTTGAAAAAGAAACATAATTTTCTGTCTGATCACTCTGCACAGAGCAGAGATATTCCCAGTGATATGAGTAAGGCAACATGTTGGATAAATTGCTTATCATGATGGGCAAAGCAGATGGGCTACAGACATGCAGTTTCAAGATTTTTTGTTAAAGGTCTTCTTCCCCTGATTTTGGATGGTGCTATATATTGACAGCAGGATTTGTCATAATACAGAATATGATCTCTCCACCATGCTTTGCTGTATTGCTGACTGGTAGAGCTCTCCTCAAAAGCATGCTCATGGCTCACAGTTGTTCTGAAAAGAAGTTGTAATGTCTGCACGCACAAGTCAAAGTCCAGAGAAAGATCAAAAATAAGAATTTAATGCTCAGAGGTTGTTTGGGGCTCATGTATATGTCCAGACAACATGATACAAGGAGCTTCCTCATTGGTTCTCCACAGCATTAAGGGAGTAGAGACTTTGCAAATCACGATGAACTCTTCTCAAGTGCACTTGACATCTGAAGTCAGGCCAGAAGGACCAGGTGAGATGTTGTACTGGCCTGAGAGGCTGGTCAGATAAGCTGGGCTTCCCCAGCTCGGCGTAAGTTAAAGGAGGCATTTCTAGCAATGTAGTTCTTTCTGGAACAGCATGGCGATGTAACATCAAACTGACCTTACACGGCACACTCAATCCCTACGGCAGCAGAGCTGGTGAGGGCCCAGCACCTCATTTCAGATCATGCTATCTACACTCACGATGGCAAAGATGAGCACATTGCCCTTTTCCAACTGCTTTTAGAAAAAAAAAGAGAAACTGAAGGTTTTTAAGAGAGTGTAGCGTGCGCGATAATGACAAACTAATAACCCTTTATCCAGGAGACTGAAACTAAGCTTGCTTGAGGGCCCTCACATTCCCATTGATTCAGTGGGAACCTAGCAAGGGTGTTATTAATTTATGATGTTGAATCAGATAGGTTGAGTTCATTGGTTTTCACACATATTAAATATTCACACAGTTATACTTTTCCTTAGACAGAGAACTGCTGTATTATTTAACTGAATACTGTAGTCAAGATGTTACAAGAATAATTTTGATGGTGATTTCTCATTACCACAGTAGTGGGTGGGCTTATAAAGAAGATAGAGACAAGTTGTCTGAAAATTACTTATTTTCCATGAGAAACAGAAAGAGTCAACATCTGTGCATGGCAAAAGGTTTTGAGTCAAGAGGTATATCTGCCCTTTAACTCTTTGTCATAAATAAATGAGAACATTCAGGAATCGAACGCCAAAAACCAACTTGCTTTATTTTTGGCCAACTTGCACATATTTGCATTACCCTGCACTTCAAGAATTAATTCAGACCTTTCCCTAAGTCTGTTCCTATCACTGTCATTATTTCTTCTAGTATATAACCAGTTAGGTCACAATGGGGGCATGTCTCATCTTTTCTGCTTTTGAAGTGGGCAAGGTTTAATATGTGTCATATTAAATAGCATAAAGTGTACTAGCTGGAAGTGTGCATGTTCCCTTCCTTAAAAACGTGATCAGGACTTTTTTTGCTAATGTATTTTTGTGGGTGTTACTGAGTCAGCAGTGCCTGAGGGGCTGATGCATTATTCTACCACTGGGACTAGTTTCTGCTGATGTTCTAATAGGTATCATGAGAGAAATGCTTTTCTTAGCTTAAACATAACTTTGCTATTTTACCCTTGCAACAATATGCTCTTACTTTTCACTGTGGATTGTAACAGTAGGCTGTGGCTTTGCAAACATCAAACATCCCTGATGGGCTGTTGCTTTGGTAAATTATTCATGGTAAATTAATGTGTGATCAGGGAAATGTCCAGATAAAAACTAAAGTTTCCTTTGCAGTCTGAGACTTTTTTCATTCATTGTTAAACTTCTGAAATACTATCATAATTTGAAGCCAATAAATAAGTTGTCTGTACAAACCTGCTAGCGCCTAAACACATGTGAAGATGTCTTTATATGTTTGTCATGATCTATCCTTCTTCTATTCCATTTCCTGGCTTCTGACCTGCCTGATCTCATCACACATCAACATCAAAGAATCTGTTAATGCAGCTCAGACAGCAACGGGCATCTGCTCAGTGCTGTGGGTGACCTGTGTTGTGCTGTGAGGAGTCCTTATTTTATCTCACTGTTCCATTTTCCTGGAAATGAGTTCATATTCTTGGAAGTTTTTCTCCTTGTGACTGACAAGACAGTCTGTTGTAGCAGTCCCCTTGCAGCACTGAAATGGCAGGATTTATCTTACCTCACTTTAAACATCTCAAAGCTGAGCATCAAAGCTCTGACTTCTTTTAGAATCCATGGAGAAGGCAGCACCCAAAGAGAGTCTGTGTGTATTATGATTAAAGTTAGGGGAGAGAAATTCCAGCCAGGAATTTTGCTTATAAGTCACTTGTAAAGCACATTTTGAATCCATTACCATGCTAATAAGTGTTTGCAGAAGAACTTGAGCAATTCTGAAATTTGTGAGGTATTTGTGTTATCAAAGAAACGGCAATGGTAATTTGCTGTCTAATTCTTACTCAGCAAATAACAGAAAATTGCTGTTTTGAATAATTTTCATAAATTCTCTGAAAGCTTTTTATGAAAGTGTTTTAAGATTATTTATTATTGTTTCATCTCATTCTGTTAATTAAGGCATTTGATGCAGACAATGAATTAAATTGGTTCTCACTCACCACAGAGAGAGTCTGTAATCTTTTCACAGACTACTCTGAATCAGCTCCAGCTTCACACAGGAACAAACAAGAGCAAGACACAGGCATGGCTCTGCATATTGTTCTATGGCTGGACTAGGTCAGTAACATTACCTACAAATAGAGTAGGGTTGAACCAAAAGGCTAAATGCACCCATTAGGGAAAGTCTGGATCTGGATTCAGATCTGAACTTGTGGAATAAGCTGAATACTAATTGTTCTATAAATTATTAATATATTTAGCACTTTTCCGCTGTGTAGCATCCCAAAGGACCATCTCTCCTTTTCTCACACATATACACACGTACTCTCCTTTCATTAAGGAGAAATAGAGTAATTAGAACAGTCATCTAATTTGGATCTGACTGATCAACACCCCTGCAGCTTTACTTCAATGAAATCGCAGTGTCCTAGAACACACTGGTGAACACAGCCCAAATCTCATTGAGAGATCATTTATCAGGTAAAAATGGCAAGCAAGACAATGTGATATGTAACCCACCAGGAAATAACCTGGATGTACAGGTAACAGGACATTATTCTTTTTCCTCATTTATACATTACATTGGATGACTATTTAAAAAATCTGTTCAAGTTTATAAACTCAGTGTTCACTTTTGTCCTGTGATGTAAAGTCAAGTTGCAGCACTGATAAAAACAACTGTGTTGACAGGAGTACATCAGATTGATAAATATGCAAATACTCCATTTAGGGACAGAATTGCCACACTATTCTCTATGGCTGTCAAAAATCCTGGTACAATACTATCTCAGAAAAGATGCCTCTTTCAGAATGCACCTTGAAGGGGTACTTGGAAAACCGAGCTTTAGCTGTATGCCTCTACTCAGGTAACTTCTCTTAGTCCCCTCCATAGCTAAGAGACATAACTGCTCCTCCAGAAGTGACTGAAATCCAGAGTACTTACACTAACTTGTGTGGGTACCCTTGAGAAGGGCTTCTCATCCCCTTTGACTGTAGAGGGGGCTTTAACTGTAGAGAAGGACTGGCTAGTTAATGTTCCTAGCATGTGAAGGAGGAGTCTGACTGTCCATTGCTCATCCCCATGCAGCTTCTCATGCTAAGTGACTGTTTTGTTTAAAAATTAGTGTTTTCTCTTTACACTTCATGCTTGAAAAAATCTGGTAGTCCTCTTGAAGGATTTGGAGAGGGCTTCTCAGAAAGCTGAACAATAGTCCGTCCTTCCTCATGTTCTGAATTCTTTTTGCAAGGTTGTAGCAGGATGCACTGCAAGCCTGCAGTAATCAAGTCTTTTTTTTTTCTTTCTTTTTTTCAAAAGCAAAAGATTGCTTTTTGTCAGTTTTATCTCAGCCTCTTAGATTATATGGGTCACGGTTGTTCCTCTTTTCCTACAACAAATGGGAACAGTTGGGCATTGTAACCTTTCCTCCACACTTTTTGCGTGGAGTTTCCATTATAGACCATACGTATTTCCCTTAGCTGCAACCTGACCTACTTCGTAAATATGGTTTAAAGAACCATAGGTAGGAAATAGCCTGTTAAAGGCAAATATTTGTTAGAACATTCTGGGAAACATTCTAATAAATTATCTACATAAGACAATGTTTCAATGACTGTTACAGTAATCTAGCACTGGAAATAAATTAAATGCCACATTTGTCAACTACAATGGGTTCTTTTAAAAATCCACTACAATTTATAGTACAATGACTAAATCCGTCATATATAGTTAGGTGCAATTTACAATGCAATGTACTAAAGCACAGCCACCCTAATAAAAAACTATATAGATCATACAGAAAATGAACAATCCTTTGTCAGAAAAAAGGAAAGAAACGTCAACAAAGAAAAAACTCTCAGCCTTTCCCTCCTTCAGAATTTTATTCGTATTCTTGCAAACTGCACTGCAGAAGTCCAGTTCAACAATGGAACATTGGAATCCTGAAAATTGACATCGTTAACTGTTGTTAATCAGGACTGACACCATTGAAAATAATGTAATTGTGTGCGGATGCTGCAGTAACCAGACCAAAACCTGCAGGAGATTTGCGCAGCTATAGCATGCAGCTCCTTTGGAATTCATATTCTCATGAGAAAGAGTTACCTTTGAGCTTGCTCTGGTTTGTGCAGAGATTCTTGTGATATTCTTTCTTTCCTAGTGGAATATGTCTTTTATTTCCCTTTTGCTCAACTGCAGAATAATTTAGAATCTGACTTTTATTCCCTAAAACTGTCCTTTAGTATGGAAAAGACCACTTACCTTGAAGAGTAAGCGTCACTGCCAGCTGTGGTGTCTTCCTCAAAACATGGAACTCAGTAGCTGGATTAATGCAAGAAATGCTGTTGTTTCCCTGCACAGCAGGGAAAGAGCATTCCCCTCTTCTCACTGTTGAAAGGTCTTCTGGAATGAACATCCTTCCTGCTTACTGTTACCCTGGTAAATAGACAAATACAACTTGAAACGTGCTACAGTGACACTGCTATGCTGGACCTTCACCCAACAGGCTCAACTTTTCCCTTCTCCAATATTGTCATAAAACACAAGCAACAGGTAGATCAAAATCCATCTATGTTCCATCTTTGACATGGACCAATAAAAAATGATTAAGAAGAATACAAGAAACAAGTCACACAGGGTGCTTTAGGCCCTAGCACATCCTTCCAGCTTCTTGCTATCAGATGTTTATGGACTTTTCAGGAGGAGGTTAGACATTGATTTATTTCAGCCAGTAGTCAGTTAAATCAAAGAAGCCAAGGTTTTGGTAAAGGAAAACAACCCCCATGTATGTATTCATAGCTGCAAATTTTCAAACAGAAGGAAATGTGTTTCTTACCCAGAACAAATGAAGAGTGAGACAGAACAAGCCATGCTAACCCTTGTTGGTTGTAGCAGAACAGAAAGGTAAAATGTCTGCTTCCAAAACGTTTTCTTCCAGGTTCTCTACGTGATGGGCCTGATGGGCTGGCTAAAGTAGCAGACTCCGTATCAGGGATGACTATTACCTTCAAAGGTGCAATTCAGTTCCAGACAAAGCAGGAAAGATTAAGCTTTACTTCCACTCACCAAACTCCAGGCTCTGGATGGAGAACAGTCCTACCTACACATGCATTTGTGTATTTCTGCTCTGATGATTCAAAATAGCTCTGATTTTATTTTCTATAAACCAGCCTTTGACAGTACTCTTAAAGGCTTCCAGTAAAATGCATTATGAAGGTGTCTCGGAGCCTTTTAGCACACGCAGAATGTTTGGAAGTCTGTAGACAGAGAAGTAGGATGGGGACTTCAGCAAGAATGGGTCTGTACAGAAACCTCAGTACCACTGAACAGCTAAAGGATTTGTCCAGATCAATGACCTCTTGCCTTTGGTATGAGTTCAGCACTGGTCCTTCTTTGGAAGCTGTTTTTAGGCATGTGAGAAGAAATCTCACCAGAGACAGAAAATTAAGGTTGGGGTATCTGAGAATCCTTCCTAGCTGCATTCCTTCTGTCACATCTTTTTATTCACTTTGATCCCTTTCTTTTGGTGGTCTGCCAGTTTTTCTACTGGGAAGTGTCTTTTTTATTTTGTGTAGGCTTGCTGCATAACAAAAAGTATGGCTACAGACTCTCAGTGCCTTGAATAAAAGATTGAGCTGCTGGTTTTAAGATCAGCCTTTGCCCTTGTCAAAACAAGCCATTCTCATTTTACAGTAATCAACACCAAACAAGGTCAATCAGAATCTTTCCACTGACCTTATTACAAGATAAATCTGGGCCCAAATATCCTGGGGTTTGTTAGCCTGAGCTTTTATCTTCTGTAATACCGCAACAGTGATATTTATTAAAACTTAGCAAAAAGAATTGCTGTTATTAATGTCTGAGGCCAAATATAGTTACATCTCTTTAACACACAGGCACGAAGACATTAATTTACAAGACAGCAGAACAGAATGGTGATACATAAAGCTGGAATTCCAATTAGAAAGACATACACTGGTTTCTGAACACCCCTACAATGACTGTGACATTTATTTATGGTAAAACAGCCTATCTCTGAGAAAGAGATGTTTATTTTATAATCCCTATTTATAAGATGCTGCTTTTTATGTCCTAGGTAAAACACAGTGGGAGTATTACTGCTGATGTAAAAGAATGGCTGGCTTCTTTTCTACCATGGTGAAATCTTTCCTACAAAAAGAGCAAAGATGACGATTTCAAAACCACTGTGAAGCAGAAGGAAAGGGTGAGCTGCGAAAGAAGAATTACTCTAATTGTTGTGTTTTCCACTTGCCAGCCTAATAGCCAAGCAATTCTCAAACAACAATAACTTTCTGCCTTGCTACTAGTAAGACCCAGAAAATGTTCTTATTTCGTGTAATCTGAGGAGGATGGGATTTGGATGACACTTAGAACATAGCAGGCAGTGGGAAACAGCAAGATTCTCTGCCTGAGAGTTCATTGCTTGAATCCCTCAAACATCCCTCCAGTGCATGAAGTAAGCGGCCCACCCAAGCTTGCATGGTTCATTTGGGCTAAAGGCATTTGTGAATGACTAGTCTATTTGCTGAAGCTGTAAAGGACCAGAACAGAATTGGAGGAAGGGTGAGCAGGCAGCACTAATCCAGCAGCTCTAATACACATACTGTTGACCTTTGGCTTGGACTCCTGGTGTGCCATCTCCAGTGTGTTAAATGGGTTACTTTGAACCTACCTTGCAAGAGTGCACGGAAGGAGTGACTGTGAGATGTTCAGAGAAGTAATCTCTTTGCATTATTTCAATCCTTTAAATAAGCAGACAGAGACTTGAGTAGGATTGAGGATCTTGTCTAGTCAGTAATGAGGAAACTAAGTTTGTCAGGAAGCAGGAAAAGGGAAGCTGCTATTTTTCTACAGAGAAGCTCTTTCCCACCTCAAGATAAAAGCAGCAGAAAATGTTTCATTAGGATGGTGCTAGAGGAGGAGAAAAGATGATCTACTTTCTAGAGGAGGAGTCCCTTCCATTACCTGGTGACAACAGGAGAGAGAAGAGCCATTGTCAAACTAAATCATGTACAAGATTATTTTATAATGTTACAAAAACTACGTTAGAGACTCCTAACATTCAGGATTGGCTTCCTGCTTTTGGAGCTCAAATTACTTCTCAGACATTACCTAATTACATTTGGCACAATCATCTCCTCTTACACGCAGGCAGACACATTAAGTCACATGCTCAGCTTTTATAAGCTGCTGATTTCAGCAGCATTGCTGATGTTCTCCAGCTGAGGACAAGTCCATTACCATTTCTTATATGTGAGGAAAACTCATAGCCTTTTCATTGGCATCTTCCATATAGAGAGGAATGGCTAAAGTGAAGGTTTCACCTTGTGTAAACACAGATCAACCAGAATCTTCCAAGCTGCTAAATAAAGATTTCTTTCTGTTTGCATGTAGTATCAGCTGTCACCACAGGGTGACACAACAGCACAGACAATGAAACTCAGATCACTGTGAAATGATCTCAAAAGGGCAGTAGATGTAGAGGTTCTCAAAACCCATGGAGGCATGCAAGGAAGTTGTTTTTGTTTAAAAAAAAAAACAAACAAAAAAAACACACAGTGAACATTCAGAACTGAGGTCTGACAGGTCAGACTGAGACCTGATCCTGCTTATCTGGTAGAAGCATTGACACTGATTTTACTGGGCACTAGATCTGTCCTACAGCATTTGGAGATAGGTTTGCCATTGGATTTTAAGAAGGAGGGAAAGAAAATCTGAGACAGGAAAATATATGGCTTTGCTACCAGTAAAAATGCTAGGCTACCACCACCACATACAGAGTAAGAAAAGTGGATGCACAACAAAATTTTTAAGGCTCACTTTTTACGATGGCTGTAAGTAAAAGAAAATTGTGGTTTTGGTTCTTTTCCTTGAAAAACATTCACCTCTTGTTATGAGATTGAGGAAGGGAACAAAATAAGGTTGTTAATCAATAACATGTTACACATCAGTGGTCACTATACTCACCTGACTCCTGAGTTGGCAGCATTTTTCCTTATTGCAGCTGAAGGATTAACAGCTTTTCTGGCAAATGGGCCTTCGGGAAGCTTTGACAGCCAGGTAGGCAGCTCATTAAGATCATCAACTTAGGAGGTCATTGATTCTATTACCCAGCAACTGTGACCCACCACAAAATAGATGGTTAAGCCCAAAGAGATTCACAGAGCTCCTGAATTATCACTGTCTCTGAGTTCAGGGGTGCCATTCTACTGTCTTATGCAGCAGAGTAATGGAAAATATATGCTAAAGTAATCAGCAGAAAGCACATCGTCAGGTAAAAACTTGGAAAATGCACCTAAGGATGCCTGTTTTTTCAAGTGATTTTAATAAGGCAAGAAATTAAGCCATAATCACAGAGTAACTACAAAATAAACTCAGTGGAAAAATAAAACATCCAGATTTCAGAAAATAATTTGAGCAAAAACCAATCATCTGAAAGCTTACAACCTCCCTACGTTTGGGTTATGTTTTGTAAATAGGAGGTAAAATGAAGAGCAATCAGAGACAATGCTATTGAGATATGACAACTGGTATATCTGTAATGAGGAGATGCTTGCTATACTGTAGGTAATGTTGGACAAGTGTTTGAAGAAGCCACCTGGCCTGTGATTAGGAACTCAGTCTTCATCCTAAAAAGTTAGGTGAGATTAAAGTTTGGTGGTGAGTCCAAGACGTCACACATGAAGGAGCAACAGTGTTGAGCTTTTATTTTCTGTGGCTGACCTCGGCCAGCAGAGCACTGTACAGGGTGTGCAAGAGTGATCAATAGGACTTCCTGAAGTTAATTTGTTCCCCAGCCTTCCTTGAGGCAAATCTCAACAGACAGTAGGTTTTCTGCTTGAATCCAGACAGTTGTATCTGGAAAACACACTCATCTGGCCATTTGATTAAAAGGTAGAGGCCTGTGCACTGGGAGGGGCTACTCTTGTCTGAAACCACTCACTGAAATCCTCTTCTGGCATCTGCACAATACTTTCACGTACAAACTGAAACAGAAAAAGGTTATTTCCTGAGCATTTGATTTTATATGTAAGAGAAAGACATAACATGCGGGAAAAATTGATCATTGTGACAATGGAACAAACATACTGATTTCTGCAAACAGTACAATGCTTTATATCACCAAAACATTTTAATGCAATTTTCAGAACAGCTGGATTTGCTCTAAAATGAATTAAAAGCAAAACTCTACAATCTTCCTTGCCATTTATACCCTGAATCCTTCAAAGTCAATTCTTGTGTTTTTCAACGTATGTCTGTCTCCTGCCTGACATAGCACTACATACATTAAAGCAAACTGGAGTTAAATAAAAACTTCATCTGGAATCTGTGTTAGTTTATATTCATTGATGCTCTTCTTGCTCCTAAAATGCTACAGTTTCCTTTATCTATTCCGGTCAGAAGGAATACCAAGGTCTTCCCTCCTCAGTGGCTATTTTTGAAAGATGTATAAATAAGCAGATAGGAGATTCAGCAATGCTTATATCTTTTTCTCTATTAATACTACTCTAACATGAAGGGTCAAATGAAAAGGAAACAAAGAAAAAGCAAAGAAATAAATCTAAAAAGAAAAACAAGCAACAGAGACACATATTGAGCACCAAGATAAGGCTGCCTCTCTGGTTAGCGACAAGATATGCACAAAACAAAATGGCTATTTTCATAAAACATCAAGAAAATGCAGGTAGCCTGATCTCAACACATTGGATGCTTTGCTCTTGTAAGGCATCATATACTCAGTAAATGAAGATGCACACACACTGTAACCTGCTGCCCCTCTGAGATTACTGTTGTCTTGCAAATGAGAAGAAAGAACTGTAATAAGAACAAAAAACAGAAGGTGGCATCATTGCCTTTTTTGATCTGGTTAGACTACGTAGCAGTATACATTCTAAATGTATTCTGGTTTCTTTCTTCTGTCTTTACTTTCTGCAAATCGCTTCTACAACTACAAGAGCTGAGCCCAAGTTAAGATCTTGAGAAGCAGATTATTTTGACATGTTGTTGAAGCAAAACAAAGATATCTGCAGAATTCCTGAATCAGTGGCGTAATAGCTCATAGATATAACTACTGGGAATGACAGGCCTCAGAAGTGAATGTTTCTTGTCGAGCATCTTAACAATTTATGACAGATTTCACTTTCACTGTGGCAGTAAATAAATCAACGACATAATAATAGAATTATACTGATTAATAATCCAGTGCTTGTCATAACAGCTTTCTCCTGCAGAGTTCAATGTGCCTTGTAAAAGGTGAATAGTACCATCTTCAATAATGAGATCCTAAATGATTTCATCTGGTAACTTTCCACTGCATGAATTTCACCCCTAGGTGTCTGCTTTCCTCAACCTTATCATACAGAGAATCAAGAACTGGACTTGTCTCACCTCCACAGCTGCAGCAATTTCTGGAGAACACAGTTCCCACACCTGTAGATTAGTCAAAGCCTTAAGAAAGGTGTCATGATGAATTTTTAAATCGGGAGTCAGGCCAAATTTTTCCAGTTTCTTTAAGATTTTCTTCACGTAATGGTCATTCTTCACAGACTCTGGGAGTCTGGCCAGCAATACAGGAAACCTTTAGCAGAAAGAGGAACAGCAGTAAAAGAGAAGCCCTAGGAACAAATGCTTATCTGATGGATAACTCTAGGTCTGCCTGACACTTCTGCCACTTTGCCACCTCCATGGCTTAAAAAAAAAAAAAAAGGTTATTTGTGGAATGCAATACGCAGTGTAATTCCCATTGAATAATGCAAAGGAGCTTTATTTAATAGAACTTGTGCACTACCTCCCTTTACAGGGCATTAAAATAGATGCTTCTTCATCGTTCGTTTAAATTTTGAATGACAAACTTGGTTATGAATGCAAATAATAATAAAAAACAATGTTTCCATTTTTACTAGATATGTCCTCTTCAGCTTTTCCCCATTTATGTTTAGCCTCTACAGATTTTCTAATGCAATCAGTGCCTTCTCTGAAACACTTTCTGATTTTCTTTACTCTTCCTTTTCTCCCCGTTAACATCATTCTTCATTATGTGCTGACATAAATCTCACTGATGTGAGCATGCTGTAACACACAGTCTTTACCATTGTATTCTGAGTATAGAGAGCCAGAAGGAGAATTACACATTACAATAAAAATAAAACTCTTGTGAAAAGACTTCCATTTTTTTTAAATGTTCTGTGTAAATTCTGCAGTGCTGTTTTGACAGTCCTAAAGACTGATGTTCCAAGCCCTTCCAGACCGTGCATGACTGGGGTTTGCTGGCTGAGGATTTGGCAGCACACCAGCAGGAAGTGCTGCCTCCCCACAGTTTAGGATGCACGTTACTGGTACAGCAGGAGAGAGGTGAGGAATTTCTTCCTTAAATCAGTAAAAAAGGAAAACATAGCTTCTTGTCTTCAATAGAGCCACTTCTATACTCAGTTGCATACTGCTGGTATGGCTGTTTAGCCAACTCTTTACTATCCCAGTTACCAGAACTGTGTCACAAGCAGGTCTTATATAACCAATTAATGCATTAAGGTATTTTCTTTGAGAAAGGAAGCTAGGGCCACTAGGCTCATATCATGCTGTTCATATTTTATTTTTATTTTTCTCACTTCTTGAGAGACAGAAAACAACCAGACTGACAGCATAGCATAGTAAAGCATTCCTACTGCGATTCAGCTTTCCTAGCAAGGCAGTGTTTGCAAGAGTACGGGAAAAAAACAGCCGTGTTGTAAGTGAAATTAAGTGCTATGGTGAAAGCAATTTCTCTGTCATGACCTAGTGTCTCCACAAGGGGGTTGACCAGCTGTGTCAGAGATTTCACTCTTCGTATACCTCTCTCATGAGCACTTTGCAGGGCAGGCAACAGAAAGGTATCCTCATCTAACTATGCTGGCATAGTCAAAGGAAGACAAGCCTCCTTACTATGGAAGTATGATTTTTATATGAAGGAATAGCTGGCTGATAGTACTAGTCTCATATGGGGGAAAAGTGAAAAACTATACTGGTGTAAGTCTCCTTTATACTCATGAAGCTCTGTCCATGTTAAGGCTTTTTGTAGCAGAACTGAGCATATAAAAGCAAAAACACATTCATTCCAGTTTCAGGGCTTATTTACATGTCAGAACTTAAATCTAGTGGACAGCTGGAACATATGTTGGAGAACTAAAACCAGAGTTTTGCTATATAGGCCAAGACTAGGTTTATTCATTAACTCATGACTGATGAGTTCCTGGGCCACCTGCATTTTGGGCCTGAGATAAGAAATTGGCTTTTCATTACTGCTAGATGTGAAGGACAGAAGGCTTACTAGCAAGGAGAACAAAAGAGGGTAGGCCAAAAAACATGTTCCATGCAGCTTGCACTCTGCAATTCCACGTCTTCGCTTTGTGTAGAAAGAGAATTTTTTATTTTTATTTTTTACTAATGACAGCTCTGTGACCATGACCATCTGAGGGTCTCTGTGACTCCTTACCATTTTATTTCATCTTCAACATGTTCTCTTTCAGCTCTCATGTCCAGCTGTCTTAGTCTTTCCATGTCTTTTTTAAAATACTTCAATCGTTTCAAAGCTTGGTATTTTTGAGAGCATCGCTCTTCCTGGCTCCTACAAAAAAAAATAAAAAATTAAAGTCATCCTTGAAAACTTACCATTCCTCTTCACAGTTGATTCGGAGGATACTAAGGAAGGCAGAGAACAACGAATGTGAAGAACACATCGCGTGACGAGTCTGTGGACACTAATAAAACTTCCTATTTCTTCTACAAGCATATTAAAAACTGTTTACGTTTTATGTCAACTCTAGGAGGTAAGAAAAACTTCAAAGTCAAAACACTTAAATTGAAATTTTAAATTTTAATTGAAAGCTCCACTTTCTGTAAGGTATCCACTACTTAAAAACAAACAAACAAAATAAACAGTAATGCTTCACAATGATTTAGGGTAAAATTGTCCTTCCATACTGAAGAATACTATCAGAATGATTAGTTCCTTAGGCAGTCACAACAGCTGCTCAGGGAATAAAGTAAGAACCCAGCTCCAAAGAAGGAAATCTCTGGGGCAAAAAAATCTAACTACAAAATGGAACAAAAGGTTGGAAAGAAGAAGGAAGAGAAAAGGGGAAAGAAAACTGTGCCTATAACATCCTGCAGAACAGCCACATAAGGAAGGATTTCAGGCCTGTTGCTTATTGAGAAAAAACAATTTGCACAACTATCACCCAGAAACATTCATCTGTGAAAGGAAAAGGAAGACAGATTTCAGCTGGTCCACAAAGGAGAAATGTCACTGATCTGGGAAAAGGCCTTGAGAGAGGTCATTGCAACTGTTACTATGAGAGTAGTCAAAGTAATGATGAAGAACAATACAGTGATCTCTGAAATGAAATTACAAGATAGCCATGCAGACTATATGTGAACTGAATTTATTATTCTCTCTTAGGGTCTAAAGGACTATGATATTCAAAGTAAATATATACAACGTATTTATCAGAACTATGTTCCACAAGAGTCATTCAGAAATATCCCAAAACACTGCCATAAGTTCTTAACCTGTAGTATATTTTTTGTATGTGGACAGTCATGAAGTTTTCTAGACCATGCCTTTATTCTTATTTTTATGTAAATCAGTAGATGCATTTTAAAACATCTGAAGACAAGTCCTAAATCTGGTGAGAAGCAAGGCGCAGGGTCCTTTAAGAATATAAAAAAAGAGTCTCTTTTTACCTCTCAAGGCTCTCTAGGGTGTCATGTAAACAACAAGCTGCTTCTTCACGTATTTCTGCGAACTTTTGCCTCGTATCAGCCCGCAAATTAGATTTTCTTTTAATGAAAGAGCTGATATGGCAGCTGCAAGTAAAACAACAAAAAACTTGGAATTATCATCTTGTGGTAACCATCTTGTGACAAGCACCTGTGTTGCTTACAACATACAGCAATGTGAATGCACGTCAATTTTGAGATCTCATTCACAGTAAAATCCAAATTTAGTATCTACAGTTTTTAATTCATGAAATTTACAAAATAATTTGAT
The DNA here is from genome assembly GCF_040182565.1 of Anser cygnoides. NCBI lineage: Eukaryota > Metazoa > Chordata > Aves > Anseriformes > Anatidae > Anser > Anser cygnoides. The sequence goes on from NC_089889.1 coordinate 11,894,472, forward strand.
TAAAATTATAAGTTATATTAAATTCAGATTGTTTCCAGCTTTCCTGCCAGTCACTTTCTTCCAGGAAAGTCTTTTTGCACTGCATTGAAATGTACTAACTGTGCTGCAAGTTTTTACTGGCTTGCTCTGGCCTCACTATAATAAAATGCTCTCTGACATTTGTATGCCAAACTTTTTCCACACATTGAGCTGAGTTTATACAGCATATAACGTCCTTCAAAAACAGATTTGTAAACTCATCCCTGCCTTCTGGGCCTCTGATTCCTTAATATTATTCTCTCTTGCTCTTTAATGAATGGCATGTTTACTCTGTAATCCTTCTGAGCCACTAACAGCAAACTGTCAGACAAGACAAGTTTTAAAATAGTGTACAGTATGGCTTCTCCAGAAGGTGAGACATCCTACAGGTGCTGATAAAACACTCTTAATATGACAGACTTGCTGGAGTTCCTTGCTCTCCAGGTACAAAGTTTACAATTAATTTTTCTCTTGATCTCTACTCCAAGGAAAAAAAAATGCTTCAGCAAAGTCTAATTATAAGAATAGTTTGTTGTGTTGGTCTTACAGCTATAGAAACCACCACAGAAGTGAGTAATGAAGGAACACGCCTAGTGTAAGTTTATTCTGCCATCCATGCCAGGAAGTGTTAATATCATTTGAATTCACTGAACACTGAATTCAGCTGTTCTGAAAAAAATTGCTTAAGCTCTGTCCTGGTGAGTTGCTTCTCCTAGTCATTCAGAAACACATTGAGTAACATACCTCTGCAGTCTAGTCTTCTCAACCATATCTTCTTGTTCAGGGACATCTTTTGACACGTTGCCATGTGGTATCTGGATCAGCTTCTGCAGGGCTGATAAAAAAAATAATCTGTAAAAACATGCTAACTCAACAGTGTATTCATTCTTCTCCTTGCAGAGGGGATGTCACATACATTGGCCCAAATGAAACATCCTCAGAGACCTAATATTTAGTACTTTAAAAAATTTAAGTTTCTTTAAAAAATACAGACTTTTAAAAGAGGTTTCAAGATAGGTAACCAAATACAAAGGCACCCAAATCATTAATCCCTTTTGAAAGCAAAAACTTTGTTCTTTCAAGCTGTGAAAAACAACAAAACAAACAAAAACAAACAACCATCAAGTAGGAGATAACAGATTATTATTATTATTATTATTTACATTAGATGCTTATAAAAATAGTACATTAGAAAATTGGAAGATTTGAACAAAATACACAGAAATTCAATCTTCAGTTCCTGTATTGTGCTGTTAGTACTCTATTGGCATAATTGTCAAGTCTTCTGAATTTTTGAGCCTACAGCATCACTTTGCCCTTCTTCTTTCAAATGGAATTTAATACGTTTAAAAACAACAGGTATCCAGTTACATCTTTGCGTCTCCTTATAGTCATCTGCCAAAACTTAAGACCTCAAGTAGCCCTTCATTGGCTATTTGTTCCAGACTATCCATCTCTGAGCAGATCTCTCTCACTAACAATGGTCTCTACTCTTTCTGCCTTCCACTGTAATGTGAATGTTTATATTCTCCTCTCCCAAACACCTGGAAAGCCAATTTAACTCACTGTTTTCCTTAAAATTGACATCTTTATTTTTCTCTCCACTGCTGTTTCATTCCTGCTTTTATGCCAACCCCCTGGAAAGACACTGAGATGGCCATCTTCTGTGCATTATTCCCTCCAAACACGCTTATTAAAAATCCCAGTGTTAGCTGTCAAATTCTAAGTCATCTTTTGAGGTGCTTGGTATGTCCCACATGGTAGTAAGTGGTATTGTATTGAGCATTCAGCACCTTGAAGTTGCAATCCTCAACTTCAAAAGGTCATTTTTCTGTATTTTTGTGAAGCACCACATATACTGTAATAGAAAATGACTGCTGAACGTTAACTGTATCAAATATCAGCAAAAACTACTTCCACTTGTTAAAAGTACAGATTTGAATATCATACTGTGAATTTATAAATGTAAGACATGGATGCTAGAAATTGTTTGGCACCAGCTCATGGACTAAAATTTTAAGAAACATGCTTATAATAAAGATCCTATATTAGCTGTGGCCAAGGTAAGTTTCAAGAGTGCCAAACTCCTAGCCAACCTCAAAGCTCTACCATTGACTAGTTTAAACGATGGCTCCCCTGTGACTCTTACTAGTCAGTGTGTAAGCTTCTAAGATGCTGGCTACACCACTGAACCTCCTAGAGCTCTAGAACTGAGAAGCAGTTTGAATATTAAGGTTGACTCCCATGGGGTTGGAGCCTCTGCTCAAAATTGAGCTTAGGCTGCATACAGACCTCATCCATTCTGTTCTTAGCATGTATTGCCAAAGCCCTTCTAAAAAGAATCCAATTATCTTTTCTATTTATGGTTACCATACAGGCAGATAGAATAGGTGGATATCTGAAACCCATCTATGCTGCTGATAATGTCTGTCTGGGGGAGAAGAGCTGTTCTAAGGAGTGGCTGCAATTGGTGTTTTCTCCAAGATGAGCTGAGTTGTCTCAAGTCAGTCCTGCTAGCAGCCCAGTTGGTAGATTTTGGAGAGAGAGAACAGGAAGCAAAGCACAGCTAATACCACAGAGATATAGGTCCTCTTTTTGACTACCAACAGAAACAGAGGGCCTCAAGGAAGTGGTCATGGTACCAAGCCTGACGGGGTTCAAGAAGAGTTTGGACAATGCCCTCAGAAATAGGGCTTGATTTCTGGGTGATCCCATGTGGAGACAGGAGTTGGACTTGATGATGTTTGGATACCTTCCAACTCAGGATAGCCTGTGACTCTATGAATATCTCCATGCCCTCCATTTTATAGTATTAGAATCTGTTCCAATTACCAAGTTAGGAAAACTGGGGAAATGAATACTCCAGCTTGTCCATATTCATAATATTTTTGAAATATTAACCTCCATAGCTGTGAGCTAGGCAGACATTAATTAGAAATATGAAAAACAGCAGAGACTGTAGTAATTTCACTAGACTGCATTTGCAGCAATTGGGGTTATGATCTCCAGCTCTCCCACAGACAAGCTGTATGAGTTTGGCAATCCTCCTTGATTTCTACATCTTAAACATCTGTGAAACAGGGTACAAATATATACCTATTATGTAGGGATGTAACACTGATTAAACCATTGAAAAGACATTGATTTACCCTAAAGAAAAGGCCAAAATACAGGTGCAAGCTTTATAATTATGAACCTTTGCACAAATATGCAATGTCCTCTTTTAAAAAGTTTTTGCCTGAGAATTCAAAGCCAAACTGCTGGCTGAAAAGCTTTGGAGCTACAATCCAGCTTAGAGCTTGGGGCTAAGACCTCTCAGATACAGGTCTCGTTTTAATTTTCAATGTGAAGAAAACTTATGTTGTGAACTGATTTGCATATATGTATATTTTTGCAGTAGCCACAAAAAATTAGGTTTACATTTCATACATTTAGATCACATATTATCTGTTTACACAAAAAGATTTTCAGATGTGGCAAAGGAAGCAAGCTTAGAACACTAATCTGCTTTGTAAAACCTTTGACTGATTAGATCGGGACAGAATGATAAATGAGCCAACCTCAGAAGCGACCTGTTGCTATACCACAGCTGCAAGCGCTGTGGCCTTCACGTTTTCCTTTGTCAACACGATATAGCATTTAAACTTTTGGACTAGTACAGGTCCTCACTCTGCCAACAGCTTTGAAAAATCAAACTTGTATAAGCAGACATTCTACAGCAGCAGTAGTAAAACCACAGCATCTAAATTAATGGAAAGCCTTTTGTCCAACTGCATTTTGAATTTTTTCCTTAACATAAGTACTTCTCTAAGAGGCACACTCAGGTGTAACTACTAGTTAGCTGCCTACTACAGAATCTTTCCCACTTCTAATATGTGCTTACATGTGGGTACATGAATTGTATGTACTCTCAAAATTTTGTCTTTATGAGTTACATGAAGCTTTGTGAATTCTAGGTATAAGGCTACTGACTTGTAATCTATTTCTGATTTGTCCCTGTGCTTTTCTGGTCTTGACTTAGGAGGAAAAGAAAAGACTGAAGATTACCTAGTTTTGTACTAAAATGCATTGCAGAGCTGGCAGATAAACTATTCTGTCAGGTCTATCAAGCACAGGTAATCACTAATGGATGAGTAAGAGGAGTACAGAGTAACAAACCCCTAAGTTAAACAGACATGTATTTAGTGGATCAGTTGTTTAAACCACAGAACGGTTTTGCTGTTTTTACCTCCTGTTGAATATTATAGATGTGGATGACAGTCTGATCATAAAACTGCTACAACTAACTATTAATTAAAACTCTTACTTAATATTCACATGGGACTACACTGTGTTTAAACCAATTTGCTAACGGTGAGGGCGTAAGGAACTCTGTACAAGTCTCCCTAAGTCTGAAGAGAAATACACTTGTACATCTAGCAGTGTCTTTGAACTAAGTACTCCCTAGTAATGCTGAGAGCAAATCTATTTGATATTGGCAGTCAAGAAAAGAAACTTACAGGGAAAAAGATGATGTTGTTCTTTAGTTTGCACTGACTCACTCATAACATCAGACAAACCTCCATTCATGTTGACATTGTCTTCAGAGCAAAGCACAAGGGAATTTACACTACTGTGAGGGGTTTGACCATGAGAAGACTGACTACTAAGCTGAGAGATGACTGGAGTAGATATCTTGTTTGTCTTCCTGCTAAGTGGACAGTGTCGTGCTTTCTGCATGTATTTCTGTACATAGAAAAAAAAGAATAGAAAGGATTTTCAACATCAAATGTCAACAGCAAAGTTTGTTTCAAATTTCTGTAGCAAATTTGACAAGAATCATATTTCCATAACTAATCACAGCAGTAGGTCTTTCTAGCCTTCCTGTAACCTCAAAGATTTTTCTTCAGTGACTTCAACAAAGCAGTGATTTCTTGGATCAGTCCTCCTTTAATTTATTATCTTCCTTTGACATTCCTCTGCTGAAGTAACACTGAAGCAGCGGAGAAGGTTGGTAATAGAGCAACTTTCTCATGTCCATGGAGGAATAGGTCAAAATGGTTTGATAAATGTTTGGGTCTCCTCCCTACACCCAATAACCTGGCAAATACTGTGTCAGGAATGTAGATCTGAAAGCAGATTGAATTCTGCAGGTTTGGTAATAGGAACACCATGCATTATAAAGCAAGTACCCCTGGAGAAACCCAATAATTCCACTAGAAGTTTCAAACCAAATATGAAAAGCAGTGTTCAAGTAATAATTAGTGTAAGTGACAGAGAGGAAATTATCATTAAGTCAGGAAAGTTATTTCAGAAAAATAATCCCAGCAATATGGATGCTAAAAGACACACAAGGCTTGACACGCACTTTGTTTTCCTCTGCTCATGTTCATTTGGACCTGACTTTAGAGAACAGATAAGACTATATGGAAAAGTCAGAAAGCCCTCTATTTAGAAACTCCCCTGTTAATTCTGTGACTTGCTGACTTTGCTAACAGTGAAAAGAATATTTGCATAAGAACACAATTTCTGTCTTTTAGAAGTTTCACAACTCTTGCTGCTTATTCCCCAACAGCAACCTTAATCTTCCATTAAATCATTTCTGTTATTATGTCAGGAGGGTACAAGCTGCAAGTGCTGACAAGTAACAAGAGCAAACAGCCTGCACGTAACAACAGCTCATACTTCTAAGAGTGCCTCACCTGGGGCTTTAAAAGCCTTTTACAAAACTTCTTTAAATTTGCCTTACAGGGGGCAAAGCAAGGAACTAAAATCTTAGGCAAACTGCTGAATATCAAAATGTAAGATGTGCTAGAGTGGAAAATACCAGAATCCACTGGTTCCTTACTGAGCTCTTCTAGTTATGCTAAGCCAAACTCATTCCCACTTTATTTCCATCCATTCACTTGGTTTTTTTGGAAACTCCTAAAGAAAAGTCTTGCTGTGGTTTCAGAAAGATGAACTATCATAGTAAAACAGCTACCAAGTATTAGAGATCATTTGTAGTTTTTATAATGATGTTTGCCTTACCAGATTACCATCCTCTAGGATAATAACTTTATTTATCTTTTAAAAGGCTTTCATCTGAATTGCTTTTCTCCTTTCCTCGGCTTTGCTTTGAATGTGCCAAGTGAATCCTGCTTTCTTTAAATAGAAATTTAGTTTGAATTTGTTTCAAATTGAGCTTTACATTCTGCGTAAAAAGGCAACCAAACATATCGTGACTAGAACTTACTGGGACAAGGTCTTCCAGGATACTCGTCTGAAATCCCCAGGTGCTCAACTCATAAAGAAAAGGGGGCAAGTGCAAGCCAAAGGCTACATAAGTTTTAACAAAATATTTAATTATTCCCACATTGGTAATTATCTCTAAGGCCAAGCCACAGTTTTAATCTGCAGAATAGCTACATGTTGCTTTTGCTATTACCTAGCATCAAACTGTTATTCATCAAAACCCAGAGAGACAAACAATCTGCTTTCACAGGATCCAGAGTATAAAATGTGGTATCAGGAAGTTCAATTAGGCAACAACAATAAAAAAAATGCTTGAGAAGTTAGATTAGTTCCCAAGGAAGAAAATAACAATGAAGTTACCTTTGTATTTGTAACAAAGAGCTCCCACATGAATGCCACTAACTTTTCCTCTTCCATTTCTTTCACTGTTTTTTTACAGCCACCAGGGTCCCTAAGTGAAAACAATTTAATCAGTTTCTCATTTCAAGAGTCCTTGTTTTATTACAACTTCTTTTAAGAAATGTAGTAAACATATAAGCTGTGATTACGCTACAGTCACAAGTGCAGATGAACCTAAATACAGCAAAGTCATTTTTGCAAGATACCACGCTTGTACTGAGTCAGATTATGCTCTCAACTTCCTCTGTGCAAGTACTGAAGAATCTTATCCAGTATAGCCAGATTTCATGGATAGAAATGACAGGAGGGTCATACAAGTTTGATTTTTCAAAGCTGTTGGCAGAGTGAGGACCTGTACTAGTCCAAAAGTTTAAATGTTACATCATGTTGAAAAGGAAAATGTGAAAGCCACAGTGCTTGCAGCTGTGGTATAGCAACAGGTCACTTCTGAGGTTGGCTCATTTATCATTCTGTCCCAATCTAATCAGTCAAAGGTTTTACAAAGCAGATTAGTGTTCTAAGCTTGCTTCCTTTGCCACATCTGAAAATCTTTTTGTGTGGACAGACAGTATGTGATCTAAATGCAAGCCTGATTTTTTCATGGTTACTGCAAAATGAAGTACGTGTGTATGCATATCAGTTCAAGTAACTTTGAGGAAGAGGAGTGGTGGTTACAGACTGCAACAGAAAGCAGAAAGTATACAAGAGACAATACTACTTTTGAACCTGGAAATGAATCCAGAGTCTTTATACTCTGCTGTCAGCCTGTATTTGTGAGGTTTATTGACAAACTGTTCCTCTTATCCCAGTCTATTGGTCGTTCCTCATATGTAAGGGGTTGAAAAACCCATCTATGATACATGCTGGACTGGACTGATTCTCCTGTCTAATTTATCAGGCTAATTCTACATAATGCTACTCTGCCACTCATGTTATATATAAATGTAATTTGTCTTGACTGAGAATATACAGAGAAAACAGAAGAGCAATGCCCTGTAAGTCAGAGCATAAACTGTTCAATGTTTTACCAAATACACATGAATAATTTAAAACAAATTTATGTCAACATTGTTATATTAACTAAAAGTGCCGAGAACTTAAATTATTATTTACTTCTAACAGCACAAAAATTCAGAAGCAACACAATGCAGTTTTGTTAGAAGTACCATCACCATCATAACATAATTGATAGAATAAAAACAGCCACTAACTATCACCTAATAGCTGGCTTTGTTCTGTAATTATAACATTCCAGGAATTCCTGTTGTGTTCACTGGTATAACCCTCTAAAGAAGGCTCCAGGAATATGCATACATGTATTAATACATGTATTTAATTTTCATAATTATTAACAAAAGAAAGTAGGAAAGAAAACTAAATTTGGTTGGGTCAACTCAGTATTTTCTGCTAGTTCTGCAACTTGCAATAATAGAGGCTCATGCTGTGCTACTAATTTGACTGTCCAACTCCCTGCTAAGTGCATGGGGGCAATGTCAATGCAAAATTTGTTTATGCTGCATGGCATGGAATTAATAACATTTCACTCAAATATTACTTGAAATAAGAGAAACAACTAGGTATAAAGGACAAAAGATTCCAAAACCCTTACTCCAAAGACTACTATGCATTATGCACATACATTGGATTCCAGCAGGTTAATATGGAATGCATCGAACTGTTGGATTCAAGGGTCAAAGCTTCCAAAAGCCAGTGTATGGCACACAGTTGTCGGAAAAGATGTTCACTATAAAGTGGAGAAACAAATGTGTTATGCTACAGTTAGGAAAACATAGTCAAATTGGCAACATGTTGCTACGTAGATAGTCTAACAATAATAGCTCTTGTTGATAAAAGGCATTTCTGTAACAAATTGTTTATTGTCCCAGTGAATTCTAGACACCTCTTGAGGTTTTTGCAATGTTGATGCATATTTTTTGGTGGGAAATGCTCCAACAGACTTGCCTTTGTGATGTACTCAGTACTTTCATACCTATGAGGGTTCCAGGATTTATGACCTCATGATTTGGATTCTTATGGTTCTTTTTTTTTTTTTTTTGATTCTGCGGTAGCTTCTAAGGCTTTGCATCTGAGAAGAGGCAATGTGTTTGTTCAAAATGCCAGGCTGATCTTTTTCTGAACTAAGATTATCTTTAGCATTTTAACTTAGTCCACAGGCAAGTGTGAATATACAAAGGTACTTTTGGTGAGCAACAGGTTAATAAACAAAATAGTGTACACGATATGTGTACTGTCTTTTCCCTCTCTTTCCTAGGCCTACCTTTTTTCTTTTTTTTTAAACTAGGCAAATTAAATATTAACTTTTACAGCCTTTCCTTAAGACAAGCCTTATCTCAAAAGCTATACCATATATGCAAATAAGTCAGAATTTTCTGAATCAAAATCTGAAGGGCAAACAATGTGTATTTGTTCACCTGCACCCACACAGGGTTTTCAGTAACTTACTAGGATTCAAACATTTACAATCGAAATTTAATAGTCTCTGAAGACTGATTATTTTGACTTACCCTCATGAAATTCTCAGGAATCACAGAATCATAGAATGGTTTGGGCTGGAAGGGACCTTAAAGATCACCTAATCTTGTCCACCAGTTAAAGAGATGAATATGATTATGGGTCTGTTTTGCTGTGAATTCCCCTGGTGTCCCACCAAGGAAAGTATGACATAAATCTGCCTTCAAATATACCTTTTTGCTTCAGGGGGTCTTGGAATCAGGACACTGGTATAAGCAGGAGTGAAAGACCGTAAGGTCATCTTTTTTTTCTTCTTCCCTGACTTCTTCAAGTGGTTGCCTTCTGTTAGAGAACAACTATAGGAAAGAACAGAACAGAGTTAAAAAAAGGAGTATGTGAAATGAAGACAGAACCAATAAAATCATTTACAGTGTTCACATCACCACGTTCCCGCTCTCCTTCTCACATTTAAAAAAAATACTTAACTGTTTCTCTAAATTGGGGATTACCACATATATATTTTTAATATTGCAAATCAGATATTTACGAGAATGTATAATTATTCATAGTATGTTTACGATAACTTATAAATGTTATTATTTGTGTTTACATGTTTATACTACTACTTATTATTAGCAATTGAAGATTTATTTGAAACTGAATTTGGGCGCATGCACCCAGCACAAGAGGGACATGGACCTACTAGTAGTCCAGAGGAGGGCCATGAAGATGATCAAGGTTGCTGGAGCACCTCTCGTATGAAGGAAGAGAGTTGGGGATGCTCAACCTGGGGAAAAGAAGTCTCCAGGAATTCCAGCAACTTTCCAGTACCTAAAAGGGGGCCTACAGAATAGCTGGGGAGGGACTTTTTGTCAGGGAATGTAGTGATAGGACAAGGGGGAATGGCTTTAAACATAAAAAAGGGTAGATTTAGATTAGACATTAAGTTCTTTATTCAGAGGGTGGTGAGGCACTTGACACACGTTGTCCAAAGAAGCTGAGAATCCCTGAAAGTGATTGAGGTCACGTTGGATGGGGCTTTGGGACACCTGGTATGGCGGGAGGTGTCCCTGCCTGTGGCAGGGGGATTGAATTTAGATGATCTTTAAGGTCTCTTCCAACCCAAACCATTCTATGATTCTATGATTTCTACAGAGCTATGTGAGAATGCTTTCAGTCCCAAATTCATTCACTACACGTATGCTGACATTTATATCTTGAATTGAGATAAATGCTATGTCTTAAACCCATCTATACTATTAAAGAGCCTGTCTGGGAGCTTCCTGAAGATTCAGTGAGTGTCACAGGATGACACCTCTGACCTTATGCCGACATACGCAGCAGCTCTTAAAAGATCTGTCTTGGAAAGAGCTGAGAAGTGATAGAAAGCAGTTCCCTAAATCACTTACTGAATGCAAATCTTTGGTTTGGAGCCCTGACTTACTCCTTTGTGTCTGCACAGGAGGAAGGGCAGGGTCAGCCTCACAGCCCAAGTGACGGACTGCTTCCTCCAGTGATCTACCTATTCAGACCACACCTGAGTATGGAGCTGTTCTGCACTAGGACATGGATGCATGGATGGCTAAAATGTCAAGTCAAAGTGTGGGCCCAGTATGACACAGACAAGCCCAAACCTTTTATAGAACACGACATGACAACTCCCTAGTAATAAGGTACACATTTCACCGAGTTGTCTGCCAAATAAAAAGATATTTCTTTTCCTTACATTCAAGACTCTTTACTTTTTAAACCTTAAACACTTCAAAAATTGCCTTTAACCTGAGAACAAAGATTGTTGCTGATAACTCTGACAGAATGAAATTGTCTTATAGGAGCATACAGTCTGTCTGCAGACGCTTTCTAAAGGGCTCTGGAAAAGCAGAATTTGCTCCTGCTAGTTTAATGATACGCTTCAGTCTTTGCCATTTTTTACTTCCAAGGCCCAGATACAGCCACAAATGCACACTGTAACAAAGACATACTAGATAACCAGAAAGTTTGCTTGTTTTCCACAGGAAACAGAAAGGAATCAACAGAGAATCTCACACAACAATCACAAGAACTCAAAAATCACAGAAAGCAACCACATGAAGTTAGTGAGCACAGCATGCAGAGCTGAATGTGACCTTTTCTACAGACCTTTTTGTCTCTAAAGTATGAACACATCACTTGTCAATAAACAGGAGTATGCCATAACCTGTTTTTCAAAATATATTCCTCTGGGATGCTGAATCAGGTCCTCATGTCAAAAGCACCAGCTCGTAGTTCAAAGGCAGCAAAAGTATATGAAAACCTCATATACCTTTCCAAAGCAGAGAGAGCATGATTATGGACTTAGTGGAGATAAAATACAGCATCTGTTCAGAAATACACTTTTTGCTCACATCACGTCAAGACCACAATATGAAAAATAAGGAGAAATGCCTACAACTGACACAGACTCCAAGTCTCTATCACCTAAGCCAAGACAAGTGAAGGCAACTGAAGGAGGCTTTTAAAACTGACAGTACATAGGGCTGTGTAAAGTAACTGTGCTGCAGAGAAGGAATTAGTGAAGACAAGAATAAACAGAACAACCTTCCAACGGTTCATCACTGCATTAAAAATAGTATGAAAGTCAAAGAAGCCAAAAAGAAAAGAGCAATAAGAGTGAAGCGTGTCAGATATATCTGCGATAGTTTGCTTTCTCCTTCAGTGCAATTTAGAAGAGTGACTGAGTGGCACAGCTCTGTTACATATGACAAGAGATCCACAGAGAAAATATAACATCAAATACTGTAAGCTGGATAATAAATTAGTATAAAACTGAAATGATATTGGCCTTAAACAGGTGAGAGGTTAACTGAGAACTGGGTGGAGCGTGAGTCTTAAAGTTACATGCAGATTTCTTTAGCACAGACTTCCTAGATGGATGAACAATTGTGGATTAACATTTCCTTCCTCAAACTAAAGAAGTTTGAGGGTGTCAGCTTCCTATCGCCTACTACAAACTAGTAAATAATTGGAACAAGGGCTGGGGAGTGTGTCCCCCAAGCATTCAATTGCTACACATTTTCTAAAGCAGCAACTGTAAATAGTACATACAACACTGGCATGGGCATTTCAGCTCTATGTTCAGGGACCTTTTCTTTTACAGAGATCAGTGCAACTCTACAGCTAACTAAGAAATGAACGAACACATTTATTATTTAGTCTAACAAAGGTATCTAAGAACCATAAAAACTGGCAGGTGTTCCTGCTGTCTCAAAAGAAATGTCTTAAACAAAACCTCATTAAGTGAGGTAAGTATCTTCATTCAGATAACCTTAGCTAAATTTGTACTTATTAGAGATAACTAGAGCACATGAATTCCACATACTTTGTTGTTCAGAACAACATGCCTGTTTTATGCTTCCTCAAATCACTCTCTCAACTTCTTCTTTGTAGTCCTAATGAACAACAGAATACTGGTACATACAGTGGGACTATTGTATACGCGTTGAAGTCCTCGATGGAATCCCTGTTCCTACTGGGTGGCACTTTGCTTCGACTTTGTCACGTGTTATGAAAAGAAACTTACCAAGTATGAAGCACTCATATATTTAACACAGTTGATTAAATGCTATTTAATCAACTAGCATTTAATGCGATAAAATGCTAGAATTAAATGCTTCAATTTACGTAACAGCAATAAAAAAGTCCCAGCAGAGACTTAGTATTTGCTTTTGTCTTGTAGAGGAAAAGAGGAAGGGGGAGACAAAATGCCTAGATCCATCACCGTGTCACACCTTCAGTGGACTCTGTGCCTATAAAACCATGCCAATAGTTTCAGCTCTTGAGAATGACTGAAGCTAGACATCATCTGTTAAAAAGTCATTTTGTGCTCCTCCAGCAATTTAACACTGCTTCAGAGACTTAACTTATTCCATGAAGTTCCTCATTTTTAAAGTCAGCACTGTGAAAGCTGGGAGTGAAGGAAGTTTCCACAACAGATAATGATCTGTATTTTGTATCTAGACTTTTTTCTTTTAACTGCCTACCACTGCAGACAAATATGTGTAAAACATCACATAACTGGAGCTAACACCACATGGGTAAATTACATGGGACAGTCTGAATGAACAAAGGCGCACCTGACAAGACCATGCATTCTTCTTTCACTTGTTTCAGTGTGTCCTCCTGTGCCACCCAACACATCCTGGAGTTGAGAAAATTCTCCATAACCCCCCCTAAATTTTGACATCTGATCATATTCTAATGACTATTAGAAATGTTGGCAGGTTTTAGAAAGCTTTACTCTAAAAATGAAATTAAACTCTCAATTAACATGTTAACATTTTGCTGTGTTTTAATCAGCACAGTGAAAATATTCAAGGATAGCAGGCTTACAGTGGCAACTTTTACTACTGTAGAGTTTCGTGTCTTTTTTTTTTTTTTTAAGCTATTTTTACAACTGACAAAGAGCCTAGTACAGACATAAGATTAAAGTGGCTTTGTCAGTATTCACCCACAAGCCTGGAAGACTCTGCACTAGAAGGCTTTTTTTTGTTTTGTTTTTACGGCTAGAAGAAACCATTTCTACATAAAGATAATTTTGTCTGTATGGCTATACCTTCATAAAGGAAAGAGGAATGTTAAATCTTTTTAGGTCAGCCCTGCTATATCTAAACAGAAGCAAATAAATGCCTTCAATGATCTGAATCATCACAATAATAAAGGCAATGATATTTTTCATATGCACAATATTTTTTTCCTGTGCAATAAATGTGGATTATCTGAGTTACAGATGATAGAACAGTTACATACGGAAACGAATAATAAGCACTGAGTTTACAAAAGGCTTTCTGGGAGGTTATGTATTCAAGAATTTATTTTTATTAAATAATCCTGTTTACCTGAAATGTTTATGTGGCCTTCATTATCCTAGGATCACAGTACTATTTAAAAACACGGTTGTAGGTGACTTGGTTAAGGTAAGAAGAAAGTTTTAGATTATGCAGATAGAGGCAAAACTTCCAAAATACTTTGACCTCTATACCCTACACCTTTTCTCCTTCTGTAACACCATTTATTTTTCAGTAACATGCTATTATTTTCTCATCTTTTCTAGCTATTCAGCTAGTGACCATTTAGAACACTGGATATTAAACGTGACTCTAGCAAATATGATACTTCTCCGTTTGAAAACTCTCAGCCTGTCTGTGCTGTTTATCTGTGTTTTTTTTTTATCTGTATCTTTTTTTGTGTGTTTGGTTGTTTAGTTGGTTATTTGGACTGGGTTTCAAACTAACAGGAAAATTTTTTTTTTTTTTTTAATAACGGTTATAAATTGTCAGCTCACTTTGTGACTAGGGTCTGACTGCATCTCGGATGACTCTGGAGACTGAATTCTCCAAGTTGAGTGTCAGCTCATGAAAGAAAGGTGGATGAGAGGAAGCCAGTACCTAGGTTGGACAAAAGCCACAGCAAACTGTTGAGAAAAGCATAGTTAACTACAGTCCTAACTCATAATGGCAACATCGTGCTGTGACTTCCTGGGAAATCTTTTATAGAAGTCAGGCATACTGGCATTACAATGCTGTATTGATTTTTAGAACAAACTCCAAATCCATTTTGATCATCAGATTAGCCTCTGTGTCTCGTTAGTCTTTATCTTCAGATAAAACTGAAGTTGGAAGCACTGGGGACATAGAGCCAGCCATGGAAAACTGTTAGACGTGAATGAGCTTTTGATGCAAGCTCTAGAATAGCCATTCTGTCCTGCTGAGCAAGTATTTAATTATTTCACCACCTAGTGAGGATTGAGAGATGGAAGACAAGTAGAACATCACAACAAGCATTAGAGGTGCATGGAAGAGATCAGACTGAGGCAAAGGATTGAAACCTATCTAATGGAGAGAAAACCAGAGGAAGCTGGTAATAGGACTGAACTAGCCAAAAAACACATTCTGCAAGCCAAGCCACTTATTCTGCATGCAATTCTTTATTATTCTTAGTTCTGTGGTCCTATTTTGGGGACAAAAGCATGCCAAATTCTCACCAGACCTCCTCCTCTTCTCCTCAGAGAATCAGTTCTAAGTTGGCTATGAAACCTTTCCCGAGTTCAAATGACTTTCCACCTTCCAAACTTACCCCTTTTTAACAGTGCCTCAAACATTTTTTGTTCCATGCTTGTTAAGTTCAGATGTATTCACACAGATTTTTAAGCATTTTTTCTTTTAGTTTACACAAGTAGTAATATTCTGGCTCAATACCAAGTAATGACAGAAACTAGAGATTGTTACTTTTTAAAACCACTGACCTTGGACTACCAAAAGCTCTCTGAGTTGACTTACATGCTTATTTCTTCCTCTGACTCCTCTGGATCTGAGAAATATGTGGGCGGCTGGAAATCAGTTCCCCATCTCGTTCCCTGAGCCTGCTGTTCGTTCAGTATGTTCTTCCTCTCCAGTGATTCTTGGTGAAGTATATGGAAGTATGCTCCACCTTTCTTCACAGCATTGACATGATGCCTGCCAAAAATCATCATAATTTGGCCAGTGTACTAAAGACACATTAGAAAATTAATTTCTATGCAGACTACCAACTGCACTTTTAACAGATTTCACATTCTTCTATATTCAACATCAGTATTTCTTTCTGCAATATGATAGAGGACAACAATTCCCCAATATGAACTGGGAGATCTTTCCATTATCTCTTTCAGCACAGGTTAACTATTCAATGTTGGAGGTTAACTACCGAACTCAGGATACCACTGTGTCCACTACTCGATTTAAAAACTACCTGACTCATTCTAATTTACAGCAGCCAATTGACCACTGGGCCCCTCACTGTCTTAACTCAGTTGTCAGCAGCTGACAGGCAGTACCCTGAAGCTACCTGTTAGCTGCTAAATTCCACTTGCTGTCAGAAGGCTGAATTGTTAGTCAAAGGGAAGCTGCCAGAGAAGGCAGTAAGTGAGCTGAAGACAACAGGAAGGGTATTACTGCAAGAGAAGGAAATGAAGAAACCATAATGCACTCCCTAGAGGATGATAACAGAGACAAAAAAAGAAAAGGTGAGCTGGGGAGGCAAAGGTGTCTGGCACACCACCACTTATTAACATGTTACCTAGAATGTAGCAGATGATCTAAGTCAGACAAGAGCATGCTATTCAAGCGTGGGATGGGGCCCTTTAAATTAAGGCATTGCTGACTTTTGAATTAAGTGTCATCAGGCAGTATTGATTCTTTCAAAAACAATCTAGTCTTGAAAGCTGGGTCTTGTTTCTTTTACTGAGAAGTAATACACCCCCCTCCCCTCCTTTTATTACCGGAGATGCATTAAAGCACCAGAAGATCATATAGGGTACACATTTCAGGAACCGAATTAACTAATTCTCAGGTGGAACCGTTTATTCCCTCCTTGCTTTCCTTGATGAAAAACCACTTGCACAATTTAATGGTTTTGGGACTGGGTTTTGTAACCTTTAAGTCCAGCAATCACAAATGCAAGTCTGAACACCTTTCATTTTCAGATAGATGGCAACCCAACTGCTAGATATTTCTATGCTAAAAAAATAAAATAAAGTGAGACAATAAATGTCCCTGACAAGAAATACTGCATGCTTTAGAAAAACATGAGGATTTCAGAGCTTTCTCAGACTGGATTGTCTTTTTTCTTCCATAAGAACTTAGTATTTTGTACAACATACACCTCTCAGAATACTAGAAAATGTTTAGTAACTGCAAACTCCTGCTTTCTGATCTTTTCCAGTAGTTCTCATGCTCTCTCTTTTCTCCCAGCCATCAAGATACTTATATGTTAAAAGATTTTTTTCTCTCCATAGTGCTTGTTCTATATTATTGCACACAGTAATTAATATAAGTATTCCCTCTTAAAGATCAAAACCACTGCTGTACCTGTATATTATACCACCACAAACAGGGAACAATAAAGTTATATCAGTTATCTTTGATTCATGAAAAAGATATATAATTATAAATTAGAAAGGATTTGTTTGTTTCTTTTTACATTAACTGCCATAACCAGTACTACTGGAGAAAGATGCATGAGTCGCAAAGTGACCAGTATAATTTTTTAATGCTTATCTAATGTAGAAGACTTTAATATATGTATGCCAAAATCAATGATCACTCTCATATACCAATAGGAACAAGAAAAGTTACGCATGCTTGTGAATGAACATTGAGTCTGTGACTTCCTTGAAGTCTCAGGTATCACAAAAAGTAGCTCTACAGTCTCTAAGTAAAGCCCTCTCATAACTACATAGGATTATTTCTGGCATATTTGTAAATTACTCTGAAGATTCATGGACTCTTTTTAGGAAAACATTAAAATAAACCCTAGCTCAAAATATAGAGGTGGCAAGTGTACTTTTCTGCACTGTAGATTTATAGTGTATTGCTGAAACAGGACATCATATATTTCTGCATTTTAATTCTGGCATCAGGATACCCTGTTTGTACAATAACTTCATAAATTTAGCTATGTTGCCTATTTGACAAGTAGGTGAGAATCATTCATTAAAATACAATCAAGATAAAATTTGGCATACATTTATTAAAGTAACTGAGTATCAGTCAACTGTAGTCACAACACAGATTTTCAACTGTTTCAGATAAAAGGACGTCTTATTTTTTAAGTTAATATCTTTGTCAGTATGAAAATTAAAGGAGTTTCCTGAGCAGTGATAATGTACCATTGAATACTTCATTTTTTTCAACAGGAAGTTATTATAGATAAGCATCAATGACATGCACAAAGGAATGGCCCGGTAGTGTACTACACATAAAGAAAACGTGTTACAAGTTTGGTACGATTACGTACTTATTAAATTACTCTTCAATTTACTCTTTAGGGACTAAAGGTGATCAGTTAATTGTAATACAAAGCCATTGAAGTATCGGGGAGTTGAACTTCTACTGCTGATATGTGATTCTTGGTACCTTTCTTTGAGCAAGAAATGACTCACAAAAACAAAAGGATATCACATTTATCTTAATCATAATTTAGGTGCTAGACTAACATTAAGAAGCTATAATAATAATAATACCAGAAACCTTGCCATTAGGGTAAAGACAAGCTAGATATTTTCCAGGTTTTTTACATTCTGTTTAAATATATCTTATTTAAGTGCACCGCTCATCTTCACTAAATTCAAAGGAATCATACTAAGGATCTATTTGTCCCAGAAAATCAAGATTTACAGTTAACAACCACCTCACATTTACTTTGCATGCAAACAAGTTCTGTGGGAGGTGATTTACTAAATGAATGATATATGCTCCTGAACATGTGATGCCAAGTTCTTGCTCAGATAAGCTGGTGTTACTCCAGCCTGAACAGACCTGCTGGAAAGAAGGGCAGAAGGTTGCATTACCATGTGGCTGCTCATCTATTAAGCAGCTGTATTCAGTGCAGCAGGTGGTGTTACTGGGGACACCTGAGTCTCATTAATTATTCCTGCTAGTCTTCCCCCATCCCATTCCCTGAGGTGCAAAGAAGTAGCAGTCTCTATGTACCAGCTTGATTCTTCCTCTAAGGCCTCACATTATAATCATGGTGAATAAAAATTGAGTTGTGAGCTGTAAGGAAAATAACTATTTATCTATCAAACAATTACTACATATGCATCATTTCTCTGATCATGGAAATTGTTAGTCACTGTTTCATAAAACAGCTTATATAATTTTCTTATCTTAATGGTTACAGCCTTCATATCAATAAAGCTAACGACAGAACATCTCCTGCTCCAGACACTGTACAGTAGGCATTTAGCCTCTTCCAGAGGCTTATAGCCAATTGCAAATATAAATAAAACCAATGTCGCATTACTCTAAAAGCCACTGAAAGCACATGCTTTCTAAATGCCATTTCCTTTCATTTCATAAAAGCATTTCAATCTGCAACTGCAACAACTCCCTACAAACCCAGTAAAAGCTTCTCTCCTTGGGCACAAGACCAGATTCTGCTGAGGGTGTTGCAAGGTGAATGGCAGCTGGGAACTGCCAAACTTGTAGCAGTTGTGACAAATTCAATAAGAGCTAAGGCTTCTCAAGTGAAAAGCAAGTGCAATTTTATGCATACTGCCACTTAAAGGCATGCTGAGTGAATAATTTCTATAGCAGAAAAAGTAATACAACCCATATCTATATAAAACAGCACAGGAAGCAGTAACTTGGAAACTACAGTAAAGACAGCTAAATTGTATGCAGCATTCTGAATGTTACAGACTAAACCCATGAATTAAAAAACAGCATAAGTCTTCTTAATGAAAAAACTTTGAATTATCTGCAGCCATGCCATCATAAGCTGGGATCCTATCAAAACCCTCAAGTGAGGCCGATGAGCAGCTAGATCCTGAAGAATTCAAAGAAATATCCACAGAAGGAAGTGGTGAGAGCAGTTCATGTGTATTAAACACTTCGTGTGTATTTAAAATTAAAATCTATGCCTTAGCCTAGGCAGCACTGTGGTAGCAGACAGTCTGTCTTCTTGAACTTAAAACGAGATGGAAGTTCTGACTACCTGAAGTCATTAAGAATCCCATAGCAATCTCTGCAGGTGCACAAGTGTTAAAGCCTACATTCTCATCAGATTTCAGCTGATTAAATGTTACTGTCCTGACAGCTGTTTCAGTTGGAATAGGACACATTTTTTTTTTTTAATCATTCCAGTTCCCCAAAATACTATGTAGTGTGTATGTGCAATAACACATCAGTCTTCATTTGAGCAGTTGCTGCATCCTAGTAGCTGAAGCAATTCTAATATGTCCTCTAACTGTCTGACAAGGTGCTGTAAAGCTTAAATAGTACCCGTAAAACAGCAGGAAGTGCAGAGATAAAAGAAAATCCTTATGACACAGTACTGTTCTCATTTACAAAGCACACAGAACAAAACAGGAGAGTAAACTCCACATTTGTTGTAAACTGTCAACACTGATACAAATTCACACCAGTGAAGAACCTGTTCCATTCTCAGTAAATACTGGAGCTGCTGACTTTTCCACTCGATTCTTTAGTGCCCTTACATTCAGTATGGTAACGCATATGTATCTATGCCTGTATGTCCCTAAGTTATTTATTAAGAGTGCTTTACACATTTAGGATCTTAAAGAAGTAAGACAGTCTCACTGAAAATGAGAATTAGTGCACTCTTCACTTAAAGTATAGTCAGAGAGTTATTAAAAAGTGCTTGCATGACCCCCCTTCTTAAATTACCAAAAGCCACAAGCGGTGAGCCTCTTCTTGAGCTCTATCTACATGGCATTTAGGTCATGTCCTGAAGTCTCAGCTTGTGGGCAGAAAAAGCTTGCAAGTATTCAAAATTAATATATAGATACTAATGTAAATTAATTAAGAATTCTGGTTTGGTAGTGTTTATAGCCAAATTACAGAGAAGCAACTGTATATATAAGGCAACAGAGAACCAGGAACACAATGCTTACTACTCCTACTTGATGTCTGAGTAATCACACAGTAAGAAACTAATAGGTAAATATTCATACATCTAATTCATCCATCTAATCTTCTTAAATTCAGTAAAAAAAAAAGATTATAATTACATTAAGATCTATTAAATGTGGTTACTAACCCCCAGAAACTCAGACATATGTTATCATTTACCATACTGAACCATCAACCATTCTGGAAAGGAACTAAAGTGGTACCATATCAATATCTGGCTTGAACAATTGAAGGCATGGATACAATCTGGAATACCCAGATTATTTCAGATGTAGATTTCTGTTTTATTCTCCTGAAGATGAGTACAATACTCTGTACTCAAACATGTTTGTTAAAAAACAAACACACACACACACAAAAAAAACAGGCTCTGCATAAAAGTGATGATGCATATTTTCAAATGAAAATCTGAGTATGAAGTCATGAAACAAAATAAAACATGAATAAATTTGTGGTATGTTCAGACTGCAAGAAGAAATAAAGATCTTCTAGTCAAAACAACATAACACTATTATAAAAGATGTGACATACATTTAAAGATAATTTGGAGTGGTTTTCAATTAACTACAAAGACATTAAATAAAATGAAAATGCTGCTTCCCCTATGAAGTGAGGAGAGGTTCTCTGATGTGGAAAAACACAAACATGTTTGGCTACCTGGAGGTACAAAGTAATATACAAAAGATCTTATTTTTACATCTAAATGTGTTCTGAACCTAGAAAGAATGAAGGGTAGCAATTGCACTTTTAAGAAGCCACAGAACACAAGAACGTGTTCCACCACTTCTGGAAGTATATACAGGCCCTTCTCCAGTTGCACTGTGCTGTAAATTCTATTCTTGCTGATTTTGGTGATGAAAAAGTTGCATGCAGGATGCAGGTACATTTAGGTTTCCAGCTCCTAGTGTCTCTGGAGAAGTACATAAACTAAGGTCAGTGAGGGAAGTAATTACAAAGCAGCACAGAGAAGATAGTTTTGTACTGATGAAGGGAAGAAAAATTTGTCGATTTCGAGGCTTTGCTTCAAATTCTTCTCCCAAAAGCTTTGGGGAAACGATTACTTAAACTTCAGAAGGAAAGGAAAAAAAAGGCATCTGAAGATTTTTAGGCTCACTTTTTTTTTCTTTTTCCTGCAAGAATGTACAATAACAACTTTAAGTTTTTAAGTTCATGTTATCCATAAAAACTCACTTCTTCTTAAGTGGAACTCCAATGAGGTCCCGACCCTCTTAGAAATACTGGTGGTTCAGGATATCCACATGAAAGTAGAATCTACAGTAGAATCACGATCTAGCATCTTAACTTACTGCACAAAGGTATTCACAGAACAATGACATTTACTACTAAATAATGGAAAACCCATTTTAAGTGGTAGCTGTTCAAACATTCAGTCACAATGTGTCATTTTTTGTCACAATACAAGGAATGAGACTGTCATGTTTAGGTGGTAAAATCTAATACGCAATGAACTATTTCCGCTTACACATTTTCAAATAACAAACATATTTTTGCACTAGAAGAAAGGAGATTGAGACTCAAATGAACAGCCTGGAAAGACAGAAATGTTGATGGAAATAGCAGTCTTTCCAGTGATTGATGATAGAGATAATGATTCATACATCCATACACTTAAATGGATGTCTTTGGCCATGACTGCTGTCTAATTAATGTGAGCCATCACTCATGTAAAGAAAATTTTTGCTTCTGGAAAAAAAAAATACTGCAAACTGCCAGCAGTGACAGTGCTAGAAACATGCCAATTAGAGTGATTTCTGCCAAGCAGCAAAAGGGCACACAACACTGGTTTCCAAGCAACTGACATTAGGAAGTATTAAGTACACTGGAAAGTAATATTGGCAGATAGACATTGCACCTTCTCAGTTCTGCCTGACTTTTTTGGTTTGTAACTACGGTCTCCTCTCCACTCTCACACGCTCCACTGAATCATTTAGTAAACCATACACATTAATGAATGCCAATATATCAGAATCTCCACTGAAGTTTTCTTTGCCTGTATATATTAAAACAGGGTTGGTATAGATTAACAGGTAAGGACGGTCAAGATTCATAACCAAAATTCCAAACGCAACTCATTTCTTCCCTTTTAAAGTCTTCCCATAGTAGCTACCTTTTCAATCACAAAATTCAAGTGGCTTTGTATTAAAAAGCATCCAAAGACGGCTAGTTACAAAGCCAGTAGCAGGAAGAGAAGTAGCCGAAACAGCTCTCAGGGTATGTCAGTCTAATTGCTGTTGCGGGCATAAAGAATGCATTAGTAGAGCCTGAGCTTTCAGCAGACTGACTTTTACAGATCTGCCTTCAGGAAACTTGAACCATATTAAAGAAACATGCAGTTTCTAATTTAAAACATAAAAATCAGCCACTGGAATACTACAAAATTGCCAACAGTTTGACATTTAGTTTTATTCAACTAACACTACTGGAACAGAGGCAGGGGAGCCAATTTTCTTCAAACTATAGGAAATGCAGTACATCTACAGAGGCTTGGCACATCCATTTTGCAAATAAAGGCTTGAGTGGCTCACAAAATGGCATGAACTCCTTCCCTTTGGGCTTGTAGCTCAAAGCTGTCGATTCCTAGACATTACTGACTAAGGATGACCATAATGTGTCATTTTTACATGGGTACCAGTGCTTAGGTAAGTCACCACACGTGCAGTTGTTGTCATTTTACGTTGACAGAGATAAGGTCCATTTTCTTCAATTTATTTCTGATACTACATATCATAACCACAAGCTATCTTACTGGTATAGTTGGAAGCCATAGAAAACACCTGCAATTTGTGATAATAGAAGTGCTCCAGTTTAAAGAAAATAGACACACTTAATGAAGTAAACACATTTTTTCCTCTCCCATTTTCTTTGCCAAAAGTGAGCTAGAGTGCACTGGCAAAGCAGTCACATCACCTCTGCTTCCTTTCCCATGTAGTTTGGTCAGCCTTGTTAGACTAAATCTAAAAAATACTTCTGCTTTTCAAGATGTAGCTCTGTTTCATGAGAAGTAACTATTTAGTCTAAACTCATTTAATTTCCTCTACAATGTGTATCTTCTTCCCAAGTCGAAGGCGGACTTTAAGTTAACATAGGATCAGAATCATCCTTCAATACATCTAATTCTATCCAATGGCAAAAGTAGTCTAGGGGGACTGGGCTTCCAATTCAGAAAGCTCAGGTAAATGTCTCATTCTAGATGAAACAAATTCAGGCCCATGCCTACAGTCAGGTATTTAAACTGTGCAAATCCACCAGTACCTTCTAATAGGCTACTCTATCCCTGTGCACCTCAGCGCATATCCTCAGCCTTGCCAAAGAGCGGAACTGGGATGTATTAATCAGTTCGTGCAGGGAAGAGGAACACAAGGACAGCAGTCTGGCAGCCTGCCCTATTTGTAGAGCTTAGGTGAAAAGAGACTTTCAAAAACATTATCCCTCTTCTCACCTTTCTTGGCATCAAAAAAATCTGTATTTCTACCTCTTTCGGGGGTCAGTGAATATAATTACCAATAGCCTGGCAAGCCATTTATCAGAAGGACTTAACTGAGGCAGAAACAAGAAAAACAAGAAAACATTTGTCTCCTTAATGGAAGTGAGATGTTTCCTTTGTAATACATTCTGTTGGGTTCTGTTTCCAGTTGCTCTCACATTTTGTGCCTCCTTTTTACACAAAGATAATATTTTCAACTAGTCTCATTTTAAGCAATATATTTATTTTTAAGCTCTACTTTTTGTGGTGATGTTTAATAACAAGTATTTCCAGCACACTTGCATGGTCTTTCTGGCTGAGTTAGCTCACAGAAGTGATTTATGGCTACCTGCTTTTATTTTATATTAATGACTACAAGCCTCCAATGCTTTGGTAATCTTTTTTTTGCTGTGTAAGTGTTCCTACATCTTGCTACAATTTATGATTAGTTACGAAGACCTCTACTTTCTTGGTTCTCATACAATACATCCTCATGCAGCTGTGGATTACTTAACATTATTTCTGGATCACATTTACAGATGTCATTGCAACAAAGCAATAAAGAAGTATCTCCTTCAAAGCTGAATGTCATTTCAAAGTGGCTGTACTTCTTCAGTTTTCCTTGTCTTAGTAAAAAATAGCAATAGAATATTTCCTCTTGTAGAAATGAAAATATAATCATTAGATCAAAGCTAAAGATATTTCAACATCTTATCAGTGACAGACTGCGACTGAGTGCACCCTCAGCAAATGTGCAGATGATACCAAGCTGAGTGGTGCAGTGAACACAACAGAAGGAAGGGATGCCATCCAAAGGGACCTGGACAGGCTGGAGAAGTGGGCCCACGTGAACCTAATGAGGTTCAGCAAGTCTAAGTGCAAGGTGCTGCACCCGGGTTGGGGTAATCCTAGACATGAGTACAGACTAGGAGAAGAACTCATGGAGAGCAGCCCTGCTGAAAAGGGCTTGAGGATTCTGGGAGACAAAAAGCTCGACATGAGCCAGCAGAGTGTGCTGGCAGCTCAGAACAACTGCATCCTGGGCTGCATCAACAGAGGAGTGGGCAGCAGGTCATGGGAGGTGACTGTCCCCCTCTGCTCTGCCTTCATGAGGCCCCACCTGGAGTGCTGTGTCCAGAGCTGGGGCCCCCAGCACAAGAAGGATGTGGACCTTATAGAGCAGGTCCAGAGGAGTGCTATAGAGATGACCACAAGGCTAGAACACCTCTCCTATGAAGAAAGAGAGCTGGATGTTCAGCCTGGAGAAGAGAGTGCTCAGAGGTGACCTTATCAAGGCCTCCCAGTACTTAAAGGGGGCTTATAAAAAAGATGAAGAGTGACTTTTTACACAGGCAGATAGTGATAGGACAAGGGGAACAATTTTAAACTAAAAGAGGTCAGATTTAGATCATATGTTAGGAGGAAATTCTTTACTCTGAGAGCAGTGAGGTGCTCAACAGCTTGCCCAGAGAAGCTGCAGTTGCCCCCTTCCTGGAGGTGTTCATGGGCAACCTGGCCTAGTGTCACAGATAAAGGTGTCATCTTTTCTGCCATACTGTATTCCACCCACTGAATCAGACAATGAGAAATGCTGAGCCAAGTAACTCAGGACTTCTTTATGTCTACATGCGCAACCTCCACTGGAATTAAGATGCATTGATCCCCGAAGAAGAATTACCATTATCTACAGATTTCCCAAACAGATCTTTTTATGCTACAAAAAGACACGCAATTCCTTCCTATATTTTAGCTTGTAGTTTAGTTAAAATGGTAACCTGCCAGCTCTCCGATACCTCCCTAAAGTGATTTGGTACAACTCATTAGCTGGAAAGCACTGGTAAGACTTTCTGCTTAGGACCAGAGACTGATATTTATGAAAGATGACAGTCTGAACAACCTCTGCGTTGTCATCATCCTCTTACATATATCATAATGAAGAGCATCTTATACTTAAAGAGGATATTACTGAGAGGAGGTATGAGTTCATAATTATATGGTTTATCTGCACTTCATGTTTTTTAATGTTTAAAGTAGAATATTAAAGCTTTATGAATGCATTTAAGTCTGTTCTGGTAACGACTTCAAACATTTTTGAGATAATTTTAAAATTCATACTACTATGCTATGTCACTGTGATCGTTATTCCTAAAAACTTCCTCACAATTTGTTCCATTATACTCGTTAATACAAACAAGCTGCAAGATCACAGACATTACTTTCCATGAATATGTATCAATTAACATCCAATTAAGACAACTGCTCGCTGTTCCTTTTCAATCATAAGGAAAGGCAGCAAAAAAAAATCCACAAAGGTCATTTGTATTCACTGACTCCCTGTAGTATGTATTAGCATTCTGCTCCGCTAGCCTGACTGCTTTCATTGAAATAAAAAGTTGCTGTCCTAATGATTTACACTCCAGTTTTCTTCTTTTGTGCATTTTCCACTCTGCTTCCCCCCCAGAAAATAGCTCTTTTTCTGTAGTCTGAATTTGTTACTAAGAAGTATTGCTGACATGCTCTTTGGTCCAAACCATCAGTACAGTAATTCTCACTTGAAATTATCTTTTCCTGAAACTCCATATCTCAATATTTGGTTAAAAAGTCTGCTGGTTTCATCTCCTTGCTTTTCTTACAGTTCTTTTTAGCCTACATGCAGATTTAGTTAAAGCAGCATTGTACAAACACTCAAGATGAATGGCTAGCACATTTTCATTGTTAAAAAGTCATACAGCGACAGTTGAGGAATATCTAGGCTTATACAACAGAATAATAATTAAAAAAACAGTTATCACTCTTGATTTTCAGATATAAAGTATGTTGGATATATTTCTGCATATCAGGTCATTTGGCTACTACATATTTTAGAAAACATTAGAAGATGCAAGTCTACATCTCAAAAATCAGTTTCCCCAATTCTCATGCAAATTTCTCCATGGCCATTGTAGTTCACATCACACTTCACTTCTTAAATAACATAAGGCATATAGGATTTGTGACTTAATTTCCACAGTACATAGAATAAACTATATCAGATGTGCTGCAGGATCACCACTGGGATTACAATGTAAAGAATGTGTGGTATTACACAAAATGACAAGCAAACTTCATTTGAACATGTATTCAGACAACAAATGCTCTCAAGAAACAAGTGACCAACGCCTACACAACAGTATGCAAGCACATTTGTCATGAGCTTGCTAAGTACCTCTGATTAGGCACTGACCAAGCTAAATTTCTGATCTTCAAGAAAAAGAACAACCAAAACCCAAATGTGTAAATTTATCATTTACTGTATGGATTGGGTTTACATAGCAAGGTTTTGGTAGCAGGGGGGCTGAGGAGCTGCCCCACATTAGATAAGAGCCAGTCCCAGCCAGCTCCAAAAGGGACCCGCTAGTGGCCAGAGTGGAGCCATTAAGCAATGCTTCTTGTGCCTCTGTGAGAGCAGATTTAAGAAAGGAAAAGGAAAAGAATAAAAACCTGCTTTGCAACTGCACCAAGGTAGAAAGGAGTGAGAAAATATAGAGAGAAACAACCCTACAGACACGAAGGGTAGTGCAGAGGGAGGGCAGAAGGTGCTCCAGGTGCTGGGGCAGAAGTTCCTCTGTAGCCCATGGAGAGGCCCCTGGTGGAGCAGGCTGTCCCCCTGCAGCCCACGGGTCCCATGGCAGAGCAGATCTCCACGCTGCAGCCCATGGAGGAACCCCCGGTGGAGCAGTTGGATGGGACCTGGAAGAGGTTGTGGCCCATGGAGAGCCCCTGCCCGAGCAGGCCCTGGGCCGGAGCTGCTGCCTGTGGAGAAGAGGCCATGCAGGAGCAGGAGGTGTTGGGGGAGCTGCAGCCTGCGGGGGACCCATGCTGGAGCAGTCTGCTTCTGAAGGATCAACCCCATAGTACAGACCCATATGGGAGCAGTTCTTGAAGAGCTGCTGCCTGTGGGAAACCCACACAGGACCAGTTGGGGAAGGATGGCATCCTGTGGGAGGGACCCCAGTTGGAGCAGGGGCAGAGAGTGACCATGAAGGAGCAGCAGATGATGAAGCGTTACGGACTGGCTGTAATCCCCATTCCCTGTTCCCCTGCACCACTCGGGGGAAGGAGGTAGAATAGGGTGGATGGGGATGGGAGGATGTTTTTAGTTTGCTTTTAGTTTCTCACTGCTCTAGTCTGTTAGTGATAGCCAGTAAGTTACATTAATCTCCCTATGTTCAGTCTGTTTTGTCTGTGATGGTAAATGGTGAATGATCTCCCTGTCCTTATCTCAACCCTCAAGCTCTTTTTCATTTTCTCCCCCTCTTCCTTTGAGGAAGACAATTGAGAGAGAAGTATAGTGGAATTTTGCTAGCTGTCAGTGTGAAGGCACCACACTGTGCTGTCAATGTAAAAAGTAAATATAAATTTGCTTGTGCAGTAACACAAGATTAAGTCTTCTTTTGCTTTGTGTTCCACCTACATTTCAACAGTGATGGAAAACCAGTGGACAGGAATAGATCCCACTCAGGCATTTGAAATTACGTGAAGCCAGTATTGCATACAACTGAAAATTAAGTTTATGGAACTAGAAAAACATGGAGGAGTTGGAGATGCTTTAACAGGTATCTATTTTCTTACCTGCCAGCACACCAAATTCTGCTTGGGATATTAAAATGGAGTTGGGGTCTTTCCATTTTCTGCATCAGCAGTAAAATAACATTCTGCGGGCCAAATTAGATGTTTAGGAACAACATGTTAAGAACAAGATGTTGTTGCCCAACATTCCTGTCCTCTGTGGGTGTGGTACAGGTATGACTGATCAGGACTTAACAGAAAATTCTGCTCATAATGTGCATAAGGGAATAAGAACTTCTCCGTCCTTTTAGCTGTATTGGCTTCTAGAGGTGAGAAGTGATAAAAGACTGAAAGCTGTTTTTTTGTTCTTTTTTTTTAGTCACTCAGAAAACATAACATCAAAATACATTAGGATCAAATCTATTCACATCATTGAAAGTCTGCATTTAACATAATTTTGCAGATTACATTACCATTAAACATCCAGCTGAAGGTGAATCTGCATTTATGATTATGTGAAGCATATGTCTTGAGTTAAAAGTAGGCTATACTAAACACTTCATCTATTATAGGAAACAACTGCACTCACCCAGAGTGATGGACTGGATCTCTTAAAAAGTCTTTCCCTGGAGCTTCTGATTTAGTGGCCCAATTTTGAAAAAGAATCAATCAGAGAAACAGAGACATCACTGAAGTCTAGAAGAATAACTCAAGTAATTACTCACCTGAGACACCTGAGTTCCAGTTACAATTGTTCCAGCGACAATCTTACATCCACAATCTGGTTTTTTCCTATTACCTATCAGAGTAATAATCATCTACCTAATACCCATCAGAGCTGTGGAGATGACTTAAGACAATGCTTGCATGCCCTGAGTGCTAGGCATCATACAAGTTTTCAAGCTAACATCCCTGAAAGCATAAGATAATGGTAATAAGACTAAAAATAAAGAATGTAAATACAAATGGTTAAAAAAATCCCTATATGTTAAAAAAAAGCAATTTTCATTCACACTCTGCCATCCATGCCAACTTAAAAGCTATATATTTGTGCAGTGAGTTTAGTTCAGATACTTTGCATTGTTTCCAATTCCAGTTTACTTGACAGAAGTGCAGTGAGGTCAAATGATTTGCACAAAGGTACATAAAGAGCTGCTCAGCAGGAGTTAGGATCACCATCTTGATACCCCCACCCCCCATTTCTGACCTCCCTATTCAGCACTCACCACAATGCTATAATGCCCAGAAACAGGGAGCAGAAGGTGCAGGAAGGGTTGAGAGGCAATCTACATTTTTCTCCTTCTGGCATGAAGGAATCATGTCCAGCTGCAGTTTGTACCACTTGTCCTACACGGAGCTTCTTTAGCACAAAGCAAAGCCACCTTGGAAAAGCATGGTTTTTCTTGCCACTGAATCCTTCAGATTCAGTACTCCTCATCAAGAGCTCAAAACACCAGGTTCTGCAAAAACAGCCCTATATTGTCCATTACTCACTCTGATATGCTGAAGAAATTGTAGATATAAAATCAAGTTTAATTTTGTATGGCTCTACAATTATATGATTAGAACCTCACTCAGTCTACTTAATTGGAGAGAATTTCAACCATGTGGAAAAGCTCAGTTGATCCTAAATATCTCTATGTTGGTCAAGGTATGCAAAAATACTATGTAGCTCCTACTGACATTTCAAAATGTTTCCCAACAAGTAACAAACCAAGGCCCCCTCAGGTTAACCTACTAGCAAAATGATGCTCAATTCCTTTGAACTGTAAATTATAATGAGAAGAATGGTTCAATTAGCTTCATCCAAATGCCTGGCAAATCAGTTGCATCAGACTTAAAAAGCAAGCCTTTTCATATCACGGGTGATGGTAAATTTCATCCTACAAAACATTTTAAGTATTTTTTATCCTACTCATTCAAAATTAAAGGATGTAAAACATCCTAAAGCAAGCTGCAAGCACCTGCAAATCACAAATCAAGAAGAAACTGACCTCTGGCAGCTTTTCATCAAAAGAACTTTAACTTGACTTCAAAGAGACAATGCCACTAATAGTTAGCAATGAAGGCAGACAAACATAATTAACACTGCATTTACAGCAAAACCAAGCCATCCTTTACTAAAATGGCTTATTCAACATTCAAAGTATGCAACAATTATTATTTTGTTTATGGTTTATCACCTTTTTGTCAAATTTATAAAGTGAAAATTCACAAAAAGTGAATTAACAAAATAAATGAAATAACGAGTAAAATAAGGATAAAAGGGAAGAATGTGAAATTTAATGTTATAATGAGTAACTAGTATACAGTTTAGTAAAAATGTTTATAGTATACAATGTAAACATTTGGAAATATTTATAAACACTACATTGTGAAAAGTAAAGTTGTGATTCCTCTAGAGTAGCAGATGCTAAGAAGCTACTTTTCTCTAACTTCCTTGACTTCTGCACCATTAAAATCTCAATCAGACAATCTTTAACATATTATGAAGATACAATATCACGTGTTCTCTTGACTGGCAGACTTCCTTGGGCTTAACCAATTAAATTATTAAGTTTTCATATAAATGTCTGTCTTATCGCTGTTTGCTTTGATTCAACTATTTTTATCTAGTGAATATTCTTCAAAGGCTTAAAGTCTACAAATCTGGTAAACACTCATGTAAGCTGTACCGTGTTGGGGCTGGCAGCAGCAATTTGTCAGTTTTATTTGCAGCAGGCTGTAACTAAACCTTGCCAGATGTAAATCACCTTTTTGTACTACTGCTTGCTGTTTCAGTTGCAAATGATTCTTGTTTCTTAGATTAATACTCACATCAAGAAAGCTACAAGGTTCCAGGAGAATGTAGAAAACTCTAGAGTCACCTACTGCAAGACTTAAACAGTTTAGCAATTATTTAAGCTAATACTTAGCAAATACAGTGAATGGTTTCTGTAGGCAAGTTTGGAGTGCAATCAGAATGTATGATTGAAACAGAACAGCATATTGAAGCCTCGGTCTCATCAACTTAAGCAGCAGCTGTAGTGACAATGCTGCAACACAGGTGTCAACACAGCATAAATGCATTTAAAAGTATGAGTACCTAAATTGGAAACCACTCTTTGCTAAAGCCTATGACTAATAGGCTTCACTGTTTTTTTTATTTTTTTTAATGGGACCATAAGAAATGCCCTGCAGAGACAGCTTACTGCATCTCCGACAGTGATAATAGAAGATACATTCTAAGAAAAGCAAGCATGCCCAACCAATTTCTATGGTCAACCCCCTAAATCAAATCATGGTTGTTGTCCAAACACAGTTGGCTGAAGGCTACATAGGATCCCAGATTTATGTCTGATTAAAACATCTCCGTTCCCATCAGCTAAGGAGCACAAGAGTCTGTTCGTACCAAGTCAGCATCTTCCTGAGACTCAAGTTGGAATATTCCGAATGAGTCTCTGCATGTATTTCTGTTTGTAGTGAGAATATCTACCACTATATTTTCCATCACAGTGGACACCTTTGCTCATTTCTGACTACTCTGATTACCAGATCTTGGCACAATACTGTTTTATGCAAAAAACCGCAAAGAAATAGCAAACACCTTCATAATGAACACCGTAGTATTATAAACAGAGCTATCGATCATTCCTCATGCACTAACGACAAAATTTTGAGTATACACAAAAATCCATAAAGAGAAAATTATAAGCCATCTTTTCCTAAGCTGTTAGTACAGTTGATTATTTTGCCTATAATCCAACTGCTGCCACTGCAGAACCAACAATTCTTTCAGTCTTGACTGGTCCATTTCTGTGTGCTCTGGATTCCCTTACCTTGACTGAGCTAAAGCTTTACTGAGAGTCCTCAGCTCCTTTCCTGTCTCTCTAAATGAGGCGAGTCTCTTCACTGATTCCGGTGGATCAGACTGAAAGTGATAAAATCGATAATTAACATTAAGGTATTAATAAGAGCTCAGCACAGATAAGATATGTGCAGTCTCAGAGTTCAGCTTTAATCACTAAATATTGTCTGAGATGGTCAGAAAATATCTGGGACAGCATTAGGACACTTCATAAGCATGTAAACAAATCTTATATGATGTCTGTGTAGGCACATGTGTTTCAACAGCTTTTAACTCATTGGCTGACTTTGGATTTAACAGAAGCCTTACAAGCAGTGAAGGACCTGTGAGATTCATTACACTATCAGACAAGAAGAGGCTGTTCAATCGCCTAGACTAAGGGAATGACTGCTGTGACTGCTTATGCAAACTACAAAAAGTATACATGAGAGAGAAATATTTTAGAAGTTCCAATCCAAGAAAATTTTCAGACTCAAAACAAGGAGATAGGCATTTTTAAACGAACAAACAAAAACAAAACAAAAAGATGAAAGCAATGCGAAAAGTTCCACAGATGTGGCTGCTTTTGGAGCATAGAACATAATGGTTTCTTTTTTATTTATTTATTTTTAAGAAGAGTGTATACACAAGGTCAGCAATTTCACACAAGGGAATTAAAATCATCTACTCAGTACATTGTTCAAATGCGTGCAACATGTTTTCTTCTGAACATCTATGCAATTGAAATATATAGGAGATAAAAGCTTACATTTGTTGTAGAACTAGCCGTGGCTTAGAAGTATCCTTGGGGCTTCCAGAGAACAGCTGCATCAATTTCATAGAATGATGACCACATGCAATGATGACCACATGCTGTGCGCATACAGTACTTTTGCATGTATTAGTTAAGCTAATAAAATATGCAGCTGAGGCAGCATTCAATGTGCAAGGAGTGCATGGCTGAATTGCCATACAATGGGAAGCATAATATTGGTGTGCACAACCTGAGGGGCAGCCTAAGGTATTCCTTCGGGCAGTTGTGTGCATCTCTTAAGTTGTCCTAGGGTGCTGAGAAAAATAAATTCCCAGTAAAGGAAATAAAGATGACCAACACCCCTTTCACCTACGGATTTTTGAGATATAAGGATGTGCAATACTGACCTACATCCTTCAAAAAACAAAATGCTTGAACAGTCATTCTGACTATGTCAGTCATTTCTGTGCTAAACGGTTGTATAGTTTGAAGGTTGTCCTTCCAGAGTTGATGAATGGAATAGCTAGCACCACTAAACTGTATTTTCTGAATAATATTTTTATCAAATTACACTATAAACTTATCTCACTCATTAGCAATCGTTTTACTAGATAAAACCTATGATATGTTCATCAGTCAGCAAAAAGGCTGCTTCCTTCTGTACAGTAAGGCTTTAAGCCTTGAATACAGTTAACTCTTATGTATGTATTTTAAACATGATGTCTGTCTGTTGGCTTCCTTAACTCGATCCTGAATCAAAGCTTCAACAGTAATTAAATTAGGTAGTCTTACCTTCGGATTGAAAGAGTACTTGTTAGTAGGAACCTTCGCTACTTCCTTGCAGGGTCTTTCCCGCACATCTTTTTTCGCTGGTTCCTAAAATATTAACAAAAGCATGTAACCGTATTTGAAATGGTCGTTAGCCATACAGTAGCTGGTCACCATTTTCAAAATTAAGTGGTGCAAATAAGTTTTTCTACAGAGAGGCAAACTAAAACCAAAGTAATGGCTAGTCTTACGTAGAAACACTTAAAATGTCACTGGGTAACTCTGGCACAGAGAGGTTCTCATGTGAAGCACCTGTGGAAAAGCTACTGCGCAAAATGCATACATGCTTCCTAAATTACTGTGCTTGAATGTTTAAGAAAACACTTTTTTATGGAAGATTTATCTACTGCGTCTAACATAAAAAGAAAATCCAATTTCCAAAACAGGAATAGGAAACTACTTACCTGTAATTGTTCTTCCCTGAAGATAGATACTGCGCTAGATCACTATTCTTGGGTCTGTGCTTTCACCCCCAAGGATGGCACAGACTCATGAAAAGCCCTGAAGTCAAACACAAGCCCATTTTTAGTTCTCCTTCAACCAGCAGCTTATTCAAGTGGAAGGAAGACAGATTCCCTCCTATTAATATTTTTATATATACATATATATGCAGGTAGATTAATAAAAGATTTTAGATCACTCAGCAGTGTATGGTGCTCAGGCTAAAAGGATATAGAAATAGTAATTCCTTCCTGGAGTAGTTTCAGATCAAAGAGCTCATTTATTGATTCCAAGCAAAGCAAATCTGGAGGCCCTAGAAAGCCACATCCATATAGCTTGGGCAGAGCTGATGTACAACAAAGTCTGAAAGTCTCTGCACAGCAAATTCAGAGCTGTGGATGAAATACTTGCTACACGAAATAGCTTTTGCACAACAGAGCAAAGCCTGGAAATATTCAAGTGTTTTAAAAATCCCTAAGAGCACGGCACTTTGCTTATTAGGATTTTGACTTGGGAAGGCACAAACTGCTTTCCAAATCTATGTTTCAATGTAACATTTCAGCAGAACAAAGGCTGAAGGTGTACGGAGCAGTATTCTTCACCCCCTAGAAAACTGCTAACACCAGCATTCTAATGTAATCACTGAGGCAGCCCACAAACAAAAGACTGAAAAAAAAATTAAACAGCAATGGTACTAAAAGCAAAGTAGCTGGAATAGAAATCAGATTTTCTGCAGCATGTAAAGATGAACTAATAAAATGTCAAAGACAAGTGTCCAAAGGCTCTGCTATTTCATGCAATTGGGGAGCACTTGAACAAGATTGGTCAGCAGCAGCAGGGACAGATGGCAAATTGATAGGGCTTGGGAGTACAAGTCTTACAGAGGGACCCTGATACACCCGAGAGCTGCCTCCGTGTGTGAAGAAAAGCTCATTCACACACTGAACGAGAGAGGAATCATTTTACAGCCTGAGCAGGCACCTGTATTTCACTCCATCAGAGGAAATTACTGGAGATAAGTATGCAGTCAGTAAAGAGAGTCTTAAATTTCATTTTCCCTAAAATTCAGCTCAACTATTTGTGATTATATGCCATAATCAATATATTTTGTCTGAATAGTCCCATGTCTTTATCTATGAAAACAGACTTTCAAAAGTAGACTGGATTTCAGAAATTTGTTGCCAAACAAAACCCAGTATTTGTGGTTTTGATTTTTTTTTTCCAGCATAAAAAACCCTACATTCATAACTATATGCATATTCATGCACATAAACAATCTATCTGAAACATAATGCTAAATGATGTAACTATTATTTTCCTCTGATCCACCCTTCTAAACTTCAGAGTACTCTTTATGGTAGAAAGGTGCCAGACAGATGGGTAAATGACTTCCCAGGTGAAACAAGCCTTCAGAGAAGCCTTGGAAGCAATTTCATTTCAAAACGTGAAAGGTTTTCATCCTCCACCCCCCACCCAACATTTTAATATTTTGAACAACATTTAATTTATAGTAGGGCACACATCATTTTGAGATTACAATGGAAAAAATAGCTCCAAGAAATTCTAAGTTTTTTGACACAGTAGCAGAGAAGGAGAAAGGAGGTTGAACTACTTCCATCTGGCTCTCTCCTCTGTATTTGCAATCTGCAATGCTAACCACCAACCTTATCTGAGCATCATTCCATAGTATAATAAGCAACAAAACCCAAAATTGTAAGCTCATGTGAGTTCTCATTTTCTTTGCCACAGGAATAGCATGCAGACTGATGCTGGTGGTGGTTTTTCTTGTTATTGTTTTGTTTCATAATTGCAAACATTTAATCTGTATTTAAAGAGAAAGCTATAAGAAACCTGATTTGGACTTGGAGCAGAAGCATCTTAGGCTTCAGAAACAGCCAAATTTCCAGTCTGATTTGTTCCTGACACTATTTTTTTCTCCCAGCAGAAGCAGCAATATGTTGGCCATGGCCAGCTACCATTGTTTTTACAGCTGGCAATACCTTGAATGACGTGATTAAAATCAATTAAAAATCTCTCAGAATAACTCACTACTCCAAAGACTTCAATGGTTTGGAGGTACACTGACCACCAGTATAGGCTCGGAATCCATTTAGCCACTTTTTTGCAAGTGCTCAGTGCTGTAGAGCACTGGGAGAAAAGTTTTTTCAAAGAGAACTTTCAGAGATTCCTGGACATGATGGGAAAAAATAAATTTGTGACCAACGTTTTACAGGGTGCAACATTACCCTGCATCCCACCTCTGGTCAGGCAGCTCTGCCAGTTCATGAGGAAAGGCAAAAGAAAAAAGTTGTAAACCTACCTAACCTTTGCACAGTTTCTCTAGAAGGAAGGGGAGGGAGGTAGCAGGTATGCTACCCTTCCACCCAGGTACTGATAATGTGATTCAATCAGCCTTATCACAGAAAACAGAAGGAAATACCTTCCTTTCCTACAACGATATCTTTCATTACAATGTCATGTATTGAAAAGGTGCAACCTGAGCTTAAAGCAGTAACAGTACATAATGATAGGACAGGAGAATTCCATCTTCATAATTTGTAGTGCAGATATAAAAGACTGAGATAAAAATGCTGGCATGTCTAATTTGTTAGACTCAACAATATGTTATCATGACAAGCTGAACAATCTTAGTGCAGAAGCAGTGAATAGGCTTGGAGGTCCCCCTCTGCCCCCCCCCCCTTTTTTTTTTAGTGTTTCCAACTTAAGGAGACTGTTACTATAGTTCATCTAATTTGCTTTTAAGCTATCAAAGGTTTGTTTCAGTGATCATTTCCTGCTGTCTTTATAGTGAAGTAACAGAATAAGATACAACTCTGTATGTATGAAAGAACAGCAATTTAAACAGATACAAAAAAAATATCATACAGTACATGGTCCTAAGTGAGATCACTTGAGGAAATTAACCCAAAAGTTTCCCTGAAAATGATTGAGGTCGTTTTTCTTGAAATCATACCCAGCAGCTCTCAGTAAAATGAACTACAGAGATAGTGCAGCAGGTGGAGCTCGATGCCATCTGGTTCCCTATAAACTGCTCCAGTGGACCTGGAGGCAGCCCCTTCCAGAGCTATCGCAGGTGGCACACACAAAGGTCTGGCATCCCTCCTTACCGGCTTAGGCTGCTCTTTGCACGTCCTCTTCAACTTCAGAAAGAAGATTGAAAGCTCCAAGTATTTTTGGATGAATAAATTCTTTTCAATAGCTTGTTTCAATCACAAACCGCCACCTCCAGATACTAGATTTCATCCTAACAACAATTCCCAGATACTTCCACTTTCTATTTTAAATTCTGCAGAATAGAATTTGTTCAGCTGACATTTCCTTCCTTTTAATAAACACACTTTCCGTTGCATACACTTATCTTTGCAGATGTCGTTCTGTAAATTTTGAAAATTTCCAACTTTGTTTTCCAAATCCTGTTGTGGAAAAATGCTGAGTTGGTGATGTGCACGTCATCTACAGATGGGAGAGCTGAGGTACACCAAGCTTGCTTTCAGGTTGTACATTTTCAATTTGATTATGCTGGTGAAAGAACTTCTTTCCTCGGCAATTCATGAAGATTTTTTCCACTCTGGTCA